>NC_088685.1:162790133-163090433 GCF_028017835.1 Emys orbicularis | reverse complement strand
ACCTTCTCTCAATGGGGGCCTCACAGAGGTAGCAAAGAACAGCCATTACCGTACCTCTCCAGAGGGAAATTCTTAACCCCCATTCATATGATGGTATAATCTTCAGCATCCTGTATATAGGATGTAGGAAGCAGCAGAATTTTCTAACATTCTTAAGTAGGCAGCAGAATCTGCATGCATATATAAAAACCCTGACAGCAAAGGGTAGGTGACAACCATCACATCTACAGAAGACACATGTGGTGGTCCCTTTCCCCATGGCAACATAACTTCTTTAATCTAAGTGTGTATGGAGGGGCACAAAGGGGATGGGAAAAGAGTTAAGCTAAAGATAAATATGAAGAATCATGGAATCCATGACTTGCATGAGCTACAATGTTCTACCAAATGCACAGGAAAATTGTGGAGCTGCAGCAATTGGCAGAGGCCAAAACATTCAGCTGAACTTCCCCATGTTCTCAGGAATTCCTGTAGCCCCTCAGAGTTTCTCCTCTAATCTCAACTCAGAGTGCCTGCAAAGTTCAGAAGCTCCACCAGAACCTGCAGTGCTCCTGGTAACAACAGAACCTGAGGAATACAGACTGGTTAACCCCTATCGTACTTCTAAGCACTACAATGTTTCCTGTTACTTAGCTCCCCCGTTGTTCTCTGCATAACACCGGGGGCTCTCTGCCAGCTTTCTTTCTTTGCATGGAAAAGATTTCAAAATGTCTTAAAAAAATAATGAAGAAAATCCCCAGGCAGAAACCAAACCAAACAAATCATTAAAATCTGTGAGTAAAGTTGACAGTACATGTAAGTGTTTTTTTACATTCATAATAATGCTGCAGTTATTAAAAACAAACAAAATCAAGCATTAGAAACCAAGGTAATTCAGAGTTAAGATCAAAATAAAAGACAGCCTAACATTTGAAAGTAGGCAAGTCCCTCTGCCCCTAAAGCAGGGGTGGGCAAATTTTTTGGCCCGAGGGCCACATCGGGGTGCAAAACTGTATGGAGGGCCGGGTAGGGAAGACTGTGCCTCCCCAAACAGCCTAGCTGCTTTACATATTTCCACAACAGAAATATATCAGCCATGATGCCTAAGCTCTGGTAGAATAAATGCTGAATGAAGCAGGAGAATCCATATTAACCACTTATTAAACAGGCCCTCACACAGTCATATATGCACCTAACTGGATGAAGATCTAAAAGATTTCAGCCTTTGCAAATTAACATGCCAAAGCACGTCTGACATTCAACATAGAGAGCATAGCAGCAGCCTTAGAAGCGGGTGGTTCAGAGAAAAATATAGGCAGATGAATCTGCTAGTTCAGATGTAAGTCTGTGACAACTGTCAGTAGGAACACAGGATGTGTCCTAAAGACGCTTTGTCCGGACATAAGATAGCATAAGTTGGGCTTTGAGCAGGGAGTTGGACTAGATGACCACCTGAGGTCCCTTCCAACCCTGATATTCTATGATGATATGACCCAGGGCCTGAAGCTAGTCTCATTGCTTTACCCATTAAGTACAGCTGGAGCAGGGCTTCTCTAGATTTGCAGGTCCTGCAAGTGAAGGACTTGCAAATAGCACATTTTCCAGGGATATTCCCCCAGACAAAATAAATATTTTAAATGCCAAACATTAAAGGGTATAGTGCCCTTGTTTGATGGGCAGTATGTAAATCCAGGGGACTTAGAAGAAGCCATCCTGGCACCAGAAAGAAATAGCTATTCTGGTTAAAAAACCAAAATGCCAATGGGCAACAACTAACCAGCCCTATCTATACTATGCACAAATTTGAAAAGAGCCAGTTATTTTGTTAGCACTGCTCACTGCCCATGTTCTTCTCGAAGCCAGGAGGCATGAGAAGAACTGAGTGGCGGCTGGCCTGCTCCACCCTTTTATGCCCTTGGTGCAGGACATGAGGCCGCTCAAGGTGCATGAGACTCTGAACATGGGTGAGTGGGGTACATTGCACACCGTCAGCAAACTGTGCATATGGATAACCACTCGAAGGGGAAAAAGTTACAAAGGGATAGCAGTGGTCTGTTCACTAAACCGATAATACACTGGCTTTTACAAATTGTCCTAGAGCCAGTACAAAAAGCCCTTGATCAAAACACCAGTTCAGTATGGAGACCTAATCTTGCAAACTCTTATGTGAAGGACTTGAAAACAACACATTTTCCAGGAAGAAAGATTAGAGGCTAGAGTCACTGACGAGGCAGAGTTGAGGTTGTTTGAGAGCCTTAATGATACATTTCCAAATTTTTAAATGTTGGGTTGCGATTTACGTTTAACTTAAAAATACAGGAAATTCAAAGTTAATACTTGTTAGTTTTAATTACTACAAATTTATTGTAAGGCACTCTCATTCTTAACTCGAGTTTACCCAAGTATTTAGCCTGCGATAGTTTAGAATCCAAGTAACTTTCCCCTGAATTTATGGTAGTTTAGGCTGAAAATGTTAAACTATATGACAGTGTCCCTTTAAGGTCACAATTGGCCACCAGGTGTCATTCTTGCTCTATGTAATATTATTGGTAGGGACTACGGTCCATTTTGGTCAATTTTACCGTCATAGGATTTTTAAAACCATAAATTTCATGATTTCAGCTATTTAAATCTGAAATGTCATGGTGTTGCAATTGTAGGGGTCCTGATCCAAAAAGCTGTTGTGTGTGTGTGTGTGTGTGTGGGGGGGGGGGGGTCACAATATTATTGTGGGAGGGGGCGTTTGCGGTGCTGCTACCCTTACCACTGTGCTGCTGCTGGTGGCGGCGCCGCCTTCAAGCTGGGAGGCCGGAGAGTGGTAGCTGCTCGCTGGGAGCCCAGCTCTGAAAGCAGAGCTACTGTCAGCAGCAGCACAGAAGTAAGGATGGCATGGTATGGTATTGTCACCCTTACTTCTGCGCTGTTGCAGGTGGGGCACTGCCTTCAGAACTGGGTGCCTGGCCAACAGGCACTGCTTTCTGGCTGCCCAGCTCTGAAGGTAGCACAGAAGTAAGGACCCTCAATTTGAGAAACACTGGTCTCCCCCATGAATCTGTATAGAATAGGGTAAAAGTACACAAATGACCACTTTTCATGGTCCGTGATGCGTTTTTCATGGCTGTGAATTTGGTAGGGCCCTACTGGAGAAGATGTTCCAGATCTTCAGTGAATCATGCCCAAAGGCATGAGTCTGCAAGATGCTAAGTACCTGCTAAGAAGTGCTTGGACCCTTGCAGAAAATGGCAAGCTAATTAAGAACTGAAGGTTGTCCAACATAATGCATACTTTCAATTCATTATCCTCAGGATGTTCTAAGAAACATTATTCAAGTATCTTGAATCTTGTAAATATGACTGAATGTTTGACACACACTACTGCTAACAATAATTATAAAAGCAGCCAGAAGAGGCCTGGTGCAACATGGTACAGTACCTGGGCAGTACCTTGATCATGTTGTGCTGTCATTCTATTCAATTCATCTCTAATTTTGTGCAAAACAGAATCTTTTTTCTGTGCATTCCAATTTTGTTTTCTCCAGCTGGAGTTGAATTTCTTGAAGTTTGTTCATATGGAATTTCTTTTCTTTTTCTTGATCTTGTAGCAGATGTTCCAGTTCTTGAACTCTAAAGCTTAATTCTTAATTTAAAAGAAAAAGGATTAATATGATGCCTTCTACTTAAAAAGGTATTTACTGTATTAGTACTTTAAAGCAGCCTACACATTCTAATTAGACATATTCTATGCACTTGATAAGATGCAAATAAAAAAATAACTACTTAATAACTGCTTATCAGGTTAAATATGTAGCAATATAAAAAATTTTAAACATCTATTATCAAATTAGGAAAATTGAAAGGCCTTTAAAAGTCTAGTTGGCACAATTTAGGTTTATTTTTTGAGCTTGGATAGTGACTGTAGATCAGTTTCACTTTGTTTTTTACTAGCTTCATTTTCTGATTCTTATGCATTGGCACAACATCGCAGCGTTTAGGCCACAAATTTTGCAGAGGCTCTTTGTCAGGGGTTCTCAAACTGGGGGTCGGGACCCCTCAGGGGGTCTTGAGGCTATTATGTGGGGGGTCACAAGCTGTCAGCCTCCACCGCAAACCCTGCTTTGCCTCCAGCATTTATAATGGTGTTAAATATATTAAAAAGTGTTTTTAATTTATACGGGGGGGGGCACACTCAGAGGCAGGGGTCACCAGTACAAAAGTTTGAGAATCACTGCTCTTTGTTTATAAGAACTACCTCCACTGGAATTTTCTAAAACGTTATTGAAATATTTCTATTTGGTCTTAAGTTTTGAAAAAGCTGCTTCTTAAGAAAAACTATTACAAACCTGTGTTTTGGGCCAAATGTAACCAAATAGTGTTCATTTAACTTATTCAATGCATGTCTCCCTTTTTGGAAGGGGCTTTAGTAAATATAATATAGGGTCTTTTTTTCACATCACTAAAACACTGCGTATCTAAAAATCAAAACTGCTTTTGTCATGATACACGTGTGTGTGTTTGGGGAGGCTCAGAATCTATAGTTTCTTTTCCACAGACTTCAATGGAATTTTGCACATGAAGAACAGTAATCATCAATTTCAGATTATTAGCATGTGAAATAAATGATCTGATCATTCTTTTATGAAGACCTATTCCACTGGTACTCTATCTGCAAACAAACAGATGGCAGCCAATAGCAGTTGAGAATTTTCCTTTTTTCAGTCATTGACCCTTCACCCTGCCCCATCCCCTTCCTCCTCCCCCGCCCAACCCCCCACCCCCCCCCCAACCAAACAAAAACCAACAACCTTCAGGCTTCCAAAGCTGAAACTTCATCTTAGGTTTGCAATTAACTTTACGATGTGACCGTGCATATAAACTAAGCCTTGAATGAAAACTCTTCCCATTTAAACTAACGGTAAGCAAAGGGTGAGTGTTTGAATTGAGACAACTATCCTGCAGAACAGCATTACCATTTAAAAAATTATCTTTTCCAAAGACCATTTGCCAACGATTTTGGCTTAATTGGATTAAAGTAGAAATCTAAGAAAGGAGACCCATCCATTCACTGAAAAAAAAAATGGAGGATACAGACACTGTCCCAAACACTTCCAACAATGTAACAAAATTTACTGACAGAAAATCTGAAGACCAAAGACAGGTGGCAGAGCAGAAGACATGAAATGGCCTTAAGTCACCGGTCACCTTATCTGCTGAAGATAAAGTTCATCCTATAGTGTTCATTAAATGTTTACAAAGACTTCCAAGGGGATATTCTGCACAGCTGCACTGACACTATGGCTACACTACAGCTTAAGTCGACATAAGTTGTGTTGCTCAGTCGTGTGAATTAGTCACCCACCTGAGCGACATAACTTACACAGAATTAAGCATCAGTGTGGACAGCACTGTGTCGGCAGGAGACATAGCTACCACCGCTTGCGGGGCCCGGAGTAATTAAGCCAGCGGAAGATCTCTATCCCATCGGCTTAGAGTGGCTACACTAGAGAGCTTAAGCTTAAGCTCTCTAGTGTAGCCGTAGGGGGGATGGTGGGGGGAAAGACTTCTCATTTGAAGAAGCTCCAGATGCTCATTCTACTATGGTTTTAGTTTAACCAGGCAAGGATCTCCATGAAAAATGACTTCTTGATAGAACAGATTACTCTACAGGATCTTCCAAAGAATTAAATTCAAAAACACAATAAAACAAGTCAGTTTCTTAGCTCAGTTAATTTTTTCATACTGGAAAAACTTTATAAATCAATAAAATAATTAATAAACATGTACATAGTGTTTTTTACCCAGAGATCTCAAAACATCTTACAAGTTGAGTAGGTATTTTACCCCTATTTTATATATAAAACAGTCTTCAGTGAAGTCCTTAAACACAGAGGGTTTTAATTATCTTTAAAAAAATAAGATGTTCTTATTTACAAAATAGATTTAAAGTCATAACTACACTTGCAAGATACCTTGGTTCTGTGTTTTTAATTGCTCGATGACAGAAGAATTATTACAATTGTCAAAGAAACTGTTGTTGAAATCTGTCTTCTTTGATCTTAAGCCACGGTGGCTAGGAGTTGCCTCTTGTTCCCATGGAGAATGGGAAAAGTAAAACTTCTCTTTAAAGGGGTTTCTTGACTGCTGGATAAAGGACAGCTTGGTGTCTTTTCTTGTTGCCACGAGAACACCGATGAAGAAGCCTGATGCCGAGCAATCTCTCTGTGACTCTTAGTACTTTGAGGATGAGAATGATTTATTTTCCATTTAAAAAGAGGGGGGGAAAGCATATCTACCTTTACACAGCTGACAATTCATAAGAGAATTAATTCACTACTGTATGGTGGAAATAAGATAGGGCAATTGGTCAAACTGTCAGTTACAATTTTTGATAACAGAGTCAGCGACACAGATCATCCATCAACACAAAGTACTATATGATTCACACGAGTCTGCTTTTATACCCCCAGCAGTCAACTGACTGGAATACTTTGCCGATTAACATCACAGGCAGCTGAAGAGCGTTGGGAGAGTACTATCTGCAATTCAAATATATCTAAGCTGGCCAGCATCTCAAGGACAAGAAGTTTGACTTGTGGTTCCTTATATTTAGTAGAGCAAGTTTTTTGTTTTGTTTTTTAAGAGAGGCATCCTATCAATTAACATTGAGGTACCTTCCCTGCACATTCCTCACGATCAGATCAGTTTTGTAAAGCTAGCTGTTGACATGCATAATATTCATTTTTGTACTTCATTCTAGACTTACTGTAAATTAGTTCTGATCCTCATTTGTGTTCTGTGGACAAATGTAGCTACATTTTAGACTATGGGCTCTATTCATCTCCAAATGTGTGGTGATCCCATTAGCAAGAATTCTACATGCAAATCATTCCACACACAAGAGAGAGACTCATTTATTTGCACTTACTTTTACAAAATACCTGGACTCAAAAAACATGTTTTGGCTCTAATATCTGATATTTTTCTGTCCCTAAACCTCTGACTGCCAGAAGCCGGGACTGGATGACAGGGGATGGATCACTCAATAAATTGCCCTGTTCTGTTCATTCCCTCTGAAGCATCTGGCACCATCCGGAAGCCAGGATAATGGGCTAGATGGACCATTGGTCTGATCCAGTAGGGCCAGTCTTATGTTCTAAAAATACAAAAAAGCTGCTATTGGTACTTACAGAACTTGGTTTTCCAATACATCTAACATTTGAATGGGGTTTTTGACTAAAGCACTAAGGGCCCCAATACTGTGTGATTATTTACATGACAACAATATGTTTAAAAAGTCCTTTTTGTGTATTCTAATTAGTACTAACTTTTCAGAAATGCTGCCAGGAAATTAACCATACCCACTGCTTACTCTTCTTAAATCTATACTTTAATCTCAATGGCATGAACAGTGAGCAAATTTAATTTTACCAGTTTCCCTGAAAAATCATATGGCTAATTTTGAAGAACTGCACCTTTCTCCATTTCACACATTAAATGAGATTATAATGCTGAGATACTCTATACCCATACTTTAATCTGGATATTTCTCAGCTCTGCCTCCAGTTTTTTTCTTTCTTCAACTTCTTTATTGTATTTTTCTTGGAGTTCTTCAAACTTAGAATCTACAAATTGACAAGGAATATTTGCTAATAATCTGGTTCATCTTATACATAATATCTTTCCTATTCCATTTCTTATGTCTAATATTAGACAAGGGTGATAAAAGCAACAGCCCTCATTAATCTCTAGTGATATATTAAGACAATGACTCAAAGGGAGTTCTAAAACCAATAAAACTGAATAGTTCAGGAACTGAAAACTGAGATCTGGAACTCAGTGCCACAATGAAAATGCAACCACTAGACTGAGGGACCAATACCAGGGGTACAAATGTATATTGTAATATGGCCTGAATGAAGAATGTTTTCCCACCGTTCCCCTGGCATTAACATTCGTTTGTAGCATGACTGAAAAATCAGGCATTGAGATTCAAAGGAGCTTAAAAAGAAAAGTCAGTGGGAGTTGGACACCTAACTTCTTGCTAATGAGACTCACCACACATTTGAAAACTCAGCCTAAAGTCACATCACTCAGATTCCTATCTTGCTTCTCTCCACTTCCTTCATAACTGTAGCAGCCACTTTCTCAAGGAACACCATAGCCAGAATGCTTTGCATCTTCCGAAAGCATCTGAAATCTCAGCTTTCAAATGAGAACAAGGACTGATCTCCAACTCCAGTTAGTCAGGTAGCCAAATGCAAGTCAAATGGTAGTACCTTGTTTTAGTGTCCATGAAATTTGTGTGTTTTGTTTTGTATTGTAGATTCTGAATTTCACAACCCTAAACTCAAGCAAATTTTGCGATGGTACATTGTCACTGGTAAGCATTTTGAACTCTGAGCACTTACTACTAAATCCCTCAAGCCCCCGATTCGCCAGCCAGCAAAACTGAATTTCAATTGTTTTTAATGAAAACTTCACCTGAATATTTTGTTATAGAACATAATTAGTTAGGATGTACATATGTTATGTCCATATTAGTATCTGCATTTGTACCTCCCCTGAATCAAGACAAAGCATATTCTCGGACTCATAAAGCATGCTCACTTAAATTCCTACATATTCACTCATGGGAATTAATTTTCAAATACTGGAAAATTATAGACATTAGCAGATTATAAGCCAAACACATGGTCAGCTGTTTTCTTCGTTCACCTTTTGTTTTCTTTTATGCTTTCTGGAGTGACATGTACTTGCAAAGGAATTTACATTTTATTCAATTGCATACTAGACACGGGGGGTGGGGGTTACCATTGTGATTTTGATTTGGTGTTAAAGGAGCAGCAAAATTCTTCTGTGGTGTACTCCTGAATGATAAGTCTCCTGTAATCAATGTTTGCTAACTTCTTTCAAGTTCAGATTTGTACCTGTTTAAAAGAGAATTAGAAGTGCAATTAATTAGTTACAGAAACAAATAGGGCCCAATCATACATTTTTAAGAGCCCCAAATGCACATTGAATGGCAATTTGGGTTCCTCAAGAAATATAAAATTAGGCATAATAAAGATATATCACTAAAAATAGGATTCCTCATGACAATACGACACCTTCAACTAAATATTGGAATCTGTACTTTCACTTCTAGTGATATTGGGTTGTTGTTTAAATTTGTTGTTATATTTTATATATACACTCAAGGTTTAATATTTCAGAAGACTGAAAACGAAAGGAATTATACACAAAAAGGACACATGGATGAACAGCAATTCCAAGGATTATCCAGTCACAGCTCTGAGAAAGCTCCCTCTGCTGGACATTCACAAGACTGCTGTGTTTGGGTCCCAATATGCTTGATTTGTGCTCTTAAGCTACCCTTGGCCTGAATAGGCTGCAGCAACTGCCTTTTCCCTTGGCTTCTCTGGTACACTTCCAGGGCACAGGCTCCTAGTTCCACTTCCCAGAAATAGGACCACACGACCTAGCTGTCTTAAGCACCCAGGCCAGCACTGACCCCGCAGACTTAAACACACCCCTTTCCCAAAGCTTCAACATTGTGGGCACTCTGGGTACACAGTTCACCTCTTCAATGATATGTAGTAGTTGAACACAGACACACAGACTTTACAAGGGTTCCCAAAAACCACTCTCTGTTGGCAAGCACAATAAGTATACAGATCTGGACAAAAAAATAATAAAACCCTATACACAATTCCCTGCCTCAATTTCCTCACCACTCTTAGAGCATTCTTTGGACTTAGGTCAGAGTCCTCTAGTTCAGGATTCTTCCTCTCTCTCTCTGCCCTCCTGCACATGGTTTCTCCCCTGAATCATGGAGTATCTGTAGTCTTTTCTCTCCTTGCCCCCCTCCCCAGGGTTCGTTAGAAACCCTCTGTTATTATCTCCCCCTTCTTTGTCAGGTGACTCCCAATCAGCCTCATCAGCTAATGAAAGTACCTTACCACAGATTCTGTTGCTTAGTTACCATCACTCCTAGAATTCAGATTTTGAAAAACTAGTTTAGCCTGGATGGTAGCCCTTGCTTTGTCCCAGGGTGCTCCATTTAAATGATCATCAAAATTTAACAGCCTATCACTGATAGCTCCATGCCCCCACCACTTGGAATTTTAGTCCAAGATGGAGGTGAAAAGACAGAGGCTAAAAGACCCACATTCAAAATGGAGTTTGCAGTCTGACACAGGGTCTCCAATATCAAACAATTTGTAAACTGTACATAGGCAGATTCCCCAAATGTTCATAATTCAATTGTTTTATTAAGAGTCCATTTTATGAAGCTACTGCTATATGTACAACAATCCCCCTAAGGGTCATATAACCTCCAAACTCTTTAACTTTATCACTCTCATTAATATAATATAGAGTGTTAGGTGAAGACTTTCAAGCCTGTCTCTCTAAAAAGTTGCACTAGAAAGTTGCAGTGGTAAAAATTCTGTTGTCATGGTGACACTGTCAAAACTATTTTGGTAAAGTGTATTTTACACTCTACCACTTCTGTTGGCATGATGTCTACATAGCATTCAATTGTATTGGCAAAAACATGCTGCACTCTGGATAGGCATTCTAGTGTTATATTCCCAAAGACTCAGCATTCAAAGACTCAGCTGAGTCTAACTGGAAAATAAATGCAGAGGCTATTCATGGAACAACCACATTTGGTGGAGTGGGAGTTTTGAGCCTGTCTAATGAGTGGTGGGACAATCAGTGGTTCTAGAACTTTTAGACGCAGAAGTTCATTTCTAGAGTTGCATGCTCAGCTCACCCCACTCCCCCAGCACAGAAACAGCAAGGCGAGAGCTGCCCTTACAGAGGGGAAACAAGTGGTGATTGCCCTATGGAATCTTACAACACCAGTTTGCTATCAATTAGTGGGGTAATCAATTTGGTGTTACAAAAAAAGATCAATGGTAAGGACACTCATCATTGAGGTATGCAAGACAAAAAAGCATCCCCATTCTGTGCTCCCCCTTCCCAGCTTCTGAGCATATTAAAAAAAGGTACCTTCAAAATTTATGCAGGCCTTGGTAGGTCAGAAGGGACACGTTACTGACAAACACTGGCTGGTTCAGAGAAATTCAGGACAACCATGGCTTTAGAAACACTGTGCTTTTTGACATATTGAAAGCAGACTCCCCGCTCCATCCAACTGGAATTAATGACATTTCTGTGCCGATCATAGTTTATGGAAACTGCCTACCCTTAATTCCCTGGCTTAAGAAACCATCAACTAGCAAGCTAGACAGAAGCAAGGAAAGATTTGACTCTCACCTGTGCAGCTGAAGAAGGAATGTGAAGTGGGCAGAGTTGGAAGACAACAGGATAGGTGGAGGGGTCTCATGCCAAAGCTCCATATCAACAAGTAAAACATTCTCAGTTCTTATGCAATGCACAGCATGCAGCACTATCTGAGAGACCCTATTGCCAGGGTGGATGAGTGAGGTGGACGGGCTGGATCTAAAATAGGCTAGCTAACAGTTGCATTGCTAACACAGTTCAGGTAACGGAAGCCTTAAAAGCTTACTTCGACAGTAGGAAATGGCCTAATCCTGTTTCTATGAAACTATTAATAGAACAGGTGTGTTTTTTGTGATATACATTACTTTTAAGGAATTTGTTATTGAAGTATGGAAAATGACCGGACTAATTGACAGTAGTTTCTATGACCATCAGCATAGTACAGGTGGTGTATTTCTAGACTCAATAAAGGCTAGCACTTCTGTAATATACATGCATTGACTTTTTTTTTTCTTTCTTTCTTTTTAAGAGGTATGGAAGCCTTTCTGGTTATATTACTTTCTAGCACTGCAATACCAAAAAGTCACAATAAAGTTGCACCAACTTTCAAGTATGTACGTTATTACCACCACGGCATGCTAGACATACAAAAAAAAAAGAAAGATAACTTATAATTGACTTTACTAGCTATATAACTTGACTAGGTACAAATACAACATGCAGACTGGATGTCAGTGCATCACAGATGACTGTACGTGTAATCAAAGTTCTTTGTTCCCTGACATGTTGTCCATGGGAGTAGAATACACCAGGAACTGACACAAGGGGATGAGGTATCTATATCCCTGCCAACACCCCATATTTATCCATGCTTTGGAGTGGGTGAACTAATGCAGTGAGATTCTTAATCAATAATTGATCAACAATTCATTTGAGCAGCTGGGTCAGCAGCAGCAGCATTTATTTTTGATTTTTGTCCTCCCTCTACCCCTTCAGCAGCTGTTCACACCCCTGCCTCATTGCCCTTGCATTTCACTTTTAGACCTGCATAACCTCACAGAGCATGTCCTTCTCTGTGCGCTTCCTCTTGGCTCTGACAGTGACCAGACAGCTGTGGAGGTGTTAGGGAGAATCTTGAGGAGAGCCCCACTATCAAGGTTAGTGATAAACACAGAACTGTTAGGTGGAGAGGAAGGGAGGCAGCCTTCCCTGACATAACTGTTGCAGCTACTCAGATTTTCCCACCCTGTACAGCATAACTATGTGGATTGCCTCCAAATTACTAAGGCATAATGAGTGCTAGACCTTACATGAAGAGTAGATCAGGATTTCTTAACCCAATGCCTTGGGGAGGGGATGGGGTTCATTCTGATATAGAAAAAGGATAGTATTTCATAAAGACAACTGCACTTATTTCAGGAAGTCATGCTCCTTGATGATCCTAAAGAGACAAAGAAAGAGCTGTTTAAGAGGCCTTAGTCTGCCCATGGAAGTATGCAGTCATGCTGTTTTCTGCAATGATCCCCCTCAGAGGTCCTGGCAAAGTGGCACGGGGATGTGCCATATCACGGTGGGCTGGCCAAAGCGTATCTTCAACATAATGTTTGGGCAAGTCTTACATACTACTCACTGAAAAAAAGTTCTGTGAAATTGTGCCCACAAACCAGAAAGCTTTGTGTGTAAAAATTAACAGGCTGCTCTGTCTGTACCTCAAAGTACCGCAAGACACCAACTGATGGAGTGCCAACTGACGTGTGTTTACTTGCTTCCGTTCTCGGCCTCTGCTATTGATGCAGTTAGAACCTTCCCAGTAAAAATCGTTTTCAGTAGTTTATTTAATGCGATAATCATTCTCACCTACCATAATCTCCCTTCACCCAAGGAGGAAACATATTGGTGCATGTCATGGCTAGGTATGAAATAGCCCCTGGCTGTCACCCGCCTTGCTGTATCCCTCCTTGTTGTCCCCTTCCAGGTCAGGGCCAGATACCTCTTGCTCATCCATTGCTCCAGGGAGGGATTTCTTTCTCCTCACCAGAACACACAGAGTATCTACA
Source organism: Emys orbicularis (assembly GCF_028017835.1). Taxonomy (NCBI): domain Eukaryota; kingdom Metazoa; phylum Chordata; order Testudines; family Emydidae; genus Emys; species Emys orbicularis. The sequence goes on along the minus strand of NC_088685.1, from coordinate 163,077,151 downwards.
GAGTTAAAGGGAGGAGGTAAGATCCTTCCAGAATATAGCACCCAGCTCACTATGAGAGAGGTCATGCAGGTGGCTCCAAAATTTCTCTTTTCTTCACCTTCTGGTACCACTGCCTCAGCTGCTTTTCCTTTGTGTGGCAGTGAAACCCCTCTCTGAAGAGGCTGAGTTTGCCACAGTCTTCAGCAAATTGCTGTAAATATTCTTGTTCCATCAGGAGTGCTGTGGCTGTGCCTGCACATGCTCCTTCCCCCACAGTGCAAGGAAACTGAGCACCCCTCTCTTGGAATAGACAGCAGCATGAGACAGTGCTAGGAACCTACATTCAGTGAAAATGTAGCAGGGAACAGGAACAGATGTCGCTGTGAAGAAACACGCTGGCATATAAAAGTGAGGTATGGACAACTTCCAGGTCGCTGCATCCTGGACAGTGGACTTCAAGAGTGCTACCAGACAGTAACTCTGGAAGGGAAAGTTGCATTGTGGGATTGCAGCTAGGGACTGCTTATACTGGTACAGGTACATGTGCATCCATGACAACTATACTGGCAGCGGACTTGTCACTCTGAAAAGAGAAATAATTAATGCCGTAAAAAACAGAAGGCTTTGTTGGAGTAGAAAATTAAATGTGGACACACACCAAGCTGTGCTATAAAAAAAAAAAAAAAAAAAAAAGGAAAGTTGTCTTGGCAAAATTTCAGTGTAAGCAAGGGCCTTACATAAAAGGCCTTATCTTGACAGGCAAAAAGTATATATTTTTTTCAATCCTGTTAAGCTAACAGGTTTGAAACACAACTTTTTTGCCCAACAAAGAAAGGGCCAAATATTCAAATGTGCTGAGTATCTATGAATTCCACTGGGCTTAGTGGGAGTTTCAGGTGTGCATCACATCAGATAATCAAAAAACTTTATTTAGAAGCTTAAACGTTGTAGGAGCAGGATTTTATATAGCACTATAAGAATTAATGTGTGATTTGATTTCATCCTGCTAGCCACCCTTTTTGAATAGCAGAAAGAAATGATCCTCTGGGACTATGAGATTCTGTTTTCCAATATGCATTACAGATTGGGCCCTCTTTAGCTCTTTGTTTTAAGATGTAGTTAGTAAGGGTACGTCTACACTTACCTCCGGGTCCGACGGCAGGCAATCGATCCTGGATCGATCCCGGAAGTGCTCGCCGTCGACGCCGGTACTCCAGCTCAGCGAGAGGAGTACGCGGCATCGACGGGGGAGCCTGCCTGCAGCATCTGGACCCACGGTAAGTTCGGACTAAGGTACTTCGAATTCAGCTACGTTATTAACGTAGCTGAATTTGCGTACCTTAGTCCGAAGTGGGGGGGTAGTGTGGACCAGGCCTTAGAGACAGGATTCTGTATTGTGTCTATGTTAAGTAGATTAGAGGACCATTGAAGGCCTGGGTCTCAATGTAAATTGTCTTGGTTATTGATTGTAAACCTTAGCAAGGTTTAATTTGCAATGCCTTTTTGCTCAATATAAAATACTACTGTTTGTATTCCCAATCTGTTTGTGTGAGTAAGGAATGTACGCATTAGGAAAAGATAAGGTGGGAAGGCCATTGTTAAGCAGATGGTCAAGAAAGGAGGAGCGAAGACACTTATCGAGATTTGTTGATGCCAAAGAACCATCAACATGTATCCATGATTGAGGAAGGGCAAATTGACAACCCTGAGGTGAAGACAGCTGATTAAATCGGAACCAGGACAGGATGACCCTCTTGGAGGTGTATTGGAATGTTTACATGAAAAGATACACCAATTAAGAAGTAACCCGGTCACAAACTGACACAGCAAAATCCATAGACTTCAACAAAGAAAAAGGACTATAAGAACAGGGTGCTTGGCCATAAGACTTTGGGGGTTCGTCTTGCCACACTCCCGGAGCATTGGATCGCGACCGACAGAGCCCTGCTCCCCTCTGCGACCAATCTGGCTGGCCACTAGATTGATCCAGACTCTGGACTGATAACTATAAACATCAACTGGCAGGACTGTGTGCATGGTATGTGTGTGTGTGAGAGACAGGGCTGGCTCCAGGCACCAGTCGAGCAAGCTGGTGCTTGGGGCGGCAGCTTGTAGGAGGCGGCATTCGGCCCAATCCTAGGGCGGCACGGCCGCTTTTTTTGTTTGTTTGTTTGTTCCGCTCCGGCCGCCCTGTAGGGGGCGGCGGCGCAGAGGACGGGAGCACCCTGCAGCAAGCCCGGCAGGGCAGCCCGCAGGGGGCATGGCGGGAGGGGCCGCGTGGCAGCGCCCCGCTGAAGCCCTGGCCGCCCCCCTTCTCTCTCTCTCCCCCCCGCTCCCTCCCCTTGCCCCCACTAGCCGGGGCAGGAGTCCCCCTGCACCCTGGCTCCGGCCGCGCCGCAGGTATTTGTTTGGGTTTTTTTTGCTTGGGGCGGCCAGAAAGCCAGAGCCGGCCCTGGTGAGAGAGATTGAAAAGCATATGCTAACTGTTGTATTCTCAATAAATGCGGCGTGCTGCCTTCTTCCCTATAAAGATCTCTTGTGCTTCTTATAAGTATAACAACGTGGGACTCAGGAACCTTGTTTTAGGCACCCAGGTTTGAAAATTTTGGCCACAAACTCAAACTTCTATTTAAATATGGAGTACAGTTAAAGTAAGATAAAGTGGACAAAGACAGTAATTTGACAGTCATTTACATGTCTAAGCAAAATAATACTTAAATGGGATAACAGCCACACTTCAGTTAAAGCAGAACAGTTTGGTCTCACCTTTTAAGTTCCTGTTCTAGTCTTTCAATTTGTTTCTTGCTTGAAGTTAGTTGTCCTGCTTGATAATTAACTTGTGATTCTTTTACTTGAAGATCATGCGAAATTTTCTGCTTTGTTTTCTCAAGATTATCACACAATTCCATCAAGCTCTGGTTTTCTCTTTTTAGTGTTGCTCCTTCATTTTTTTCCATTTTCAACCTAATTTGATTAGTCAATTATAATATATATATATATATATATTTTAAGATTTTGATCAAGCCTGGGAATACACATCTTTATTCAGAGTGAAGCGTGGAGAGCACTTACAAAATAAACAATTTCTGCTTTATAAAAAAGCGGTATTTGAATATTTTTATTCACTACATTTCAAAGCCCTGACAGCACTGAACATTTTAGTTACACGCAAAGCTATATTGCTATTCTACCAATGTCCGTATCGCAAGGCTTCCCTGTGTAACATTTAAAATCAAAATACATAGTCACCACAAGTCATTTAATTTCCACCTAGGTATTAATATTAAAACGATTTCTCTAATCAGTGGCCCCACACCTGTTCTTGGAAGAGTTTATTGGCTATAAAAAGCACCTATCCAGACCCTTGCACATCATCAGAAGAGCTAAACTTAAAAGCCATATGACTCTGATCATCATCTTGCTCCTCTCCCTTCAAATCTGTCAATGTTAGCACCCAGTATTTCCAGAATGACTAGAGTAAGAGATCAATGCTCAAGTTGCGTTTCCTCAAGATAGCAGCTGGAACAGCCATCTCTGATCTGAAGGAGGGATGCAAGATAGTAATCAGAATAATGCAATTTCAAGATCCTCTCTCTCATGATCTGTGTTGCGTTATGTAGCATTGGAAAACAGATTTGATATCCCCAGCCTTTGCAAGGTATACGGCATGCATTCCTATCCCTGACAGTTTATGAGATATTGGACTTAGAATGATCCCAAAAACGTACTACCAGAGCAAGAGGCTAGTGACAGTTTAAGACTGAATACACAGCAAGGCCTGGATAGTGGGCTAGTGTCATTTTCCTTCACTACTTTACACAGGTGTCAATCACCGCTCACAGGGTGAGTATTAGCACAAAAACTGTTAGTGAGTAGTCTACATTTTACTGGTATGTCAATTTTTTGATGGCAGCAATGATGTTATGCAGATATTAATCTTATCAGCTATAAACCTAGGTGTTATGGCTTTTTTGTGACTAAAGCCCTGATTAAATTGGAAGCTCTGTACCTAAGAGTTATGTCCTTTTAGCTCAAGCGATAGCAGGCTGTGCTACAATGATGAAGGTTTGGGGTTCAAACTATGCTGATGATGCATAAGTGGGGGATTCTTACTGTTGTACATAATATTTTTAAATGTTTAAGTCAAGATTTCTCTAAAAGATCTGCTCTAGGAATTATTTCTGGGAGGTTCTGTGACTTGTGTTATATAAAAGATCAGAACGGATGATCACAGTGGTCCCTTCTGGCCTAAGAATCCATGAAAATAAAAGCAGCAATTTTTAATAAGCCATTACAACAGAACGTACTCCAATATTTTAAAACCACCACGCTCATATAGACAAGTTGCTGTAAATTCTGAACGAGCCTGTTGTTGGGTACAAAAAAAGTTGAGCTAATCGTTCACAAAATACCAATGAGTATCTGATATGAGAAACTGGGTGCAAATTATCAACATGACAATTTCAGTATGTTTACAAAAATTATATTTTTATATAGTGTTCACAGATGTCCATTTGTAGAAATAATTTGTTTTACAAAGCACCCTGTACAATCAATTTATCAAAACAATTTACATAAAGGTATTTTTAAAAAAAAATTCTTTTTCCACTGTGCCTCATAAGATTAACGTTTGCACAGCATTCTAGACGCATTGTATAAGTGACTGTTTGCTATTACCGTAGCACCTAGGAGCCCTCGTCTTGGACCAGTACCCCACTGTGTTAGGCGCTGTACAAATAGAACAAAAAGACGGTCCCTACTCCAAAGAGCTTACAATTTAAGTACAAGACAAGGAAAAAGGGGAGAGTACAAGGAAACAATGAGACACCATTGGTCACTAGGATAGGCAGCTTGCGTACTGAGACCACAGCTTAACTGTTGTCAAGTTTTTTGTAGGCATCACAGCAAAGGAGAGTTGTAAGGAGGACTTTGAAAGAAGATGAGGTGACTTTGCAGATGGTTATGGGGGGCTCTTCCCAAGCACAAGTTGACAGCATGGGAGAAAACACAAAGGTGAGTGTTTAAATATTTAACAAAATTTATGTGTTATGGGCTAGTCAGAGGCGGGAGTTGACATTTCAATAGTGAATGAAAAAAAGGATGCCTAGGTTGGGGTAGGCCATGAAGGAGCTAGGAGGTGAAGACAAGCAGCTTGTTTGTTGCAATAGAGAATGGAGGGGCGCCGAGAGAGGTGACATGGTCAAAGTGACAGGCAGGGGAATCTTTGCAGCAGCACTCTGAATGGATATGAGCAGAACAAAATTGTATTAAAAGTTACATGGTGCATTAAGACTATGACCTTCTGCTTCTGCTTTTGCAAAGCTGCCTCCAGTGATTCAAGCTGAAACTGTCTTTTCTGTCGTTCTTTTTTAAGCTTGTCTAGTTGACTTTCAAGCTCTTGAATCTTCTGAAGGGCCCTCGTGGAAAGGCCTTTTACCACTCTTCCACAACCCAGCTCATTTTATATCAGCTTTTTTCCTTAATACAAAGTGTACATCACTGAACCTGAATCATACAAACTTGTAAAGACTTTGGACAAGTCATAGAATCATAGAATATCAGGGTTGGAAGGGACCTCAGGAGGTCATTTAGTCCAACCCCCTGCTCAAAGCAGGACCAATTCCCAACTAAATCATCCCAGCCAGGGCTTTGTCAAGCCTGACCTTAAAAATCTCTAAGGAAGGTGATTCCACCACCTCCCTAAGTAACCCATTCCAGTGCTTCACCACCTCCTAGTGAAAAAGTTTTTCCTACTATCCAACCTAAACCTCCCCCACTGCAACTTGAGACCATTACTCCTTGTTCTGTCATCTATTACCACAGAGAACAGTTTAGATCCATCCTCTTTGGAACCCCCTTTCAGGTAGTTGAAAGCAGCTATCAAATCCCTCCTCATTCTTCTCTTCTGCAGACTAAACAATCCCAGTTCCCTCAGCCTCTCCTCATAAGTCATGTGCTCCAGCCCCCTAATCATTTTTGTTGCCCTCCGCTGGACTCTTTCCAATTTTTCCACATCCTCCTTGTAGTGTGGGGCCCAAAACTGGACACAGTACTCCAGATGAAGCCTCACCAATGTCCAATAGAGGGGAATGATCACGTCCCTCGATCTGCTGGCAATGCCCCTACTTATACAGCCCAAAATGCCGTTAGCCTTCTTGGCAACAAGGGCACACTGTTGACTCATATCCAGCTTCTCATCCACTGTAACCCCTAGGTCCTTTTCTGCAGAACTGCTGCCTAGCCATTCGGTCCCTAGTCTGTAGCAGCGCATGGGATTCTTCCGTCCTAGGGCAGAACTCTGCACTTGTCCTTGTTGAACCTCATCAGGTTTCTTTTGGCCCAATCCTCTAATTGGTCTAGGTCCCTCTGTATCCTATCCCTACCCTCCACCGTATCGACCACTCCTCCCAGTTTAGTGTCATCTGCAAACTTGCTGAGAGTGCAGTCCACGCCATCCTCCAGATCATTAATGAAGATATCGAACAAAACCGGCCCCAGGACCGACACTTGGGGCACTCCGCTTGATACCGGCTGCCAATTAGACATGGAGCCAAGTCATCCAAGGTGGCACCAGAAAAAGAGAGAACATCCTACCAGCAGACCAAATAGCTCGCCATTTGCTACAAAGAAAGAAGTTTTCTTACAACAGTTGACAGCAGTCACAAGAAAAAACAGTGCAACAGGAGTCAGAAGATGCTAAACAAAGATCTGCACACAAACAAACAGGTTTCCAAGGAGGAGTGTGCACAAGAGGGCTTGAGAAACAGTGACCTGCTGGCACTTGCTATGGAGTGTCTGCCGCAAATCTATTCCTACTGGCCAGTGCCCTGTGCAGGCTGGGGCCAGCACAGCACACTCCCTGTGAGCACAGGCGGCCTGCTATGGGCCACGCTTACACACGCAGCTGAAGCCAGGGCTGCAGCGGGTGGCTCAGGGAGGTTGATCTCTACCAGGGGTTGGCAAACTACGGCCTGCGGGCCACATCCAGCCCACAAGACCGTCCTGTCTGGCGCGCCCGAGCTCCCGGCCAGGGAGGCGAGCCCCAGCACTTCCCCCGCTCCCCCTCCCCTGACCGCCCTCCCCTTGAGTCTCCGCCCCATCCAATGCAGTTCCCTGACTGCCCCCCACCCTGCCATTTGCCATAGGCAGTCACACTGCAGGGGTGTACGTATGGGTCGGGGCGGTCAGGGGACAGGGAGCAGTTGGATAGGGCATGGGAGTCCTGGGGGACCTGTCAGGGGACAGTTTCCTGGGGGGGCAGTTAGGATGGGGGGATCACTAGAGGGGGCAGTCAGGGGACAAGGAGCGGGGGGGTTGGATGGTCGGGGGTTCTGAGGGGGGCAGTCAGGGGGCGGGAAGTGGGAGGGGGTGAATAGGGGCAGGGGCCAGGCTATTTGGGGAGGCACAGCCTTCCCTACCCGGCCCTCCATACAATTTTGAACCCTGATGTGGCCCTCGGGCCAAAAAAAAGTTTGCCCACTCCTGAGCTAGACACCTGGGAAAGAATTCTCTCTAGTAACTCATAGCCCTCCCCGTCTAGTGCTATTGGAGATATTTGCTAATAGCCATTGCGGATGGGCCATATGCCATTGTAGGCAATTGCATCATACCATCTCCTCCGTGAATTTAGCAAGCTCAGTCTTAAAGCAAGTTAGGATTTTTGTCCCCCACTACTCCCCTTGGAAAGATGTTCCAAAACTTCACTCATCTGATGTAAAGCCCTACATGGGACTATTTTTTTAATCCCACTCCCATCCTGCCTCCAATATCTACTCCCACCTGCTCCTGCATTGTTTCTTTTATATTTATCCCAGTCCCAGCCGCAAAAAACTTAGATTCTGCAAATCCCACAAGAGAGGCCGATTCCCCCGTGCTACCAAAAAAACCCAACCCACCACAATTGGTTAATATGTTATATATATAAATGGAATTCAGACACAATTTTTACCACTAAAAGAATAAAACAAATCTTGCTTTAACCATGTAAAAAAACACTTTAACTCCTCTTATAATAGACATTAATCTCTTTCAATCTCTCGCTTAAATTTCAGTTTTAAAACCTTTATTTAATAAAAAAGAAAAACTTGCTTTACACTGCTGAAATTCTATTTATGACCAACTGATGAGAGATTTAATGTTTTCCCACAAAATATCATAGTCTGATTTTTTTGCCCACCCAATCCCATCCATAACAAAACATTTTACCCGCTCCCATTAATATGACAGCCAATCCTACGGGATCCCAGTCCCACTGCAGGGCTCTACTTTGATGGTTAGAAACCTTCATCTAATTTCAAGCCTAAACTTATTGATGGCCAGTTTATACTCATTTGTTCTTGTGCCAATATTGCCCTTAACTTAAACAACTGCTCTCCCTCCCTGGTGTTTATCCCTCTGATTTATTAATAGAGAGCAATTGGATCTCCCCTCGGCCTTCATTTGGTTAGGTTACACAAGCCAAGCTCCTTAAGTCTCTTCTTGTAAGGTAGCTTCTCCAGGCCTCTGGTCATCCTAGTAACTCTTCTCTGCACCTGTTCCAGTTTGATTTCATCTTTCTTAAACATGGGAGACCAAAACTGCACACAGTATTCCAGATGTGGTCTCATCAGTGCCTTGTATAACAGTACTAACACTTCCCTAACTCTACTGGAAATACCTCGCCTGATGCAGCCTAGAATTGCATTAGCCTTTTTTACAGCTGCATCATATTGACAGCACATAGTCATCCCTGTCTTTCTCCTCTTCTGTTGCTTCCAACTGATACGTCCCCAGTTTATAACAAAAATTCTAGCTCTTAGTCCCTAAGTGCATGACCTTGCACTTTATACCACTACATTTCATCTCATTCCTATTACTCCAATTTTCAAAGTCATCCAAATTTTCTTGTATGACATTCCAGTCCTCTCTGTATTGGCAATACATCCCAATTTTGTGTCCTCCACAAATTTTACTAGCTCATTCCCACTTTTTGTGCCAAGGTCATTAATGAAAATGTTAAATAAGATTGGTTCCAAGAATGATTCCTGAGGAACTCAACTAGTAACCTCCTCCAGCCTGACAGTTCACCTTTCACTATGACCAGTTGTAGTCTCCTTTTACCCGACTCCTTACCCACCTTTCGATTCTTGTATTAATCCCCATCTTCTCCAATTTAACTAATCATTTCTCCTGTGGAATTGAATCAAATGCCTTACTGAAATCCAGGTAGATTACATCTAATGCATTTCCTTTGTCTAGAAAATCAGTTATCTTCTCAGCGATCTACTTTTTGTAAAAACATGTATTTTATCCCAATTACCTTTTTTACCTCTATGTCATTAACTACTTTCAAAATTTGTTCTAAGAGCTTGCATACAATTGAGGCCAAACTAAAAGGCCTGTACTTTCCCAAATCACCTTTTTTCCCCTTTCTAAAATAGAAGTATTACATTTGCAATTCTCCAGTCATAAGGTACAACCCCTGAGTTCACGGTGCCATTTGAAACACCTGAGAATATGATGAGCCAGATCATCAGGTGGTATAAGCTGACTTCAACAGAGTGATGCTGATTTATATCAGCTGAGGATTTAGCCTTTCGATGTTGAAATTAAAAAAACAAAAACAAAAAAACCCCCACAAGATTTGTAATGGAAATAGCTAGCTAATATTATTTTGCTGTATTTAAAACAAAAAACTGTGGAAATAAATGTCCAGCTAAAAGAGAGAATTGTTTGCTAAAGTAATGATAAATCTGAACTTTCTTAAGGTAATGGTTGGCAATGCTCTGCTTTCCCAATATAGACAAAGCAAGTAAGGCTCAATCAATACACCCATTCCTTTGTGAACTATTAAATTATACATATTGCTAATGAATAGTCATTTAATTAGCACAGGAGCCTTCAATTTAAAAGTTGTCTATAATGCACACTGAACATAAAAAAAAATTAGCAATGACTTTTCAGCTGAAGCCTCATTTAAAAATGCTATTGCCAACCTTTCTCTCTTAAGTTAGCCTTCTTGCTACATACAGCCGTGTCCCATTTATTACAGAACCATTGCTATAGAAGAATTCATTCTTCTAAAACATAGGAACAAGTTACATTTTTGCATGAATGACCTGAATTAGTTCATCGAGCTCCGATGCATTCACACAGGAACGCTCAGATACAAACGTCTGCTTCTGAATCACAATGGTGGCTCTTTGGGAAGTTTCACGTGGCTGCTCCAGGGCTTTGAAGACAGTAGCTCCAATTATTAAATATACAACAACCACCAGAAAAATCGTTGAGACCGTCCTCCATTTCATAACATTAATAGCCGAATCACATTCCTCTCGTGACGAGAGCACTGTGGGTTTTGTAGAAAACGATAGCCGTGGTTTGGAGTTCTGAGTGGCAGATTTGGGATCCAGCAAGTCAGGTGCCGCCACTAATAAAACAGAAAAAGAATGTTAACGTCCACAGCGTTGGACAGAGGTGTATTTAGCTGTACACCCTTCTTGCCAGAAGGTTACAGAGATCCTATTAATTCAAAATAGAGTTCATAGATAGTTGTGTTATAAATGCATTTCTCTTGTACACCATGTTATATTACTACAGAATGACTGGTTTCAGCTACTGCTAGGACTAATAATATGCTATTTATATGAACACACATGCATACACACACTTGCATTGTTTACTAAATATATAAATATTTATATATATATAAATACTCTGCAAGTGTTGTTCTAACATGCAGTATTTTCCCTATTTTCTTCTGTTCCTTTGAATCAGTATAAAAAGATATTTTTCTGTAGAGCGTCCTCACATCTTGAACAATCTTAGGCATTGCTAATATGCTTCTCAGACTACATTTTAGTCAGCGTTAAAAAACTATCAGGAAAACAGGACTCTTTCCTTAAGTCTTACATACGCTCAACTCTGCATTCAGACACTCATTAGAATATTTGGAGTTCACTTTCAAATTCCCCACACAGGTAACTATAAAAATGATTCATTATTAATTCTAACACTTTGAAAGTGTTGGCTAAACCTGTTTAGGAAATACCAGGAACACATGTGCATGCCTGTTGGAAAAGTCAATCATCTTATTATAGGATATTTGATTGTTTACTGCTACAAGAAACCCACTGGGGCAGTAATGATCACCTGCGTGTGTTATCAAGTAGCCCCATAACGCATGTGATTACAAGTAACTACACTAGTAATTATATAAGAATAATCCACATCACGTACACTTAAAGGTCCCCTGAGGGAAGATTGCAACAACAATACAATATTTAAAATTATTAATATATTTTGAATGGCTGCAACACCACTTTCAGCTGTTGTGGGGAAAGCCTACTTCTAAATGTAGATTCAAAAGTCTCTCTCCCAGGTCTCTGGAAGCTGGGAATGCCCCCAGAGGAGGGAGGGAGTGTCATTTTCCACAGGGATAGGAGCTTCTCTTGAGCACCCGCTGGAGGTTAACCTACAGGGTTACAGGAACTCTCATTCGAAAAGAATCATGCAATACAGGTCAGAAGAAAGGCAGACCTAGGAAATTAATACACTGGACCTGAACCCGGGGGGGGGGGGGCAGGTTAGAGGATGAAAAGGCAGCCCCAAATGAAAAAGCTCCACTCGTGCCTCGGTGCACGGCTATGAAATAGTTACTGTTCAACTAGTAGAAAACTAGAATCTGGTTCTAACTAACCGGGAGCACCAGACCAGCATGCAAATACCCTTCAAGTGTAGTGGGCATGGAACACTGTATGAGGCTATTGATATGCCCCTGGACAAAAATCGATGTGTGAGGCTAAGTTTGGGAAGGACGCCTGATTTAATAACTGCTCCTTCAAGCTGTGCTCTCTCCTCGGATTGACACGATTTGTGATGGGGGCGGGGGGAGGAGAGAGCCATCACGTTTTCCTTTCAGTCAGAGCTCCGCTTGCCAGTCGGAATTTTTCCTATTATATTATCACGACCCTCTGTCCAAACCCAAAACTGGGGGCACCTCAGGCTACGCCAAGCCTCATGCTATAGACTAGGAAACTGCTCCTCTTTCTGCCTGGCTTCGACATTTGCAGACAGACACACACGCATCCTAGCACCATGAAGAAGGGCAGACCTGCCCCCCCAGTTCTCCTGCTACACTTCCCCTGCAGCCCGCTGAATGCAGCTAACAAAGGAGAACAGGACGGCTGTGAGGCGCCCTAAATTGATCCACCAAGTGATGCTCCGCATCCCTCCCATCAACTTCCCCAGCCCCCTGCTGACACCCATCCATAATGCAGTTGACAAGGACATTTTCACACCCCTGAGAGGAGCAAAATGTGGACGCTTCAGCCAGAACGGGCCCTGGCCCCTTTCCTCTCCCCCGCCCCCAGCAGCCAGCTCGCAAAGATGCGCTGGATTTAAAGCGCTTGCAAAAGGCATCCTTGCAGAGCGGGGTTTGGCTGGCGAAATGGTCCGGGTGGGAGCCCGGAGCCCAGCCTGACCCTCCCGGACAGGGGGAGCTACACCCACCTTAGACAAAGGAGAAGTGTTAGAAACAAAAGCCAGGCGGGTGTTTAACCGAGCGTGCAAAATCCGGGACGGAGGCGCAGGAAGGAAAGGGGTGAAGAGGGACTGAGCAGCCCTGAGTCCCTCCTGCGAGGAGGCATTGGGAAAGCAAGGGAGCATGCAGCATTCAGACAGACTTTGATCTAGAAACGCACGCTATTGTGCCAGTACTCACTTCTTATTTACAGACCCGGCGCCCTCTCCTCGCTGCATGGGCAGGCATTTTTTCAGGGCTTGGCTAGGTGCCGTTTGACCAAATGGAAAAAGAAAGAGAGAGAGAGAAAAGGACCAGACCCAGGGCGGATTTGCTGCTGCTGAGCTCAGATTCCACGGGGAGCAGAGCCTGGCGTTCTCCCTGTCACTGGAGGGATGTGAACGATCACAGTGTGTGTGAGAGTGAGAGAGATCACCCTGTGAGAGAGAGGGAGAGGGGGTGTGTGTGAGATCACCCTGTCTCTTTGTGTGATGGCCCTGGCTGTGTGTGTAAGAATCTTACAGATAGATCACCCTATCTGTGTGTGTGATCACCGTCTGTGTGTGTGAGACTCACTCAGGCGCCAGGTGCTTGTATCAGCCTCTTTCTGTGTGTGGCTGCCAGTCCCTGAGGTGTGTCTGTCACAATCTCAGTGTGTCTGTGTCTTTCGGTGGGGGGGGGGGTGTGCGTGTATATATATCCACATCCCTCCCTCTGTCAGTGTGGGCGGGGGCCTGTCTCCTCTCAGCCCCGGTGCCTGGTTCTCACACAGTGTCTGTGCCCCCGCTCTGTCACTTTGTCTCAGGCACCAGGCATGGGGTGCCTGACTCTGGGTGCAGTTGTGTGCCTCGAGAACTCTGTGTGTGTGTGTGTCCTTGCTCTCCGCTTGTGTGTGTGTGTGTGGGCGCCCACTCCTCTCCTCATTCTCTTTCCCCCAGTGTATCCCAACCGCTGGGTGCGTCTCCTCCACCCTCCCTCCCTCTACCTGGCCTGCTCCAGCACCAGGGGCAGCTGCACCCTCATCTCGGTGAGCTGCTCGGCATTTCTACACGGCCCCTTCGCTCGGCAGCGCAAGAACTAGGCTGAGGCAGATGCTGCAGGGATGAAGGGGGGGAAAAGGGGGTGAAGAGAAGAGGTCCGTGCAGGAAAGATAAATCCCAGTCTGGTGGGCGCTAACTTCAGAGCTCCCAGGGGAGAGCAATGGGGTGGAGGAAAAGCCAACAGCCTGAGTCCATGCATGAAAAAAGTGGGAGAGATGTTTGGCAAATGTAGGGGTAGGAACAAATTGGTCTGTAATATTGGTATGGTGTCCTTGACAAACCCAACAAAATGCATGGTTAGACTGGGCTGTTGGTTCAGAAGAACCTGCTGTTGCAGATGATGGGGGGTGGGGGAGAGGCATGGTGCAGCGGTTGCCTCCTGTAATTCCTGCCTCTTTTTCTTGGGGGACAGAGATATAAAGTTCTGATAGCTGGGAGCCTGCTGGGGCCAGAACTGCTTCCTAGTTGTCACCGATATGTAGATTCCAAGCAACTTCAGTGTTGCCCTGGAATGTTTTAGACTATGCAGCCTATGGTCCATGTTTTCCAAAAAGAAGGAGACCCCCCCTCAAAGGACAAGACGACTGCAGCCACAGATCTCTCCTCATAGATATGGCAGATGCCATGTATCAAGCTACTGAGTCTGCCACATCCAAGCTGTCCTGGAGAGCTGTCCTTGCCACGAGCTTGCCCTCCTCTGCCATCAGAGTGAACTCACGTCTCGAGTCTGCCTTTCTCGGGAGGTGTGCTCTGTACTGATGGTGTCACACTCAGAGTACTCTCTGAACCTGATGGCTCCACTGGAGGGCAAAGGGCCACCCCCATAAGGAGACACTTAAGTTTCACTGCTCTCTCTTTTAAAGCAAGGCTTAAACCCTCTACAAAAGTGTGACACTTGTCACTGATATGGAGCGCCTCCAAACACTTTAGGCAGTTGGGATGTGGGTCACTGACTGACAATGGCCTGGCACATGACCAGCAGGACTTGAACCCCAGAGAGTGAGGTATGCCTCCAGCACAAGTCCAGGTACCATGAATCAAATTTGGTCCAAAAAGGACCTAAAAACTGAAGCCTATCACTAACTGTACATTATATCTAACTAACGACTAGCCATTAAATGACAAAACAGACTATATACAGAAAGAGTGAGGGAAATAAACTTGTGACTTATTTATTTAACATTTGCATATTCGCCGAGCCAAGAAATAGCATTCTTAATGGTCAAGTGGAGTTCTCGGAGCCCGCCTCTACATTTGGCTAGCGGGCACTCCTCGACAACACGTATCATTGTTTGATCTGCACCACAGCTGCAGCTTGGATTGTCTCGAAAACCCCAACAGTGCTGGTTGGCTGCACAGAGGCCATGCCCAGTCTGGAATCAGTTAAGAAGGGCCCACTGACAACGTCGCAAAGCGGGGAGCATGGGCAGTAGGGTCTGTGACGGGAATTGATTGGTGTTTGATGTTAAGCATCAGTCTTCCCACCACAAGGCCTCTGCTGTCATGTCCTGCCATGAAAGAAGCATAGCTGGTGGGCTATAAATAGTGATAGCAAGCCTGGGAGCACTCCAACAGTAGTCACTCATGGCAAGAAGAAACTGAGGCAGGGGCGGCTCCAGGCACCAGCGCAGCAAGTGCATGCCTGGGGCGGAAAGCCATGCGGGGAGGCCTGCCGATCGCTGTGAGGGCAGCAGTCAGGCAGCCTTCGGCGGCATGCCTGCGGGAGGTCCGCCGGTCCCGCGGCTTCAGCGGCAATTCGGCGGAGGGCACGCCGAAGGCGCGGGACCGGCAGATCACCCACAGAAACGCCGCCGAATCCGCGTGACTGCCGTGCTTGGGGTGGCAAAAAACATAGAGCCACCCCTGAACTGAGGGGAGTTGGGGGAGGCTCCATCTTCTTATATCAGCATGCAGTGGCACACAACGGCAGAGGGCAATCGAGCCACCCAGACAGGTACCGCTCAGTGAAGAACTTCTCTGACAACTGCACATGAGTCATGCTCACAGCTAGTGGAATAAACATGTGCAATCACTCAAAGAAGAAATAATATTTGTTCCCCCAAGAACTTGTAGTGAAGAATCCCCTAGGAGATGTTCCCAAGACAGAGGGATAGCAATGATCTTTAGCTCCAGAAAATATGTTCAGTCTAATTTAGTTTTAATGTTTATAATTATGTAAACTGACAGCGACACGTATGGCATCAAGAAAGCATTGGCACAGCAACACCAAAAATCAAATACAATTCAGAGTCCTTCTCATTCAGAAGTTAGAATCACTGGGACGGAGGGAGGAGAAGTCACTGTTTGCTCACTCTCCAGCTAGGTGTTGTTTGCATAGCCTCCAGCTAGGTGTAGACCAGGGGTCGGCAACCTATGGCACGCGTGCCAAAGACGGCATGCAAGCTGATTTTTAATGGCACAGTGCGGCTGCCGCTGGCCCCGGCAGCGGGCTGAGTGGAGCCGATGGCCGGGACCCCGGTAGGCAGCATGCCATTAAATGGCAGATTTTTAATGGCAGATTGCCATTAAAAATCCTGCCCGGCCCAGCCCCCTCTTCTCCTCCCCCGCCTACCGCTCTCTCTGGCGGGGGCAGAAGCAAACTTGGTCCTGCCGGCTGCTGCTGTAGGGCAGGCTCCGCCGGCAGTCAAGCTTCCCCCTCCCCCGCCTCTTCCCTGAGCGTGCTGCGTCGTGCCCCGCCTCCTCTCCTTCCCTGCCTCCGATGGCCCTCGCGATGGAGGGGAGAAGAGGAGCCCCAGCGCCCTCACTGCTCAGACCAGGAAGGAGGCGGAGAAGAGGCAGGAGCGGGGCCTTGGAGAAGGGGGATGGAATCAGGGCGTATCCCTCCAGCCCCCTGCTGTGAGCTTCTCAGGGCTGGGGGCTGGGAGCACCCCCCCAATCCCAGCCCACCCCCCAGCCTTCTGCCCTGACCCCTGCACCCCCCTCACCCCCCAGCCCCCTGCACCCCCCACGACCCCAGCCCTGACTCTGGCACCCCCCACACATACCCAGCTGGCCCACACCCCATGCCCTGACTCCTGCACGCCCCTCACATGCCCTCTGCCCTGACTCCTGTACCCTCCACATATACCCAGCCCCCCCACACCCCATGCCCTGACTCTTACACTCCCCACATCCCACCCCCCACCCTGAGCACCAAATGGGAACTGCCCAGGTAAGCGCTCCACACCCAAACCTCCTGCCCCATCCCTGAGCCCCATCCCTCATTCTAGCTCCTGGCCAAACCCTGCACCCCAACCCCCAGCCTGCTCCTTCACCCTCAGCCCTGTGCTCAGTGCACCCCCACCCTCAGCTCAGTGCAGAAAGAGAGGAAGCGAATGGGCCAGAACCAGGGAGAAGGTAGGTACCCACTCTATGTGGGTAGGGCCGGGACCCCAGACCGGCAGAGGACTGAGCGGGGCCAGCAGCCAGGACCCTGGCTGGCAGGAGCCAGCGGATGGAACCCCAGACCAGCAGCGGGCTGAGCCGCTCAGCCCACCGCCGGCCTGGGGTGCCGGCCCCCCTCAGCCCACTGGGGTCTTGGCCCCACTCAGCCCGCTGCCAGCCTGGGATTCTGGCTGCCAGCCCCTTGCCAGCCGGGGTCCTGGCCGCAGGCCCCGCAAGCCCCCTGCCGGCCTAGGTGAACGGAACCTTGTTTACTTTACATACAACAGTAGTTTAGTTATATAATATATAGACTTATAGAGAGAGACCTTCTAAAAAATGTTAAAATGTATTACCGGCACGCGAAACCTTAAATTAAACTGAATAAATAAAGACTCGGCACACCACTTCTGAAAGGTTGCTGACCCCTGGTGTAGACTAATAGAAGCCATTTCTAAAGGCTTGTCAACATGGGCATATTCAGGAAAATTAATCAAAATTAACTAATCCCTTCCAAAGTGAATTAAGATAAAGTGGCCTTAATTCAGTTTAATTCTAAACGAGAGGCACAGGGTAAAATGCAATTGAATCTACTTTCAATTCACACCTTTAGTTAATTTGAATTAATTTTCCTGAGTGTCCCTGTGTAGCCAAGCCCCAAAACTGACAGTATGATTCAGTAATCTGAACACAATGTGATTTTCTTTAGGAACATGGGTTGTCTTCTTCCCACTGCATCACCTAGAACCCAAATCTGCCATCTCTGTCTTGCACAGAACCCTGTTTTCTGTGAATGAACAGGTTTATTGCATAGTTTTGAATAAATGTGTTGGGTAAAATGTATCCCTGGGGTAATCTTGTTGAAATCGATGAAGTTAATCCAGCATGAATTTAGCCTTTATTTCCCATCCCCTGCCACCTGGGGCTGGAGCCTGAACAATGTAGGTTTGCAAGGTCCCCATGCAATTGCCTTGCCTGTTACCCCCTAATGCTGGCCCTGGCTTTGATACGCAAAAAAACCAGTTACTATGGCACAGATGGGCCATGGAGTTTTTATAGCGTGTTGGGGGCGGGGGCGGAGGGCTCAGAAATAAGGTTGAGAACCCCTGGTTTACTGTCTTATTGACATGGATGTAGATTGTAGAACCAATGTGAATGAAATTGTTTTTAGTTATTCACTGTACCATTGTAACTTCTGTTCACCATTTCATTACACTTGCCATTTTGCCTACATTGTAACATTGTAACTTCTGTGCAATATTGTAATTCAAAACCCATTTTAAAATGCTAACTCCATTTTGTAAAAGGCTTGTGCTGCAGCCTCCATTTTTGCAAGCCATACTGTAATTTTATTAGTCTAGTTGAGATGTGTGAATGAGGTATGTATGGGTGATAGAATCAACCTCCAGTACCAGCCCGTCCTGATGAGATAAAGTTCAAATACCAACGGCTGAAGAACTAGACAACAGCCCTAACTCAAGCAAGAAGCATCCACCCTAAGAAGAAAAAAAACAACAGAAGGAAGATCAAAGCCAGGTCCCAGGTTAACAGTCACACCTGCAATTGACGGGTAATCAAGCACCAAACCCAGAGGCGGCGTGACACAGCAAGACCTAGAGACTTTAAATCCAAACTAAAAGCCTATAAAAAAGGAAGGGTGAAATGAGAGACTTTGGGTAACGTTCTGCTATCAACATCAAGGAGCATCGGTGCGCGCCCGACAGAGACCCAGCTCCTCCTCGTGCTCAGCTTTCCTGGCCAGTTAGCTGCCACGAGCTCCTATCCCAAGCTGCGAACTCAAACTACAATCAGGACCGGTAACTATCCAGCAGCTGCAGAACATTTTGGTGTGTGTGTGTGAATGTAAGAGTATGTGTATAAGCATTAAGGTATTTGCTAATAGTTACAGATTAATAATAAATGTGGCATCTTTATCTTGTCCCCTTTAATAAAATCCTGCTAGTTTTTATTGGTATAACAAGATGAATTAGGCTGCTGAGAGGAGCAGCCACAATTCTTGTTAAAGTCCTAGGCACCTTGACTGAAATCCTCACCTTACTGATGTTAATAGGAACTCTCCCATAGATTTCAGTACTCCGTGGTATTGTGAAGAGCATCCCATTTACCTCTCTCTGAAGAAATGCAAGTATCCCATGGGACAGTCCAAAGTGATTAGGGGAATGACCTGGCCGATATTCCTTCTTGATATATATATGTGAAATTGTTGCTTTATTTGCCTACATTGGGATTAGCACTCAATATCCAAAAGTGTCAGAACTTGCTCCTTGGCAATTAAACAAGAGGCATTAGAGTCTTTGTCCCAGACCTATTACAGTCTTTACCAGCAGACATAAGGGAGGAGTAAACAGCATACAATTTCCAGTCACTGCTATATAGACTTGATAAACTGAGCCCTAAAGTGTGAGCCTGGTTAATTTTGTGCCGGACTTGCTCAAAGCATCTAAGGGCTTGGCTACACTGAAAACTTTAAAGCGCTGTTGCAGGAATGCTCCCGCAGCAGCGCTTTGAAGTGCGAGCGTGGTAATCCACCTGGTTTAATCCTAGTAATCCACCTCCATGAGGGGATTAGCACCCAGAGCCTGTCCACACTAGCGCTTTAAAGCGCTCAAACTTGCTGCGCGCAGGGGGTGATATTTCACCCCCCTGAGCCAGCAAGTTAGAGCGCTATAAAATGTAAGTGTAGCCAATCCCTAAGGTAAATTAGAGCTGCTGCAAACTGCGCAGTTTTTCCATTGATTTAGAAGGACTTGGATCCAGCATTTCAGGAGATTTGGTTCATATATGAAGATTATTTGGGCTATGAAGGACAATGTTAATTTCTCCCCACCTTAGACCATCTTAGCTCTGCTGGCTGGTATTTGGGGGAGCAAAGCAGATACTATAGACCGTCCCTGCCTACCTGCTGGTAAGAGGAGGGTAATAGCCACCAACACAGACTCTAGACCGCGCCTCCACAGGTCTAGACTCAAGATTCAGGGAGTGCCATACAAGGGGAGAGAGGAGTATTCTTACTCCTGGTGCCACTATGCATGTAGCTGTGTTAGGGGTAGCCACAATCTGACACTGAATGACTTAGATTCAGGAGAACAACAAGAAGGAAGACAAGTAAGGTCTCTCCTGTATGGACTGCAGAAATTCAGGAGAACAAAATAGAGGCAAGTTCTGCATACAGACAAATTTTAGAGAATGAAAGATGCAGTACACAGCAAACAGAAGGCATCACCCTTTCATAGCTACATACACAACAAAATAAGTTAGAACAGATGGATGGTCTTGAGGTAAAGTCCCTGAATGGGAACTCAAAAAATCTGGGTTCAATTTTCAGCTTTACCACAGGCTTCCCATGTGACCCTTGAACAAATAACTCATTCATTCCATAGCTGGCTAGCTGAAAAATGGGGAGAACACCTCCTCGGTCACTCTAGTCTATATAGTAAGATCTCTGGGCAGCGCTGTCTCTCACTATGTTTGTACAATGTTTAGGACAATGGGCCCCCCATCCCTGATGAGCCCTCTAGTAATTGCTGTAATATTATAACTTCCTCTAGCCTACAGCTTTTCCTGGCACACAAGTTACATCAGGTTACAACGCCCTGGAACCAACGTACTGACCTATCACATCACCTCAGGAAGAAAACCGTTACAAAGAGAAGAATGCACAGGAGCATACTGTAGGCCTCTAATGCACACTGCACTTGATTTATATCTGATTTCAGGATAAGGGAGCCGGGACATCTGCCTTCAGCAGCAGCAGCGAAGAGGAAAACCTAAATATGTTTTAAGAAACAGTACACCCCACCTTACCAGTTCCACCTCTGCTCAACACACAGCACTTAGATGTGTATATAGTGAAATCAATTCTAAGTTTATTTGGCAAAACATAGCGGAGAGACTCAAGTTGTAGCAAGTAGAAGGACTGGAAACAAATGGTCACATATAAAATAAAATCATAACAGGCATTTGAGAGCCTAGACTTAATTAACAAGATATTCTCATGTCGTGTAAAGTATTGCTCGTCCAAAATCCTTGCAGCACTTTACAACCAGGCTGGCTATGACCCTCCTTTCACAAGACAAGCATCCCATCAGCTTGCTTCCTCGGTGAAGGATTTAGTATGTCACTCTGCACGCCATGATAGATCAGATCAGTCCTTTGTCTTTATTCATAAAGAGGGTACCTCCCTCCCTCTGTTTGTTCCATCCTGTAGATTTCACTGTCTCTTATTTGGCAGCTGGCTCAGTATGCAGATAGTCATACATTATGAGGCATACAGTACACAAACGGCCAGTCAGGGAGATAGGTGTCTGTTACCTCCGGCCTGAAAGGATCATCTCCAAGGTATGTCACCTCCTGGTGACCTGCCTTAACTCCAAGACCTTAAGTACATAATTTTCAGTAGAGATACATACCTCCTTAAATATTATCCGTACGTACATTTCACAATGATTTTGACAACCAGTCGGCTTCTGGCTCTTGGCGGACACCTTACACATCACCCTTCAGGGAACTATTATTAAGGCTACATTTTAGTCACTACATTTTAGTGCAAGTTATGAACAAGTCCAGGCAGTAAACAAAAATTCATAGCCAGTGACCTGTCCAGGACTTGTACTATATACCCCTGACTAAAACTTGGGCCTGGGACCCCCCAAAACACCTGGATCCTTACTAAACTGGTGAACGTCACATTTAGAGAAAAGCAGCTGTCATTTGCTTCTCTTGCACTAGCTTGTGGTACTTACCTTTATGGAAATCAAAGTTCTGGGTCCTTCTCGTCGGCGGTACTGCTGACTGCTGCACACTAACTTCAGCTTTTTTTGTTTTCCTTCGTGCATATATCTGACCCAGGAGATCCATGTCGCTCACATTACGCCACTGAAACATTTGCGTTAGAAACTTTCTCACAGACGTGAAATATTTTAGTATTCAATTCTCTGCCCCTGGAAGAAACAGCTTTCCAATGAGACTCAAATCTGTTGCTTGTTAAAGCATTATTCTGGATGAGTAATTGGATTTCCTTCTGTAAGCTACCAGCATGCTCACTAAGGGTCTGGTTCACTATTGTCCTGCACCTTGTACTGTTAATTTCCACCAGTCAGCCCCATGAATACAATGTGAGAGGGGCACTGCATGTAGCGCACCACTTGCTCAGTCAGAGAGACAGTACCGATATAGAGGGGCTGGGAGAGGTGTGTGGGGGGAATGAAAAGGGAGAATGTCAAAGAGACCGCATTCCCCTAGGCCCATCTCCTCTAATCTGTGTCCTCTGCACTTGCATTAGTGGTCAGGATGCCCAGGTCCTAAATGATTAGCAGAGTCAGACTGGCTTTCTGTATCTTTCCATCATTGATATATAGGTATTATTATTTGCATTCTGGTAGCATCTGGAGGTTGCCAGTCAATTAATAGGGCCCTGTTTTGCTAGGCACAAAGTAGTAAAATATAACAGGGTATTTATACAGCTCACTGCATGGGGTTCCCTTGGGTGAGAAATTTAAAAATTGAGTTTCTTTCTCTTTTGAGTGGACAACTAAGACTTCATGGCTCCTTTCACAGGAGAAAAGATTAGTCACTGTATCCTTGACCAACACTCTACACCCTCAAAGTCCCTTATAGTTCAGTGTGTAGTGTGCCCTCTTCAGTATGACTTTATGTACTGTGCTTTGGCATCTTTTTAGATGAAAGGAAGAGAGAGACATATAAATTAACAGTATTTATTATTGATGCACCGGGCATTCATTCTTCAGAAATACTGGGTATGTTATAAGAATATATATACACAACAGAGCTAAACTGAGTGTCACACAAACCAACAATGTGTGATTTATAATGACTAAGACCTTACTACAGGGAATTTCCTAGGGTTTAATGATCAACAGGAGTTAATTGCGTGAGGCTTAGGACATTGCTGTTTAAAACTCACACTGCTGCAATAGATTCAGGTAGAATCAGTTTTTGAGGAATTGGCATGAAATGTCCTTTAAAACTGAGGGCTGTCTTTGCTTACTTGTTTCCATAACGTAGGAGTGCTGTCTGGTGTACTCTCTTAAGCAGTAGGTTTTGTGGGAGTTAAACCATGTGACTTGCATGAAGATTAAATAGCAATCTAGATATTTACAAAGTAATTGGAATGCAAAACGTGATTTTGTGTCTTTTGAAATGCCTCAATTCAGCTAGAATGGGTGTTTTTGGTAGCAGTTTAGACATTAGTCTGAGTGACAGTCAGTAGGCAGGTGAAAATCTATTGAAGAACAATCAAAGCTGAAGTTAGTGAATTCTAGGTTAATTTCATAGACTCAGGGTACGTCTTCACTACCCACCGTATCGGCGGGTAGCAATTGATTTATCCGGGATCGATATATCGCGTCTCGTTAAGACGCGATATATCGATCCCCGAACGCGCTCACCGTCGACTCCGGAACTCCACCAGAGCGAGCGGCGGTAGCGCAGTCGACGGGGAAGCCGCGGCCGTCGATCCCGCGCCATGTGGACCCCAGGTAATTCGATCCAAGGTACTTCAACTTCAGCTCCACTATTTGCGTAGCTGAAGTTGCGTATCTTGGATCAATCCCCCGCCCCCCCAGTGTAGACCAGCCCAAAGGAACTTTCTGAAGTGATGCATTAAATTGAAAGGATCTGTAATTTAGTCTTGACTAGACAATGTTGAGTGTATACTGCTTAAGGTCTAATCCTACCGGATCCTGAATGCCATATGTTGTGGTACTGTGCGCCCTCAACTCCAATGGGAGCTGGAGGGGGCTTTATTCCTCACAGGAGGCACTCAGCACTTCTAAAGATAGGGTCCTTAAATGGTAGTGGATATTTTTATTCTATGCCACTGCACTCTATTTGTTACCCAAGAATTTACTGTACTGTCCCCAGGACTAAAAATTTGAGATCTGGGCATATTCCAGTCAAAATTATTAACTAACTAGAGTGAATTCAGAAAACAACAAAAATGATTAGAGCAGAGGAGGAATCGATTTATAAGGAAGAGTTTTTAAAATGCCAGATATAACTGAGGTTGGCTAAGCAGCGATTGCTGGGGCACGGCAAGATCATCTAGATGAGTTTGAAAAGTGTAAACACTAAGGAGGGAGAGGTATCATATAGAAGGGTACAAAGAGGTATAAATAAGGATTAGGTTAAATAAATGAGAAATGACTCTGATTGTCAGAAACTTGCTGACACAGGTAAGATTGGAGAATAGTTTCCCTTATTCTCCATCCCCACACAAGGGAGGTGATGGAAGCCCAAATAATTTGAGACTTTAATGCATTGTCCCTATCAGCTCTTTATAGAAGAATCCTGCATTGGCAGGGCCTGGATGATCTACTAGATCTTCTCCACTTCTAGTTTCTATTTGTCTTTAAAACAAAGCATTTGTTTTCACTTAACATCTTCTTTTAGACCTGGGTACACAAAGCAGTAGGATGAAAATAACACACAACCCTTTCCAGAGGATGTTTGCAAGCCCAGTTGGACTTCTGGGCAACTAGACATTTGACTAGTAGGGTGGGGGTGGTTACTTCTTTGAGCTGCAAGGCTGATCTGTTCTTCCCATACACATACTCTCCAGGGCCGACTCTAGGCACTAGCAAAGCAAGCAGGTGCTTGGGGTGGCACATTTGCAGGGGTGGCAGGGATCCAGCATGGGAGCTGAGAACCAACAGGGGGCCCTGGGAGCTGTAGTTCCTTGGTTAGCTCCCTGCCTATAGAGCCAGCCCTGGAGCAGGGAAAGAACTACATTTCCCAGCATTCCCTTGGCAGCTATCAACAGGAAAGGGAGGGGGAGGGAGTGAGGTAGCTGAGACCTCATGGTGCAGCTTGCTGTGAATGGAGAGCTCATGGTGGCACTGTGAATGGTAGGGATACCATATTTTAACACTCAAAAAAGAGGACACTCCACTGGGGGGGGGTTAGCCCCACCCCCTATCCACTCCCTCCCACCCCCTGCCTGCCCCCCACAGAACCCCCAACCCCTCCAAGCCCCCTGCTCCTTGTCCCCTGATCACCCCCTCCCGGGACCCCTGCCCCTATGTGACGTTATTGATATAATCTGGGACCATATAGAACATGGTTGCAACCAAATCCTGTAGTGGCACCAAATCTTGTATAAAGGGGGTCAAATGAGGTGTCTTAGACAAGGTTAGGGTTTGCTAGTTATAATTATGCTGTCTATATGTGTGTCTCAATTTTGTAGTTGAAGTTGTGAATATTGGCTCTATACTGTCTGTATTTCAAACTTATGCTATGCTTCTGGCTGACGTCCCAGACAAGTTGGTGTTATCTCTGCCTAGCCTGCTTGATGGCCCATTAAGGACCATCAGCTATACAGTTGACCCATGGAGAGAAGGCAAATACGGCTTGTAACTCAGCAAAGTATGCAGGAACTTGCCCATGTGACTCCAGACTCCATTTTCCTGTAATTTTCCACAGTAAGAACAAAGAGGTGTTCTTACACCTGGAAGAGACTATATAAGGTTGATGCCTCGTCTCCATCTTGTCTTCAATCCTGCTTCTTACCTCTGGAGGGACTTTGCTACAAATGGAAGCTCTACACAAAGGACTGAATAACCCATCCAAGCTGTGGATGTACTCCAGAGACTTGAGTTGAACCTGCAGTTTATTCTATCACTGCTACAAGCCTGAACTAAGAACTTTGCCATTACTGTATGTAATTGATTCCATTTAACCAATTCTAGCTCTCATCTATATCTTTTTCCTTTTATGAATAAATCTTTAGATTTTAGATTCTAAAGGATTGGCAACAGCGTGATTTGTGGGTAAGATGTAATTTGTATATTGACCTGGGTCTGGGGCTTGGTCCTTTGGGATCGAGAGAACCTTTTTCCTTTACTGGGGTAAATGGTTTTCATAACCATTTGTCCCCATAACGAGTGGCATTGGTAGTGATACTGGGAAACTGGAGTGTCTAAGGGAATTGCTTGTGTGACTTGTGGTTAGCCAGTGGGGTGAGACCAAAGTCTTCACTGTCTGGCTGGTTTGGTTTGGCTTAGAGGTGGAAAACCCCTAGCGTTGGGCTGAAACTGCCCTGTTTTAAGCGATTTGTCCTGCATTGGCACTCTCAGTTGGGTCCCGCCAGAACCGCATCGTTACACCCTAATCGCCCCCCGGGACCCCACCCCCTATCTAAGCCTCTCTTCTCCTTCTCCCGACTTCCCCCTCCTGAGACCCCCACACACACCCTAACTGCCCCCCAGGACCCTACCCCCTACCTGTCCCCTGACTGCCCTGACCCCTCTCCACACCCCAGTCCCCTGACAGCCCCCGCAGAACCCCCAACCCATCCAAACTCCCCTGCTCCCTGTCCCTTGACTGCCCTGACCCCTCTCCACACACACCCCCTGACAGCCCCCCCAAACCCCTGACTCATCCAACCCCCCGTGCTCCCTGTCCCTTGACTACCCCCCCGGGATCCCATGACCCTTCTCCAACCCCCCGGTCCCCTTACCGTGCCACTCAGACCAGTGTGTCTGGCTCCACACGGAGCCAGACACTCTGCCACAGACACGCTGCTGCGCTCCTCTGTGGAGTGCACAGCCCCGTCCCCCCAGAGTGCTGCCGGCGCGGCGCGGCACGCTGACGCTGCAGGGGAGGAGTGGGGGGAGCAGGGGAGGGGCTCTGGCTGCTGGAGGCCCCGATGCGAGTGGCTCAATCTGGCCGGGCCGCCCTGTCAGCCGTGCCGCGCTCTGCATTGGGAGGGAAATCCCGGACCTTTTGAGAGTTTTACAAATTCCTCCCGGACGGCTATTTAAAACCCAAAAAGCCGGACGTGTCCATGAAAATACGGCTGTATGGTAAGTAACCCTGGAACGGGGAACAAGTATGCCCAAGGAGTAGGCAGCTTTGGCCCAGATATCTCCTTCAGAAGACATCCCCAGACTGGATTAGGGATACTGGTGTGACCCCACCTTGCAGCCCCAAAAGAAAGAATTGGGTGCACTAAATGGACAGTGCGCCTCTCTATCTGAAGCCTAGCAAGGGAGGTATGTGGATCCCACTAGAATTTAAAATGAAACGTAATAGAGAGGAGGATCTACTAGGACCCGGGCAGCTTTAGATACAGTACCAGGCATGTAGGAGGCTTTCCACTTCTGAGCCATGGATGCATAAATTGACTTTTCCTGTCCAGATTTAGCTAATATTCAGAAAGGGAATCTAGCACCTGCCTTCCAGAGTTGAACACCCTCAAAATTCAGGAGTGCTCAAGCTCAATTTGGGCAACTGTTACTTCATTTCTCCCAAATCAAATATACTGATCCACTGTAATGTGCTGTAGAAAAAGTAGGATAAAATTGAGCAAGAAATGCTTCCCAGTGGTTATTAGGACTGGAATTGCTATTTTCAATAGCCACTGCCATTTTTTTCTTTTTTTTTCGTTTCATTTGTTTAAAAGGAAGACAGTGATATTGCCTTGGCAAATTCCCCATAGAAACAAAGAGTGGAACAAAAAAATAGTAAAGGCACCTCAACTTTTCCTCATTTATGTAGGACAGTCTTATAATATGCATCCAGATATACTTCAATCACACAAGCTGAAAATTGTTCCACTTTATGGCAGTTCTGTAACCATATGGGAACCAATCCTGTCTGTGTTCTGTGCACAACCAAAATTCCTGCTGAATGACCCGCACTGGGAGTGAGTTACTGGTGACCCAGAGCTGGGGCGGCAGGGGGGTGCGGGGGGGGGGGGGGTGAGCCCAGGGCTGGGGCATCAGGAGGAGGTGGGGGGCAGCCAAAATTTTTTTTGCTTGGGGCGGCAAAAAACCTAGAGCCAGCCCTGATACTCTCCAAAGTCAGTGTTGATCTCTCTATTCCTGATGGCAGCTGAATGTACAGCACAACGCCTCAGACCTAAACATAGAAACAGCACCTACTATGGACCCTTGCTAAGTGTGCATCACCAGGGAGCTAAGGTGAATTGGGTGGCCTTGCCCACTGTTCTTTTAACTTGCCTCTGCTGAGCCTCATGTGCCACCCAATTTGGCTTGAAGCTCTTCCTCTTATTTACTAGGTGTGATAGGGCATCCACCCCACAGTAGCGTGCAAGAGGAGCTGCAAGGATCAGCCAATCTGGGCACAGCAGGCCCATATAAGAAGAGCTGCAGGGCAGAGCAGGATCAGCTACTCCCTGGAGCTCACGGAGGGAGAACTAAGTGCCTGGCAGGCAGAAGGAAGCGATCACCCTGGACAGAGCAGTGCTCCTAGCAAGGACCAGGGGAGCTAGAGAAGAACTCCTGGCTGGTTGCTGGGGTTTGCAGGCTGAGGCAAGGGTGAAGAGGGTGCTGGGGCCACAAGGAAGTGGCTGAACAATTGGCTGAAGTCACCACTGCGGAAACGGCGGGACAGTTGGACTGCAACCCCTGCCCTTGGATTGGGGTAACACAGATCATGACGCGACTGGAGGGCTGTGTTATGAAGACAACGCTGTAGTCCTTGGAGTAATGTGCGTCTGAGAGCAGAAGTGATGGCAGGCGAGGAACCACCAGGAGTGGGCGTACTGATCTGCGGAGCTAATCCCCAATATAACAGCATCAGCCACCAGTGTGGTGAGTGGAGCCATATTATATGAGGAAACAAGCATCTGCAGCAGCAGTAGCCTCCTCCCAATCTCTGGAGAAGAGGCAAGATAGAGCAGAATCATAGCACGTTAGGGAAGGAGATTATGTGCTTGAGTGGATGTTGGGGAGATGAGAGTTTGAACAGATAGGTTAGAAAAGAAAGAGGAGAATGGGAAAGCTGGGAGGGAGGGAACGTGTGTAGAATGACACAGGGAACGATGCACTACAAGGTACCCTGGGAAGGAAAGTGAAGGAAGGAGAAACACTGGAGCAACAGGAAGTTATAATATTTAAGAAGTGTTAAAATAAAACACCCACGAATAGTGCCATAGTGGCTGATTTATATAGAATATGTATTTATCAGTGGCAAGTGGAGGCACAGAGGGAAGTACTCTCTCTGGTGGAGTTCAGTCCCTTCACTAGTCTCCACCCTGACATCACTTTCATCCCAGGCTCAGCCAAATACTTCAGAGGAGCAATTTTGTTTGCATTTGGAATTAATGTTCTTGCATGAGGAACGCATAACTCCAAGCTATTTGCACCTATCCAACCCTGGACGTTCATAAATATTTCCTTGGGCTTTATCACAGCCTTTTATCTTTAACATTAAGGAATTCAGGAGTTTTCTGACAGCCTTTTATGGAGAGACATTGTCTCCATTTTCTGCAGTAAGGATCATCCTGATTGGAGATTACTGCCTTAAGGGCTGCTTACCTTTCCCCCGATCAAAAAATAAATCTGGGAGTCCATTAACCCTTAGAAGTACATTAGTGATGCAGAAGATCATTCTCAAAATCTGTTCCATGCTCAGATTCAATTCAAGAAGCCATAAATTCCATGGGAAATTTTCTTTAAAAAAACGTATCTTCTCACGTTAGGAGTAAAAAAAAAGTGCTTCTAGGAATTCAACAAGGTGGAAAATGTCACTCTTAGCCCTAAGCTAGCTGCTGCAATATGTTTGTAAGTACAGCATACCATTTTGTTGGTGGACGTAGTGATCCCTCTCTGTCATTCAATTACTATTGCAGTCAGTTTTCCCATTGACTTCAGTGGGATCAGGCCCTGCAGGCCCAATCCTGCAACCCTTCTCTCCACATGAGTTCATGCAAGTAGTGCCCTGCACGTTGAGTAAAGGTTGTAGGATCAGACTCTACATTTGCAGAGCACTTTCTGATTCTCTGGGAATCTGTCACTCTATGTATTTAAAATAGCACTGATCAGCTCGATATGTGAATGCCTGTGTGATGAAAGGCACTATTTAAATACGGAATAGTGCTATGAGTAGGGCTCCTTACTAGTCTGTAAGAATAACCTATTGATGGGTCCACTTACTAGAAGGAATCTAACCTTCTGTTGACACGTCTTCAAATCAATCTTTTCTCTTGCTCACCTATTATGCTGGATCACAGATGCATTTAGCACATATCCCATAACTTGTAAGGTTGCAGTGGATGAAAGTCGGTCACAGGATAGCACAGAAAAATCTGATTACACTAGAGAATTTTGGAATTGCAAACATCTGCCATGCTTGTAAGAAACCATGCGTCTGTGCACAAAAAAAAAAAAAAAAAAATGCTTGAAGTGGTTCACAAGCGATGCCAGCAGTTACAATTACACCTCTTTAAAGGAATTCTTGCTGCTAGCCGTGTTGCCATTCTAGTGTAGATAGAAAGCACATTGGTGCTGATAGACTGTTAAAATTGGTTCCCCCAGAACAATCACAGAATGTCCTGCAATTCTTTCATCACCATGCTGCGGTTATTCTCTGGTTAGAAAACGCCATGAGGACAGTCTTCAGCCACAAGTAGTTACATTTGGCTTACTTAAACTCACTCTGCAGTTTCAACTTGATACGGTAGAACTTTTCACTTTCCACACCACGCTATTGCATAGCGCTGCTGTACTCTGTTAAACGGCTATTATATTTCACCCCAGCACTGGCTGCATTTTGTTACTGATTGAAGTGATCCTGGGCTATGTAGTCTGAATAGTGGGGTGCAAATCTCTTTGGGAGGCTTGTAGATGAAAGGTGCTGAATAAAAAGAAAGATATCAATCACTGAGTCGCCTTTTAATGAGCTAAAAGATATAAATTAATGAGATGGTGAGGGCAAAAATAGTACACCTCTACCCCGATAAAACGTTGTCCTTGGGAGCCAAAAAATCTTACTGCGTTACACTGGTCTACAATTTTTGAGAAGTCGTCTGCTTCAGAGATAAAATGTGCTATTTATTATGTATTTTGATGTGCTGATGTCAAATATGACAATTAAAACAACTGATTGGCTACTGTTTCTAAGATATTTAAGTGACAGTAAATGGTCTATTAGTTCCTAGGCAGGCTGTAATCAAATCATTTCCACTCACAGTAAAGTATATGTGCTCGAAAACAAAAAGGAAGGAAATGCCCAATGAAATTTCACAGTTACAGCATCTTTCATTTTAGCAGCTCAAAGCTTCTGACAAGTTGAGCCTCTCTCCACCCTCAGAGACAGGAGAGTACTGGTATCAATCTCAGTTGTAGCACAGGATAAACAGGCATAATGACTTGCCAGATGTTTATGCAGAGTCAGTCTCAGAATGCTGCCTCCCAAAATTCAGCTTACCCAAATACAAAGGAGCTCGACCCAAAGCCACGTTTACATTTAGAGACTCTCGCAGCCATGCTAAGGACATAACCTCATTCTAGTCAATTCAGTAGCCTTTCTATTTTCATGTGACTTTAATAACTGAAAAATATGCTTTTCATACAAGGCACCAGCCAGCTGCTGTGTAAGCTTCCCCAGACTGTTCTAGCAGTACACCTCCATCCTGACTTGCAGTTTCAGTTTTGGGCCCCCTATGCACAGACTGCCAATCATGTCCAATTGAAGTGAGAAACTTACTTCTCCAAATTCCCCAGCTCAGCAGTCATGAAAAGCGAGTATATTAAACCCTCTTGTCCCCAGCAAATCATAAGGAGAAGAGAACTGCTGGGTTTTTTTGTGAAGAAATCCTAAACATTTTGATTAGGTAGCTTCCCAAATACTTCAGTCTAAACACACTGGCTTAGATAAAACAACAAAACTAATGTACTGACAACAGAAAGATAAATTTTAAATTACTACAAGTAATGAGGCATCTAAATCAGAATTGGTTACAAGTTAGGAATTGGTTGCTTTACCTTTTAACAAGCTAAGTGAATACAAAGCAAAGATCTCTCTCTCACCACATGTTCCAGCAGTCTTACTGGGTGAACCTCTTTCAGTCAGGATCTCTCCCCCAGTCCAGTGCTACTTCCTTTGTTCTTCAGCGGTGGATGATGCCGGGGCAGAGAGCAAGGGAGAGATGATTTGAGGCATCGACCCTCTCCTCTTATAGCCCTGTCTCTTGCTCAAGTATCATCTCCAGCTGATGTCTGGCCAGGAAACAAACTACTTCGTTGTCAAAATGTAGATGTTTTTCCCCATACCTCTCTTCTGCCAAAGAGTGGCCACTTACACAGGTGGTGGTCCATTTGCGCTCATTAACAGCTGGCTGAGCCATTGGCTAGCCTTTTGTCTCTGGGGGACTTGTTTGTGACTGCCCTTCAGAACATGTTGGAACATATCTTTGGTTAGCTTTGAAAAGTCATGGAAGATGGGAGCGATTCCAGAAGACTGGAAAAGGGAAAATATAGTGCCTGTCTATAAAAAGGGAAGTAAGGACAACCCAGGGAATTACAGGCCAGTTAGCTTAACTTCAGTACCTAGAAAGATAATGGGGGAACTAATTTGCAAACAGCTAGAAGATAATAAGGTGATAAGCAACAGTCAGCATGGAATTATCAAGAACAAATCACGTCAAACCAACCTAATAGCTTTCTTTGACAGGGTAACAAGCCTTTTGGATGGGGGGAAGCAGTAGATGTGGTATATCTTGACTTTAGTAAGGCTTTTGGTACTATCTTGCATGATCTTCTCATAAACAAACTAGGGAAATACAACCTAGGTGGAGCTACTATAAGGTGGGTGTATATGGTTGGAAAACCATTCCCAGAGAGTAGTTATCAGTTCATAGTCAAGCTGGATCAGTTCTGGGTCCAATTCTGTTCAATATCTTCATCAATAATTTAGATAATGGCATAGAGAATTCACTTATAAAGTATGTAGATGATACCAAGCTGGGAGGGGTTGTGTGACAGAGTCTGCTTACCCCCGCACTAGCCCAGACAGGGTTAGGCCCATATTATTGACAGCGGAAGTCCCGCCTCCTCGGCGGGACTGGGCATGCTCGAAATGCTCTAGTAGTGTAAAGGGAGGAAGCCCGGCTCATTCTGGGCTGGCAGCTGCAGAGGAAGGACCTGTCTGGGAAGCTTCTGCAGTAGGCCAGCCACAGCCCCTGACTGCACCGGGAATCAGAGCCTCCCCGGGCCCGATTGAACTCGGGCAACTGGAGGAGCCAGAGAAGGCGGCCAGCCCAGCTGTCCAGGGAGACTCCGAAGGCTCATGGGAGACCAACACAGAGATCAGTAGGAAGTGACCCAGGGAGGGTGATGGAGTGGTACCTCCCGCCCGGGAAAACTCAGCATGTTTCGGTAGCACCCCCTGCTGAGTCAGTGGCAGGATGCTACACAGCTGTTAGGTTAGGGGCCTGGTGGAGTCGGGTAGGCCTGGGCCCCCATACCGGGGCCACCGCACCCCTTGGTGGGCACTCCACCCTTGATAGACTCTGGCCAATAGGCCTCACTGCCCTGCACTAAGGGCTGCTCAATAGACTCTGGTCATTAGGCTGTGCTGCCCTGCACTAAGGACTGCTTAATAAACTCTCACCATTGGGCTGTGCTGCCCTTGTCCTAGGGGCGTCACAGTTTGCAAGTGCTTTGGAAGTTAGGATTAAAATTCAAAATGATCTGAACAAACTAGAGAAATGATCTGAAGTAAATAGGATGAAATTCAATAAGGACAAATGCAAAGTACTCCATTTATGAAGGAACAAACAGTTGCACACACATAAATGGGAAATCCTAGAATATCAGGGTTGGAAGGGACCTCAGGAAGTCATTTAGTCCAGTCCCCTGCTCAAAGCAGAACCAATTCCCAACTAAATCATCCCAGCCAGGGCTTTGTCAAGCCTGACCTTAAAAACCTCTAAGGATGGAGATTCCACCACCTCCCTAGGTAACCCGTTCCAGTGCTTCACCACCCTCCTAGTGAAAAAGTTTTTCCTACTATCCAATCTAAACCTCCCCACTGCAACTTGAGACTATTACTCCTTGTTCTGTCGTCTGGTATCACTGAGAACAGTCTAGATCCATCCTCTTTGGAACCCCCTTTCAGGTAGTTGAAAGCAGCTATCAAATTCCCCCTCATTCTTCTCTTCTGCAGACTAAACAATCCCAGTTCCCTCAGCCTCTCCACATAAGTCATGTGCTCCAGCCCCCTAATCATTTTTGTTGCCCTCCGCTGGACTCTTTCCCATTTTTCCACATCCTCCTTGTAGTGTGGGGCCGAAAACTGGACACAGTATTCCAGATGAGGCCTCACCAATGCCGAATAGAGGGGAAAAGACAGTTACCTTTTCCGTAACTGATGTTCTTCGAGATGTGTTGCTCATGTCTATTCTACAATAGGTGTGCGTGCTCGCCACGTGCACCGGAAGTTTTCCTCCTAGCAATACCTGTAGGGAGGAGCGCCCCAATGACCCCTGGAGTGGCGCCTCCATGGGAGTCTTCTCTTCTCCAGACTAAACAAACCCAATTTTTTCAATTTTTCCTCATAGGTCACGTTTTCTAGACCTTGAATCATTTTTGTTGCTCTCCTCGGCACTTTCTCCAATTTGTTCACTTCGTTGCCAAAGTGTGGTGTCTATAACTTGCCACAATACTCCAGTTGGGTCTTATCAGTGCTGAATAGAGTGGTAGAATTACTTCTTGTGTTTTGCTTACATTTCTTTTTGACTTTCTCAGAAGAATTGAGGACCCTAATTGATCGCTGCTGACCGAAACTACTGATAGGTTATTTCTCAATTATATAATAAATCCAGGCCATTCATACTTTTAAAAATCAGTAGTAGCACAGTGTATTGAGAGTTACTTAGCACAAGGCTGAAAGAATAAAAACAAATACTTATTTCAGTGCAAATCAATGGAAAAAAACAATTCTGCCTCATTTGCCTCTAAAAGATGTAGGACAATGAAACCCAGAATGTAGAACATGTTAATCTGGTCTGGATTGATTGCCTAAATGTCTGTAAATTAAATGTTTGTCTTTTCAGCAATGTTATTAGAAGCATATACATCATGTTCCACACCTACTCTAAGTGACTCCCTTCAAGGAACTCTCAACTCTCAGAAGACAGTATGGAATATTGAAAACAGACTCTCACTAATCTGTCATTTTTCTATTTAATTTATAAAATGGGACACAGAGAGAACATTGAGGGCTGCGGATTTTGCAGTGCACAGATCAATCTCAGAAGCATTCACATAAACATCTGAAAGCTTGTATTATGAATATAGACTGATTTGTCAGGCATTCAAAGAAGACAAAACAATGCAAATATATTTGAGGACACTGAATTGTTTTCAAGCTACCCTCTAGCTTTTCAAAGTGCTGTTCAGTTTCTGAGCACATTACACATTGAAAAAAGGTTTATATATAACCATACCATCTTTGGAACTGCAGTCTTACCAGTTCCATTTTGATGCAAATCCAGGAATTTACCATGGGTTTATAAAATCAATTTCAGTACTATCGTGGTTGAGATTATATTGTAATCCACATTTTATAGAAGACAACCAAATAAATACTCATCAGCATTGCCAGAAAGTTTTAAAAATTGTTTTGAACAACTGAACTCTCCACAGAGGATTGAAAGTCTTAGTATATCTTGCTTAATAAGGCTGATGCTAGGTAGGACATGTTTTCCTTCAGAGTGGTGATGGAAATTAAAGCCATTACATGGGTCAAGTTGGCCTAAATCCTTATGAACAGGAACATGAAGCAGCCAGGCAAAACCAGTCACAGGGGCAAATCTATAGAGAAGGGCTGTAATCTACACCAAGGGCCAATGTTTTTCTTCAGGACAGGGCACATTTACCTTAGTTTGTCAAGATTTCATTTGTAAAATGAGCACATTTGTAATTCATAATGCAAAGAAAATCCAGTTTAGTACACATGTTCTAGTTCCCTCTCTGATCTTCTTCTAAGAATTGTAGGACTATGTGGAATTATATTCCAATGTACATGTCTGAATCTGATTTGGATATAGATAGCAGCTCCACCTAATATGTTATTAACATTTTCTCCTTAACATGTGACACAATTGTGTGCAATCAATACCAGCAGCAGACAACAGAGAGAAGCAGAAAAAGCAACAAGATGGATGGTGTTGAGGCATTTCTTCCCCTTCTCAAGAAAAATCCTTACAGGACTAGTAAATTCTTGTGAACAGTGTGATGTATAGCTAGCATTAACTACTGCAGTGGTGTACACAACAGGGCAGCCCAGTGTTCCCTTTGAACACCGGCGCTTCAAAAAGCAGCATAGGATGAGGTTTGGTAAATGCGGCTAGTTCAGTTGAGAGCTAAATATGTATACTGTTGGACATGAATGAACTGAGTTGCTAGGTGGACTGTAGCTGTCATGGCAAATGTTGAGAAATCATGATATGTGGAGAAAGTGAATAAGGAAGAGTTATTTATTCCTTCACCTAACACAAGAACCAGGGATCACCCAATGAAATTAATAGGCAGTTGGTTTAAAACAAATGAAAGGAAATACTTCTTCACCCAGTGAAGAGTCAACCTATGGAACTCATTGGCAAGGGATGTTGAAGTCCAAAACTATAAAGGTGTTCAAAAAAGAATTCGATAAGGTCATGGAAGATAGGCTATTACCGAGGATGGTCAGGCATGCAACCCCAAGCTCTGGGTGTTCCTAGCCACTAACTTCCAAAAGCTGGGAGCATTGGCCATGTCAGAAGACCAGATATTGGTCTAGATGGACCATTGGTTTTGACCCACTATGGCCGTTCTTATGATAGGTCAACTCACTAATCATGGCAAAACCTAATTACTTCACTATTGCTCAATCCTGGGACAAATCTTCTATTGATTTCAATGGGAACAGGTCAGGTCCTCACTGTACATCAAGGGTTCTTTCATCCCCATATGCAACAACTTTGTCTCCTTTTCTTTATGCAGTTGTCCTGTATTACCCAAGCACTAGGTCACCAGGGTATCTCACAAGAGGTCCACTGAGCTAGCCTTGAGTGCCTTTACAGTGTGGTCACTGACACATTGCCCTTGGAGTACGTGTAACCCTATGGAAGTTTTGTGACAGAGGGTTCCTAGTGCTTTTCTAGTTTGGAATCCCATTGAAATCAATGGTGTCGAATGGGTTGCAAAGAAGTCAGAGTAGAGCAGCCTAGTGAACTTTAAAAATCCAAAGTACTAGAATCTAACTCAAAACATTCATCCTTGGTAATAATCCTACAAAGGAGCAGCAGCCAAACAACTCTCAGTTTTGTGCTTTTTCTTTCATTACTAGGTAAAAATGAGAAGACTATTTCAAGACCTGAAGGATGAGCTGAACCGCACTTATCAACTAGACCCTTCCATCAGCTACACTGGCATACAGCATAGTGATACCAGCACCTTTAAAACATGTTTTTAGCGTATTACTATCAAGTCACATTGATTTTTTTTCCATTTCCAGACACTTCAGGAGACAAACATAGAAAGACAGCAAACTAGACTATATTAGCATGAATTGTACTGCGAGCCTTGCACAAAAAGGAAAAATCCAGCCAATGCATTCTCTGCAACAGAATATACAATTGTTTAATATCACTGTTGTAATAGTCAGGTTACTGTGCACAGAACAATACTGGAGTGCCAATGACAGCATTTGTATGGAGACTTTCATAAATCAAAATGGAGTGCTAAGGACAAGTGTGCTTTCACTGATGATTTATCAGCCCTGGCTCAGAAAGTTGCCTTAATTTATACAACCATCTTACCAGGAATTTACTCTAGGAATTCTTCTTGTTTTATGTACCACACACCTGATTATAGATAGATTAGAAATTAAGAACTGAGGGTAAAATGTTCAAAATCACCTAAACAACTCAGGAGATCATGTCCCGTTTATTTCCAGAGACTTAAGCTCCTAAGCAATTTAGGAGCCTTTGAAAATTTTATCATACAAAAAAATTAAGTTTAGAGGGAGTTAAGGTAGAGAGTCCATAGCACTAAAACACATTACAGGAATGCTTTAAATTTTCCCAAAACTAAGCACCACAAATGCAGGAAATTCAACATTAAAGTTACATTTAAAAAGTAGTACAAATAGGTTAAGAAATGAAAATACACAGTTAACACAACCTTAACTCTTCCCTGGAGTGACACCATGCAATAACCGAAGGACAATAAATGTTTTAGTTTTTGTGACCTCAGTTCAGCTAGAACTGATTTTTTTAAAGACTTTTTTCCAAACTTGTCTCCCTCATGTCGTCACTACAAAGTCAAGATGGGTTGGGAAAAATTATAAAACCCCTATAATCTTTTTTACCCTTACATTACTGATATATACTCACAACCATAACTTCATCTTAATGTACATTTTGTATGAGTTTCGTTAATTTTTAATTACCGAAAATTTCACACATGATCACCAAACAAGGAATCAAAAGAAAATGCTACTCTGATATTTCTAATTATTAGAAGATATGCAGTGTCAATCTTTAATCATTTCATTTTAATTTTAACTTTCAAGGTCAGATTTGCTGGTATACCAGAACAGCCTAAAGCAGCCAGGACGCATTGGCCATTTAAACTTAATGCTAATTGGCATCACTAGAACAACACAAAGCTGATAAAGTGTACTGGTGAATCTGTCTCTTAATTTGCAATTGACTTGTTGCTTTAGAGAGCGGTATTATTGAGATTCATGCTATGTGAAAAGGGGGTGGGTAAAGCACAGTCTGCAAGTCTCAATATCTGTGAAATTTAAAGACTCCTCCTATGCACCTCAGTTTCCCTGCAGGGGCTGCCTGGGTGCACAATAGAGCTAAGGGAGCAGTGTCATCGGGAGCCTTTCAGGCATTGATACCCAAGCTAGTGTGCCAGCATGGAACCTTCAAAGAGCTGTGAAATTGGGCCAACTAATCTACCAATGAGCACTCCACTCATGTCCAGTCTCCTTCATCCAGAGTCATTACACCCCATAGAACTATTGCATGAAAAATAACTTGAGAGAAAGGGGGGTGGGATTGGTGAAATTGCATCTGATGTCACAATGGTCCCAATTAAAAGTTATCTGACCGGTTGAACTGACCCTGTGTGTAGTCTATAGAACAATTAGATTAAAAAATCCTTAAGATAGCTTAATTGCAACCTAATTTCTTGCAATATAGCCTACACACAAGTTTTCAATTAATTTTAACTATATAAAACATTTGAAGAGTTTGTGTTAAGATCATTTGGGACATAGAAAAGAGTGATACAAATGCTAAATTTCTTAAGGGTCCCAGTTTTCAATTAATTTAACTAATTAATTTATTTTCTTGTAATTCTCAGAAAATTCATTCTGTGCTCAAAAGGAAAGTACTGTAAGTTTGAGCAGGCAGGATAATGCTGTGTTTTCCATACATAAAAGACGTTGAATCCTTATTTGAGTCTAAAGCTCAACCTTAATTATGCTGTCAATACTAGTACCTTCATGATAACTGAACAAATGAACCATTAACACCAGTTTAGCTTAGAGCAAAATTGTACTGTTTGCTTAGTTAATAAAGCTCTTGAAAGATCGATTTTTTTCTTCCAACTCAGATCAGTAACAACTGAAGAAGAGACTGTAAAAAGTAGAAGATACAAAGAAAAAATGAAAAAATGAAATCATCTATATAGATTATGCTAGTTACAGTCTTACAGTGTTAATATTAGTGTCATAGCCGATCTGATTTTTCTAATACATGGCCTGGATAGGGAAACATGATCAGCACTGCTTTGGGAAAAGTCATTCACATGGACCCTATTTTCACTATATTCCCTTTATGTATTGCCTTTGTCGACTATGAAAAAGCGTTGGACAGCATAGAGATCAATACAGTGTTGAATGCTCTTGCAGAGCAGGGCATTGACACAAACTATATCAAACTATTAAAGGAAGCAAATTGACGGCACAACTGATACAACCTTATTTGATACTCCCCATCCCAGTTAAGAACGGTGTGAAACAAGGCGACATGGTTTCACCGAAACTCTTCACAGCCTGCCTCGAAATAGTAATGAGGCAGATGAATTGGAAGGGTGGAATCAACATCAACAGAGAGCAGTTTTACCATCTTGGATTCGTGGGCTATATTGTGTTGATTGCCAAAAATACTACCAAACTACAGAAAATGCTGCGAGAACTCAACACAAAAAGCAGCCAAGTCGGACTGAAAATTAACCGCTCCAAAACAAAATTTATACGATCTGATACCTTGCCAAAAGCCCAAATAACAATGAAGGGAGAACAAATAGAAGTTGAGCAATATGTCTATTTGGGCCAAGGAATTAACATGCGCCACGATCAGGAAGCTGAACTCTCGCGAAGAAAGAACGCACATTGGTGTGCATTCAGTTCTATCAAGGATGTCCTCCAAGGAAAAATCAACAAGGCAACACGTG
This sequence comes from Emys orbicularis, assembly GCF_028017835.1. Taxonomy (NCBI): domain Eukaryota; kingdom Metazoa; phylum Chordata; order Testudines; family Emydidae; genus Emys; species Emys orbicularis. The sequence continues at coordinate 163,037,012 of NC_088685.1, read as the reverse complement.
CCAGCCTCTTCAACTAAACAGTACAGTAACTCCTCACTTAAAGTCATCCCTGTTAACAGTGTTTCATTGTTACGTTGCTGATCAATTACAGAACACGCTCGTTTAAAGTTGTGCAATGCTGCCTTATGTCATAACAGATAGTTAAGGGTTAATGCCTCTTTTACCTGTAAAGGGTTAAGAAGTTCACCTAGCCTAGCTGACACCTGACCAGAGCAACCAATGGGGGGATAAGATGTTTCAAAAGGAAGGAGGGAAGTTTCCATTGTTTAGTTTCAGTTTTGACCGGAGTGGGCAAGCTCCAGAATTCAGCCTCTTATCAAGTAGTGAGTATTAGTGAAGGAAATAAATAGGTTTATGTTTATTTTCTTTGTAACTTGTCTTGGGCATTAGGGAATAATCAAATTGGGTATTTTTTGTGTAACTAAGTTTTTGCCCAGGGGAACATCCTCTGTGTTTTGAATCTGTTGTCTGTGAGAGTAGCTGGTATGCTAATCTCTCCCAAAGGGTTTTCTTTTACCTTTCTTTTCTTTAATTAAAAGCCTTCTTTTTAAGAACCTGATTGATTTTTCCTTGTTTTAAGATCCAAGGGGGTTGGATCTGGACTCACCAGGAATTGGTGGGGGGAAAGGAGGGGGAATGGTTAATTTCTCCTTGTTTTAAGATCCAAGGGGGTTGGATCTGGACTCACCAGGAATTGGTGGGGGGAAAGGAGGGAGAATGGTTAATTTCTCCTTGTTTTAAGATCCAAGGGTTTGGATCGGTGTTCACCAGGGAATTGGTGAAGAAGTCTCTCAAGGGTACCCAGGAAGGGAGTTAGCACTTGGGAGTGGTGGCAGCAAAACCAGATCTAAGCTGGTAATTCAGTTTAGAGGTTCACATGCAGGCCCCCATATCTGTACTCTAAAGTCCAGAGTGGGGATGAAACTTATGACACCTTATAACGTCGTTTGGCAGCCGCCTGCTTTGTCCACTGCTTGCAGGAAGAGCAGCCTGTTGCAGCTAGCTGTTGGGGGCTTAGAATCTGGGTGGACCAGCAGCCCCCCCCTTTCAGCTCCCCGCTCCCCTAAGTTTCCTGTGCAGCAGCTGCCCAGCAGGCTATCAATTGCGGGCAGTTCAGCTGTCCCTCCGCCCACTGCCATGTGCTGCTCCTGCCCGCTGCCTTGGAGCTGCTCTTGGGAGCCTCCTGCTTGCTGTGCAAGGGGGGGGGTACTAATGTCAGAGTTTCCCCCTCTCCCCTGCTCCTGAACCCCACTTACCCCTTCTCCATATAGAGCAGGGTGGGGACACTGATGGAGAGAGACAGAGAGAGCTTGGGGCAGCAGCTGCTGTCTCAACTCCCAATAGACTTAAAAAGACAATGTACTTACGAGTGGGTTCAGCATACTTAAAGGGGCAATGTGCATCTCTCTCTCTCTCTCTCTCTCTCCCACACACAGGGTGTGTGTCTCTGTTTGCCATGCTGTCTCCCCCCATTGGTGCTGCCTTGTAGAATGTGATGCTACATTAACAACATTTTAACCCTTGAAGGCTCAGCCAAAAGCTAGTTCATCATTTAGCAGTAAGGCATTCCCTGGGGAAATATCTCACTCTCTTCCACCCCCTCAACCAAGCTTCACAATTGTCATCGCTGTGTACAGTATTAAAGTGTTTGTTTAAAATGTGGTGTGTGTGTGTGTGTATAGTTTTTTCTCTGTTGAAAAAAATTTCCCTGGAACCTAACCCCACCCATTTATATTAATTCTTATGGGGAAATTGGTTTTGCTTAACAATGTTTCGCGTAAAGTCATATTTTTCAGGAACATAACTACAACGTTAAGCGAGGAATTACTGTACTGCAATATTGTATGGTAGTGAAACATGGGTGCTGACAGAGGAGCAGCAACTGTCTGTCATGGAGAGGGCGATGGAAAGAAGAATTCTGGGAATTTCAATCCACGACCGAGTCCCTAATGAAGAGATCAGACAGCAGAGTGGAGCGCTGAACGTCGTTGTTGAGAGCAGGCATAGTAAAATGCGATAGGCCGGGCATATAGTGAGGCTCACTGACAATCGATGGACTAGCAGCTGCACTCGGCCAAACTCCAAAGAGATGGGGAGATGTTACCATGAAAACACATGGTCGCACATGGAGAAGGAAGGCCATGATACAAGAAGAATGGAAGACGTGTTGTGATTGGTGCAATCGAGACGAGGGCTGAAGGACCAATCGATCAAGGTGAACTTCTAGTAATGAATAGTCTCAGAAATGTGTTTTGGAAATTTAATGAAACATCTATATACAGAAGGAATACTGCAAATGTAATGTGTGGTTTGGTATTTAACTGCATTTCTATTAAATTTTATCTCAAACAAGTTTCCACAGAATTATTTACAGAACATTGTACAACGATCAACTATATTACCAACATGTTGTGAAATAAAAATGGATATGACCATTCTTTCAACATAGCTTTCCTGACATAGTTATCAGGAAATGTTTAACAACAAGACCTGTAAAAATGATTTAGTGTTCAAAGTATTATACAAATTATTTTGACAAAAAATAGTGAGCATATAGTTTTCACACCTAGTCATGAAAACTATTTATCTTCCAAAGGCTATCTTGATCTGAAGTGACATAACTGCAGTGTAGAAGGTTCGTGCCGGGGCTCGACCCTCCTGGGCAGGAGGGGAGCCACACCGACTCACTACTGGTGGAACAAACAACCAGTTAGTTCAGGGGCTCAGGCCCTCAGGCAGGGGCTGAGCAAACAAACAGTTAGTTCAGGGCTCAGGCCCTCTGGTGCAGGGGCTGAGCAAACATTACACAACAGGTAGGCCCAGGCCCTGGAGCAGGGCGGGGCACAAATAGTCACAACTCAGACCCCTTTGGTGCAGGGGCTGAGCAACAATCAGTTTGGTAGCTCAGGCCCTCTGGTGCAGGGGCTGAGCAAACAAGCAGCAAGTTCAGGTAGGGCCCAGGCCCTGGAGCAGGGCGGGGCACAAACAGTCACAGCTCAGGCCCTTTGGTGCAGGGGCTGAGCAAACAATATCCCAGTTGAGGTAAGCGCAGGCTCCTACACCTGAGCGTTGGGTGAGGGGGAAGCCTACCACCCGTGAGCGGGGGTGGCAGGTGGGGACGCAGGACCATCCACTCCACTGCGTCCCAGCCCGGGGCCCTAGCAGCGGCTATCACAGCTGCTGGTCAGTGGGGTATCCTGCCCGAAACACACTGACATCGGCTCACATGCATCTGCAGCCTGACCGGGGTCGGCTACCCCCGGGCTACTTCCGTGTTCCCCCTCGGGGCCTATCTCGTTGGTGACGCCGGGCTCGGGCCAGTCCAGCAACATCGGTTCCTCTGGTCCGGGGCTTGGGGGGCAGGTGTGGCAGCTCCTCGGGGAAATCCGGCCACTGAGGCTCCCGCGGCTCCTCCGGGTAACAGCAGGGGCGGAGGGGCTCTGGGGGCTCCTCGCCTTCGTAGTTGGCGCGGGGCAGGTCCGACGGCTCCTCCCAATGACGGGAGCGGACGGGCTCCGGCGGCTCCTCCTCATAGTGTGCTCGGGGTAGCTCCAGCCAGTTAGGGCAACAGCTTCAGGCCTCGGAGGTCTCCCGGCCGGGAGCTCCCGGCCGCACGTCTGCTCCCTGCGGTGGCTGGGGCCTCACTGAGCTCTGGCGACCAGCTTTTATACTTCCTGTACCGCCCCTTGACTTACGGGGGGCGGGAACAGGCGTCGGTGACTCTGCCCACTTGGGTGTCTCTAAGGGCTCTCCCTCTGCTGGGCAGGAGGGGAGCCACACCGAGTCACTACATGCAGGCTAGTAGCATAAGGGTCCTACCGTCAATCCAACCCTAACCCCGCCCCTTGACCCATTAAGCCCCACCCCTTAACCCCTCAAACCCCACCCACCTGTCACAGGAAGTCCCGCCCCAGAGGGTATTACTTCCGGGGTCAAGGCGGCCACATGACTAGAAGCAAGGTGCCTTATGTGACCCCTCTAAGAACTCCTCCCACCGTCCTCTACCAATCAGGAGGGGTTTCAGCTGCTGGGGACCACCCTGAGAGGAGCTTTGACCAATCAGGGCGAGATCTGGGACGGTGTGAGCCATCTGGAAGTGGCTTTAAGAATTCCTCCCACTTCCCTCTACCAATCAGGATGGGTTTCGCCCTGATAGGACCTCCCATAGAGGAGATTTGACCAATTAGGGTGAGTGCTGGGGCAGGGTGACCTGTTCGGAAGTGGGTCGTGTGACCCCTCTAAGAACTCCTCCCAACACCCTCTGCCAGTCAGAGTGCAGCACCATTACCCCAGAAGTCCCACCTCCGGGCAGAAGAGGCCATCTCTTACCAAGGACACGTGTTTTAGAAATTGTGGAAAGGCTGCTGAGAGGAAACGTGGACTCCTTTACCACCCCTGTGAGAACTTCAGACTTTGTTTTAGACCCGAGCACCTTTGGACGTGTGTGGAGAAAGCGCTACATCAGTGACAGTTCCAAGAAGGACCCTTTGACTCAACCGTTGATGGATACGTTGGAATCCAACCCCAAAACCCTTGTGAGGCACCCCGATGAGTGTGACGGCCTCTCATTGTTCAACCCCCTAGAGGTGGAAGGTGATCATGGCTTGGAGGAGTCACCGGCGGACAAGGTGAACGGAAAAGACGTTGCTCAGGTAAATGAATGATTAAGAAGCGACGGTCGAGGCAGGGCCAGCTCTAACTTTTTTGCCGCCCCAGGCAAAAAAGAAGAGCGCCGCCCCACCATACCCCCCGTGAGTGACGCACAGCTGAACCCGCCCCCACCAGCGCCGCCAAAATCCCCGCCCCCCCAGCACCACGCCGCCCGAAGCCCCACCCCCCGAGCAAGCCCCCGCCCCCCAGAGCTGCACCGCCCGAAGCCCCGCCCCCTCCAAGCGCCGCACCGTGCCCCCCCTCCGAGCGACGCACCAAGCCCCCGCCCCTGCAAGCGCCATGCTGCCCAAAGCCCCACCCCCGGAGCGCCACACAAGCCCCCGCTCCCCGAGCGCCGCGCCGCCCGAAGCCCCGCCCCCTCCAAGCGCCGCGCCCCCGCCCCCCCCTCCGAGCGCCGCGCCAAGCCCCCGCCCCTCCTCCGAGCGCTGTGCTGCCCGAAGCCCCACCCCCCGTGCGCCGCGCAAGCCCCCGCCCCCTCGGCACCGCGCCACCCGAAGCCCCGCCCACTCCAAGCGCCGCGCCGCCCGAAGCCCCCGCCCCCCTCCGAGCAATGCGCCCCCGCCCCCCTCTGAGCGACACGCCATGCCAAGACCCTGCTCCCCCTCCGAGCGCCGCGCCAAGCCCCCCGAGCGCCCCGCCGCCGAACCAAAATAAATAAATAAATAAAAATCCTAGCGCCGCCTCGCTCTAAGGTGCCGCCCCAAGCACTTGCTTGGTCGGCTGGTGCCTGGAGCCGGCCCTGGGTCGAGGATGGGGTGTAATGGGGCTAGGAACCAGGGATTGCGTAAATTAACAACAAGCAGTGGGGTGCTTACACTGTTTCTTTACTGAAAATCTCTCAACAGCTCGACGATGCCTTTCTAGAGGCCTTTGAGTACTTACACATCGGTAGCCCTGTGGGAGTAAATATATCGTGCATCAGCTGTTTTTGCTCATGTCTGAAACACAGATCAAAAGAGGAAAATCTGGAAAAGGACAAAATGGAAGAATGAACTGTAGTAAGATGAGGCCTGATCTGAAGTAAGGGTCAAGCTGTTGCTAAGCAAATTAGGCTGCGAGCCAGAGGCAGGCCCTGCTCACAGAAATTGTCAAGAAGAGGGCTGCTAGAAGAGGAACGTGTGCCAAGACGGCACCAGAACAGCTGGGTACGAACACATCCCACACAGATAACAAGGAACAGGCAGACCCAGCCTAATGACAGTATAAAAGGACAATATGATGAATAGACAATATGATGGATAGACAATATGAAAGGACAGTATGATGGATGGATAGATAGTATAATGGATAGATTTGTTCGAAACCACCTGTGCCAGGAGAATGGCAGTAATGCGTAAAGGGGCTGCACCTCAATGTGTCAGGAGTGATGAGTAATCTGTTCTGCATCTGTGTATAAGAATACGTCCCGGAGAGCACATCTTTGTCTGGCCTAGGGGGCAGTGGAAAGCCCCGCCACTGACTGAGCTGTGTCCATTGTCAGGGAGCACATATGTACTAGCAGACCCGTCGATATCTAATCCAGCTAAAGCTAGAGACTGTGTTTTGTTCAACAATAAACCTGGCCGGGTGCCTTCGAACCTTACTAGAGTCTGTGGTCTTTGGGGGTTCTCTCGGGTCTGCTGTGTCAGCTATCTGTGCAGAGCCCGGGCAGCACACACAGGGAATACGCACGCAGCCGACTTTTATAATCATTGAACAAGAGAAGAGCACCACACCGGTAGCTACTGACAACATGAACCAGCTCAGACTCCGTTATGGTATGGGTCACGGCGTCCATTTTTACAGGCGGCTGTAAAAGGTTGTGTTAAACCAGGCGATTAATAAAACTTATTTAAATGTGTCAATATGAATGTGTCCCCCTCCATACTTGTGTTAGTAAAAGACGGTACATGACATGTCTCCACAGATGGCTCTGTTAAAGAAAATATATTACACCCCCGGGGAAGTTGGGAGCTTCGGCGGGGTGAACCCTCTTTTTCAAGTGGCCAAAAAGCATAGTAAAACTTTAAATAGAAGACAGGTAACAGCTTGGTTTTCAGACCAGGATGCTTACACTTTACACAAATTGCCTCGAATACGTTATAAAACAAGACCGTTGTTTCAGATGTAGATGCGCAATGGCAGACAGATTTGGTGGATATGCACCGGTTCTCCAAACACAACAGCGGTTTTAAGTACATCTTAACAGTGATAGACATTCTATCCAAATATGCCTGGGCCTTAGGCCTAAAAGAAAAGACAAGTGGTGAGGTATCCAAGGCCTTTAAAGCTATTTTTAGCAAAGGGCGCGTGCCTCAAAAATTACAAACCGATTGGGGGAAAGAATTTTTAAACAAACCTTCAAGCAGATTGTTAAAGCGGCACGGCGTTCACCATTTTGTTACTAATAATGAAGTCAAAGCAGGGGTTGTGGAGCGATTTAACAGAACTTTAAAAACTAGGATGTGGAGATATTTTACAGCCCATAACACCTTTCGCTACATCGACATGATACCTGACTTTATAAAGAGTTACAACCAGAGTTTTCACAGAACTATACGTACCAGACCCGCTGATGTTAAACCTTCAAATTCTCTGAAGGTATGGAAAACGGTTTACGGAGATGGTTTTAAAATAAAACCGGTTGTTGCCCCTTTCAGAAAAGGCGACCACGTGAGAGTATCTAAAACCAAAGGAGCTTTAGAAAAAGGGGCAACCCCGCCAAAGCTCCCAACTTCCCCGGGGATGTAATATATTTATTTAACAGAGCCATCTGTGGAGACATATCATGTACCGTCGTTTACTAACACAAGTATGGAGGGGGACACATTCATATTGACACATTTAAATAAGTTTTATGAATCGCCTGGTTTAACACAACCCTTTACAGCCGCCTGTAAAAATGGACGCCATGACGCCTACCGTAAGGAAGTCTGAGCTGGTTCATTCTTCCATTTTGTCCTTTTCCAGATTTTCCTCTTGAGATCTGTGACTCAGACATGAGCAAAAACAGCTGATGCATGATATGCTTACTCCCATGGGGATACCGATGTGTAAGTTCTCAAAGGCCTCTAGAAAGGCATCTGTGACAGGTTGGATCACAGAAACCCCCTGGGCGCTGCCACCTGATGTGCCCAGACTACTTCTATCCCTGCTTTCCCTGCCAGCTCAGGACTCCAGCACCCTGTCTTGCTGAGCCAGACACTCCCGTCTGCTCCAACACAGACCCAGGGTCTGAATTACGTGCCCCAAAGCTGCAGGTTTACCTGAAAGCTGCTAACAGAAGTGTTCCTGTCTTTAACACTCAGATGCCCAACTCCCAATGGGATCTAAACCCAAATAAATCCATTTTACCCTGTATAAAGCTTAAAATGTGCAAATCTATATCTAATCAAACTGAATACAGATAAGATCCTCACCAGTTCCAGAATGGTCCCTTTTAAAGACTAATCTCCTTTTAGCCTGGGTCCAGCAATAACTCACACCCCTTGCAGTCACTGTCCTTTGTTCCAATTTCTTTCAATAATCCTGGGAGGGTGGAGAGGCTCTCTCTTTAGCCAGCTGAAGACAAAATGGAGGGGTCTCCCAGGGGTTTAAACAGACTTTCTCTTGTGGGTGGAGACCCCCTCCTCACTCCTATGCAAAATCCAGTTCCAAGATGGAGTTTTGGAGTCACCTGGGCAAGTCACATGTCCATGCATGACTCACAGTTTTTACAGGGAGCATCCATTGTTTACATGCTACCTTGAACGTCCTCAAGTAGACTTCTTATGTGGATTGGAGCATTCCAAGATCCATTGTCCTTTAAGTGTTTCTTGATTACGTACTTAATTTCAACAGTCCTTTCTCCAGGAACTGACCAAATGCTCTACTAAGGTTATTTAGAAATCAAGCCAGTACACAGCCAACATTCATAACATTCATAACTTCGAATACAAAAATGATACATGCATACAAATAGGATTAATACATTCAGTAGATCATAAGCTTTACGGAGATATGTTACATGGCATATGTAGCATAAAATACATTCTAAGCATATTTCCATAAAACACTTTCTCAGCATATTTCCATAAAGCCTTATGGGAGGTAGTGTCACACCCTCCCCCTGAGCTTACTGCCAGAGACTTGGACACTGTGCAGGCAGAGGCAGTACATGTAAAATCCCTGTTTGTCTTTGGTCATACTCCTTTTCAGTACCTTTAAACCATATGATGTCATTCCTAAGGGTCCTAGCCAGTTTTGGGGTTCCTGGTCCCCAGATGTCTGAAAACAGGTTGGGGTGTAATATTGTTACCAGAATGCAGACAGCAATATCTGTTAAAGTGGAGGTGTTTGGGCATTTAGCCACCAATGCCATGAGGCGGTGTGCCTCAGTTTCCCCTTTATGCTTTTGCTGCTGTGCCAAGCTTCCAGTCTGTTTACAGGTATAGGCTGAAAAGTAACATGCTTGTGGGGCTGTCCTGTCACCATCCCTAGCATGTACAACAGTTTCTTCCACGAAGCAGTTATGTCCCACATCTTTAAAGGGTTTACCACTAGTATGAATTCCTTTGTTTTATCCCATAGGTAAATTAGCAAAAGACACAAGGTTAACAGCAAATCTACGGTGGACAGGCTTCGTTCCCTCAATTTGACTCGTTTAGTGTCTATTGCATTTTCCCAGTTCTCTGTACCCTCTGGTAGGCCCTCTGATGCAGATTCTTCTGCCTCTTTGGAGAAGACTTTTAATTCAGGCATGTGTTTGAGGCTTTGGCAAGGAGCGGGTGTACTGCAATCATGCCTGCCCCTCCCTCTGGAATTTCTCTGGGCTGGACCCCACTCCCTTGTGAAGTTCCACCCATGCAGAGATTCCCCCCCATCCCTATCTTGGAGAGAGAGTTTTATCTCTTACAAGTCTAGCAAGAACAACATCTTTCAATGGGGTGCTCTGGACCCCTGTGGGCACCCCACTTTCTGTTCCCAACAGTCAGCTGGATGGACTCCCCCCTCCAGGAGACCTGACCCCCAGGTTTCCCTTAAAACCTGATCCACAGGAGAAGGGGCTGGCATTTTAAATGCAGACTTTTCACCCTCCTCCTGGGAAAGTCCCTTCCTACAAAAGGTGGGCGGACTCTCTGCCCCCCACCTCACCTTCCATCTGGGCTTCCCTCTCTGGGCTCCCCTCTGGGTCAGACACTCCTGTGTCCCCCGAAAGGGAAGGTGACCCTGGTCCAGCTGTGGGCTCACAGCTACCAGCTAGGGCAGACTCTTCACTGGCCAGCAAAATTCCCCCCTTTTCACTCAGGTTGGGTTTGCTTCCAGCTAAAGAGATCTTGGGGCCTGTTTCCACCACAGTGTTCACCAGGACCCCAACTTCCACCTTTGGGACAGACCCCTCGGTGCACTCCAGGGCAGGCCCTGCCCCCTGCTGACCTGCAACTTCCTGGCAGTCAGCAGCTGTGGTGGCCCCCCTGTTACAAGCAGGGCCGGCTCTAACTTTTTTGCCGCCCCAGGCAAAAAAGAAGAGCGCCGCCCCGCCGTACCCCCCCCGTGAGAGCCGCACAGCTGAACCTGCCCCCACCAGCGCCACCGAAATCCTCGCCCCCCCAGCACCACGTCGCTCGAAGCCCCACCCCCGAGCAAGCCCCCGCCCCCCCAGCGCCGCACCGCCCGAAGCCCCGCCTCCTCCAAGCGCCGCGCCCCCCTCCGAGCGACGTGCCGTGCCAATTTTGCTATCAATGTGGTCATCTTTTGATCTTCAGGGATGGCATGGAGGGTGCACAGCCTCTCGAAGGTGATGAAATATTCAGCAATATTGCTGGATTCCACATACTGTAGACGCAGTCGCTCCTATTTACGGATTTTTGGGGAAGTGGAGCCAGCAGGTGGAAGGTTTTGTCTCTTCGACTCCATTACAGCCAGTTCATGCTTCTGGGCCTCCACAGCTCTCTCGTGGGCAGCCTCTTCCCTGGCTTTTTCTGCACCCACCCTTGCTGTCTCTGCCTCCATAGCTCTCTTGTGGGAAGCTGCCTCTGCCTCCACCCTTGCTGTCTCTGCCTACGTAGCTCTCTTGTGGGCAGCCTCCTCCCTCTCCCTCAGTCTTTTATGTTCATTGTCTTTCTCTTTTGCTTCCAGTCTAGCCAGCTCTAGTTTGTTAGCTGCTTCACTGGTAGTCCTTTTCCTGCTTTCTTCTTCTGGGCCACACCCCCTCTGCAGTTCACTGAAACTGGGATGCACTCAGCTCAGGGGATTTTTAGTTAACAGAGACTTTCACAGTGCCCAGTGTTCAGCCTTTCTGGGCAATTTGCACCCTGTGCAGTTTTAGCTTCTTCAGATCTTCCTTCTTACTTATTTTGCTTCCTTTTCTGTCCCTACTTCCCTTACCCAAAATAAGCAAACAGAAAATAACAAACCAATAACCACTTTGTCTGTTCTCCAGCCACCACATTTAAAACTCACTTAAAATCACTAGCAGTACCTCAAAGCAATCAGCTGTGCACAGATCCTGTCGACTACGCCACTGTGACAGGTTGGATCACAGAAACCTCCTGGGAACTGCCACCTGATATGCCCAGACTACTTCTACCCCTGCTTTCCTTGCCAGCTTAGGACTCCAGCACCCTGTCTTGCTGAGCCAGACACTCCCGTCTGCTCCAACACAGACCCAGGGTCTGAATTACTTGCCCCAAAGCTGTAGGTTTACCTGAAAGCAGCTAACAGAAGTGTTCCTGTCTTTAACACTCAGATGCCCAACTCCCAATGGGGTCTAAACCCAAATAAATCCGTTTTACCCTGTATAAATCGTTCACCCTCTATAACACCGACAGAGAGAGATGCACAGTTGTTTGCTCCCCCAGGTATTAATACAAACTCCGAGTTAATAAGTAAAAAGTGATTTCATTAAATACAGAAAGTAGGATTTAAGTGGATCCAAGTAGTAACAGACAGAACAAAGTAAGTCACCAAGCAAAATAAAATAAAATGTGCAAATCTATATCTAATCAAACTGAATACAGATAAGATCCTCACCAGTTCCAGAATGCTCCCTTTAACAGATTAGTCTCCTTTTAGCCTGGGTCCAGCAATCACTCACACCCCTTGCAGTCACTGTCCTTTGTTCCACTTTCTTTCAGGTATCCTGGGAGGGGGTGGGGGTGGAGAGGCTCTCTCTTTAGCCAGTTGAAGACAAAATGGAGGGGTCTCCCAGGGGTTTAAACCGACTTTCTCTTGTGGGTGGAGACCCCCTCCTCACTCCTATGCAAAATCCAGCTCCAAGATGGAGTTTTGGAGTCACCTGGGCAAGTCACATGTCCATGCATGACTCAGTTTTTACAGGGAGCATCCATTGTTTACATGCTACCTTGAACGTCCTCAAGTAGACTTCTTATGTAGATTGGAGCATTCCAAGATCCATTGTCCTTTAAGTGTTTCTTGATTACGTACTTAATTTCAACATTCCTTTCTCCAGGAACTGACCAAATGCTCTACTAAGGTTATTTAGAAATCAAGCCAGTACACAGTCAACATTCATAACTTCGAATACAAAAATGATACATGCATACAAATAGGATTAATACATTCAGTAGATCATAAGCTTTACAGAGATATGTTACATGGAATATGTAGAAAAAAAACATTCTAAGCATATTTCCATAAATCACATTCTAAGCATATTTCCATAAAGCCTTATGGGAGGTACCGTCACAGCATCGTCGAGCTGTTGAGAGATTTTCAGAAAAGAAACAGTGTAAGCACCCCACTGCTTGTTGTTAATTTACGCAATCCCTGGTTCCTAGCCCCATTATACCCCATCCTCGACCGTCGCTTCTTAATCATTCATTTACCTGAGTGACGTCTTTTCCGTTCACCTTGTCAGCTGGTGACTCCCCTAAGCCATGATCGCCTTCCACCTCTAGGGGGTTGAACAATGAGAGGCCGTCACACTCATTGGGGTGCCTCACAAGGGTTTCGGGGTCGGATTCCAACATATCCATCAACGGTTGAGTCAAAGGGTCCTCCTCAGGACTGTCACTGATATAGCGCTTTCTCCACTCAAGTCCAAAGGTGCTCGGGGCTAAAACAAAATCTGAAGTTCTCACACGGGTGGTAAAGGAGTCCACGTTTCCTCTCAGCAGCCTTTCCACAATTTCTAAAACACGTGTCCTTGGTAAGAGATGGCCTCCTCTGCCCAGAGCTGGGACTTATGGGGTAATGGTGATGCACTCTGACTGGCAGAGGGTGTTGGGAGGAGTTCTTAGAGGGGTCACACGACCCACTTCCGAACAGGTCACCCCGCCCCATCACTCACCCTGACTGGTCAAATCTCCTCTCTGGGAGGTCCTATCAGGGCAAAACCCATCCTGATTGGTAGAGGGAAGTGGGAGGAATTCTTAAAGCCACTTCCAGATGGCTCACACCGTCCCAGATCTCGCCCTGATTGGTCAAAGCTCCTCTCAGGGTGGTCCCCAGCAGCTGAAACCCCTCCTGATTGGTAGAGGACGGTGGGAGGAGTTCTTAGAGGGGTCACATAAGGCACCTTGCTTCTAGTCATGTGGCCGCCTTGACCCCGGAAGTAACACCCCCTGGGGCGGGACTTCCTGTGACAGGTGGGTGGGGTTTAAGGGGTCAAGGGGCAGGGTTAAGGGGTCAAGAGGCAGGGTTAGGGTTTTATTGACGGTAGGGCCCTTATACTACTCAGGTTTACAGGATTATACAGGTTTTGCCTTCTTCAATGATGTTAAGATTCTCCCTAGAGGTCTCAGCAACAGTTTTTGTGGGTTGCTCATTTATGCCAAGAGATCTTGAACTAGTTTCCTTGGGTTCAATAGCTGTTTCTGCTTGGCCCTCTTGAGAATCATCTACCTGCAACACAACAAACAATAGTCTTGTTAAGTAGCAGCAGGAAGTGAGAGACGCATTCCAAGCAACCGAATACCATGAATTAGCAGACACCCGCTAAATGCAAGAATCTTCAGTGTTTATATTTATCACTTTGAAAATACAACAGTGCTATGCAGAATGCTTTACAGCAACTACCTACTCCTCACCACGTTCAAGTTTTACAAATCGCAAGTCACATAATATAACAAGGTATAGGCAAAGCTAAGGAGTAGTACACAGTAATTCCTTTTCTAGTCTATTCTTGCTCAATCACTAATCTGCAGAACTGTATTTTGAGATATGTAATTTAAGTTTAATTACTGATATTTCATAATGAATTTGTAAATGTCCTATAGTTTATTCTGTAACTATATTAGCACTTGAAAAAGTTGTTTTGTCCTGAAGCATTTACACTGGCCTGCAGAGGATATCTTGTCCAGATGTTCTGCTGTTCAACACTAGCTTTGTAAAACTGTTGAAAAATTTCACAATATTTATACCTTTGGGGTTATCTCAAATTCCAGTCCCCACTGCTATTACAATCATCCTTGTCTCTCCTGCACTTCCCACCAAATTCTGACATGATTTTAGCATCAATTAGTTAAAACTTAAGTAGTTATAAATGTGTGCTTCACGACAATTGAAATCCCAAATGCCACAGCTTCTGATAGTGTAGGTAATTGGTCTCAATTCTCATCCCACTTACACTGATGTGGGTCCTGTGTGAGAGATGAGCATCAGGGCTTATCCTTCTAGCACCAATACTTATCAAAATAAAAGCTGTTAAAATGTTGATGTCAAGTGGAAAAAGGGAAGACAGTCCTTACAGTTCCGTAATTGTAATAGTAGCTTGAGAAATATAAGGCTACGTCTAAAAATAAATGATTTTTACCACTGAAAGCAGAGACTGTGGAAGCATTCCTTTTTAGACCTAAGAGTTGTGGAGATAGTGTGCCACCTCTCTAATTGTTCCTTCACTCTAACAGTGTTTTTCTAGCAATGGGCAAAATCTCCGATTGTGGACATGCAGTTACCAGTGTCTGGTTGAGGCTATCACAATACAAGCATTAAGACAAAGTTCAGTACCAGAACTTCTAAAGAATGAGATCAATTTTCATTCCAGTGTCCTCAATAATTAAAAGCAAAGGAAAAAAATCAGATCAAGTTTGCATAAGGACTGAGAAACGACTTCAGGGTCTGGCCCTAAAAAATGAAAACTCTGGGAACAGAATATCTCTTTAAACAATTTGTTGAAGCATGATTGTTTTTGTAGAGATTGTTATTTAAAGAATGATTTTGTGTGTTGTTTAAATTGGCTAAGTTCACAGCAATGCGACAGCAAAAACAAAATTGTTACCAACATATATTACTGGGAAAGCTAGTAGGATCATTTATTATTAAGGTTACCTGTCTCCTCCCATTACAAGACCCTGTTTTCTGCTGCTTATAACTTTACAAACTTTAATTGCTTGGGCTGAAATTTTCCATGCTGTATGTCTGCCTCATGCTCTTTTTCTTCGGGGGTGGGGGACAGAGGCAGAATTTCAGCCAAAATGGTTAAGCTATTCCCAAGAGCAAGGCTAGGGAAATCTACATTTTTCTCATATTAAAATATTCTGGCAACTTTTCTTTGAAAAGCTCCATGTGTTGGAGCAGGGACTTGCAATTTGGCAGGGAGTGGCCTTTGTGTCAGAGAATGTGCTTTTTGCCATCCCCAGGAAAACCTGCCCAAATTTGGCCAAATTAGAAGCCTTTGAAAAAAATCACAGTTCACAGACGCTCAGTAGAGAGAATTCTTCGATTTTTAGCAGCTAAAATCTCTGAAGATTTCATCCTCGCTGCGTATACTTGGATCTCGCACAGCTCTTAGTGCTAACCAAACTGCGCATGAGCTATTCCCCACAGAGTGACTGCACATGTGCCATTTCCCCACAGCTCCTGGATATGAAAACACAGCACTGAGCCATCCTCACAGAGCAACTGATATGCTCCAACCCAGGCCTACAGGGGTCAACGCCAGAGTTTCCCTGCAACGGTCCTTCCCAGCTGCTTTGGGCCAAGCACCAGAACTGAGACAGGAACCTTTCTTTCCTGTACTCCCAATGACCCCTCCAAGCTGGTGCACATGCACGGTGGTGGAGGAAGATACTGGACTCAAATGCAGAGGGGACAAAAGGCAAATGTGGGGGTGGGGGTGGGAGGGCAGACTGGGACAAGGAGTATGCCAAGATTGGGACTGGAACGGGGGTGACGGGAGGGGGCCAAGGACAGGGAGCCAGTAGGCGAGGCTAGGACTAGAAGACTATGAGAGAAGGTGGGGGTAGGGGGAAAGGAATGTGTAGGAGACACTGAGAGAAGACACAGAGCTAAGAGGAGGAGGAGAAGAGAACTGGGGCTGGCTGAACAGAGAGATTGGGACAAGGAGCCTTCATTCCAGCATATCCGAACTTTTGAGTGCTTTTGTGTGTAATCCATCTATGCACGCACACACGCACCCCCTGCTCTAGGCAGCCAGGTCTTTCAAGAAATAATCAAATATTTGTGATGAGCATTCAAGTGGGAAGATTTACCTCATTTCTATTTACCAAGTTAATGAGCACTTGGCATGAGATCACAGATTTGATCATACCAACAATTTAAAGTTTACCATTATGTCCAGATCTTTGTTATATGCCACGCTTTATTGATTGTATTTACATTGATGACCTTGTCTTCACTATATTCAGGGCAGATATAAAGGAGGTATGAATAACATGGCATATCTTCAAACTCACTTGGAGAGATAAATACATTATGTGGATTGCCCATGCCCTGCACATTCAGATACATTTTTAAGATCAGTTACCTTTTGTGATTTGCTGCCACCAGCGGTCGGTTTACAGATCTCCCCAAGATTATCTGACCTGCCTTTTTGTAAAAGTTGGGAACATGGTGACAATTTTTGCCTTTGGGCAGCAAGACGGGGACTGGTCCTTAGGTGTAGAGATGTTCTGCACAAAATGTAAGGGTCGGTTTTCCCAATAGGAATATCAGCAAACCCTAAAAAATAAACAGCTTCTATTAACCACAGTTGCTTAAATTACTTTATTGTTCTAATCAATCTGATCTTGCTCATTTCAAGATGGAGATGACAACTGGTAATAATTTAAGAAAGTAAAATGGCATTTACTCACTGAATAAAATATAATGGGGGAATTATTAGGACTATCTTGCGTTCCTAGAATTTTATAGGTGAACTCAGGCAAGGGTGTGGATCTGTGCAACAGCAGCTCTACTAAAATGGCAAAAAGCGTTTTCCCCAAGAAAATGTTCTCTTTTTCCTTTAAAGGAACACCATTAACTGGAAAATCATTTCCATCTGAAAATGATGTCTCTTCTACTGTTCTAAGTGGAGCTGGCCAGAGGGCGACAATTCTGTTTTGCGACACCTTTCGAGGTTTCAAAATTTGTTTTTATTCTAGATTGGAATGAAAACATAAGCCTTTCAAAGGCTTTCACAAAATGAAATTGAATCAAAAACATCAGGTTTTCAATTTGGGGGCCTTCCTCCTTGCAAGAGTCCACTTTGCACCTCAGAAACCTTCCCAGCAAAAACTTGGTCTGAATCAATACATCTCCGTGAAACATTTCGGCTTTGACAATGCAGCACATTTCAATGAAAAAACATTTAGTTAAAAATGTTTAAGCAAAAATTTCCCCCCTTCCTCTCAACCAGAAGAAAAAGGTGTTTTATACTGGGAATGGCTGGGCCTAGAATCCCTCTCTTTTTGCCAGAGGTCTTTTGCAAAGTTTTTGGAGGAGTCCCAAAGTCAACAGCATGTATCTAGACTGATTTTCAAAACTACAACCTGATATTAGGATTCTGGATTTCAGAATTTTTGGCTGTTTTGCTTTTGTCATCAAATACTACAAAACTGTACAGATGGGAAGACATCACACAGACCAAAAACCAAAACCACTAGAAATTACATACATCTACAACAAAATATACTAGCCCCCTATAGCCTCAATTGTATACTAGGGCTTTTTTTTAAAGCACATGCGGCTAAACTCAGCTCTGACAAGCAGTTGAGTTAAATGGACTTATGCAACCTATACGAGGGCTGAATCTGGCCGATGATGTCCAAGTTTTTACAATGCTTCCAAGTCACACATATGACAACACGATTCTCTAGATAAGCGTGTGCGCACACACTCCCCACCAATGTGGTCTGTTCTCCTCTAAAGAGGTAACAATTACCTTTTTTCACCACCTCTGGGTGTCCGTCTGGATGATACTCTGGCTCATTCTCATGTAGGGAGATGGCAACCTCATCAGCACCTGACCAAAGGAAAGAGTCATTACCTGTACAAATAACTTTAAGGAGACTTTGGAAAGATGAGTTTAGAATGCAATGATCTCAATCATTCATTTGTTAATTAAGTACATAAGATGTGTGCTTGTGCAACCACAGTAAACTATACCAAATAAAACAAAACAGACATCATGTAAAGGTTACTTTACAGAAGAGATCTCTGTTGATACCATATTTACTGTCAGGGTGCCAGGTACCCCGATTCTTTGGAATCTGCCCCTGGACACACAATGCATGGGCAACATTAATTCTGGCATTTCCTAACTTTGAAGTGCTTAACATTACCACCTTACCATTATTTTAACAATTGTTGTGTATATAATTGAATATAGCTCGTCTCAGAAATATGGATCTCTTTTTATACCGCTAGTGATTCTGCTTATTGGACACTCATGAATATTTGCTAGCCTAACTTACCCTAGCTAATGGCAGACAAGTTGTAGTATATTTTACACACTGTGGTGACCACTTTAAACGGTTGTCCTATTAGCTCTATACTTAGCCCCTGACAACTCTTGAAATGACTGAAGCTTGTGATCAATAAAACCCCAATGTATGTGTCTTAAAAAATATTTGTTAAAGTTAATCAACCCCAGCACTTCCTGGTCCCAGAAAGCTGCAACTAGTACCAGGCTGATGATAGTTAGAAAATGGAGGAACTGTCTGAAGCATGTTTCTTCAGATGCAAGTAATGGAAATTTCCAGAGGCAGGTATAAATCAGTATGGAGATAACGAGGCTAGTTCAATCAGGGAGGGTGAGGTGCTCTGCTAGCAGTTGAGGTGTGAACACCCAGGGAGGAGAAACTGCTTCTGTAGTTGGATAGCCATTCACAGTCTTTGTTTAATCCTGATCTGATGGTGTCAAATTTGCAAATGAACTGGAGCTCAGCAGTTTCTCTTTGGAGTCTGGTCCTGAAGTTTTTTTTGCTGTAAGATGGCTACCTTTACATCTGCTATTGTGTGGCCAGGGAGGTTGAAGTGTTCTCCTACAGGTTTTTGTATATTGCCATTCCTGATATCTGATTTGTGTCCATTTATCCTCTTGCGTAGTGACTGTCCAGTTTGGCCAATGTACATAGCAGAGGGGCACTGCTGGCACATGATGGCATATATAACATTGGTGGACGTGCAGGTGAATGAGCCGGTGATGTTGTAGCTGATCTGGTTAGGTCCTGTGATGGTGTTGCTGGTGTAGATATGTGGGCAGAGTTGGCATCGAGGTTTGTTGCATGGGTTGGTTCCTGAGTTAGAGTTGTTATGGTGCGGTGCGTGGTTGCTGGTGAGAATATGCTTAAGGTTGGCTGGTTGTCTGTGGGCGAGGACTGGCCTGCCTCCCAAGGTCTGTGAAAGTGAGGGATCATTGTCCAGGATGGGTTGTAGATCACTGATGATCACTTCAACCTCCCTGGCCACACAATAGCAGATGTAAAGGTAGCCATCTTACAGCAAAAAAACTTCAGGACCAGACTCCAAAGAGAAACTGCTGAGCTCCAGTTCATTTGCAAATTTGACATCATCAGATCAGGATTAAACAAAGACTGTGAATGGCTATCCAACTACAGAAGCAGTTTCTCCTCCCTGGGTGTTCACACCTCAACTGCTAGCAGAGCACTTCACCCTCCCTGATTGAACTAACCTCGTTATCTCCATACTGATTTATACCTGCCTCTGGAAATTTCCATTACTTGCATCTGAAGAAGTGAGGTTCTTACCCATGCTCCCAATACTTCTGTTAGTCTTAAAGGTGCCACAGGACCCTCTGTTGCTTTTTACAGATTCAGACTAACACGGCTACCCCTCTGATACTTGTCTGAAGCATAACACTTTAAGAGCTGCTCCTCTCTCCCTGTCTACAATCCAGAAGGACACCAAGAGCTGTTTGGAAGGACATATGTATAAACTCTAAAAGATGTCAATTTCTCCATGGTGGATGCTGAACTATCAGCCATCTATACCCAGAATGTGAATTTTCTTTGTTGTGATGGCCAGCAACGGAAAGAACAGACACACTCCAACATTTTACACTCTCATGTCTCAAACAAAGCATTGTAAGAAGTTATACACAGCACTCTAATGTTCTTTAAAAAATAGCCTCCCCTTCATCCTAAGGTCATTTTTGATTTCAAAACATAGGCATTGGAAATCTATATTCATAACATATAAGGAGACTCTGAAATTTGAGGAGACAGATCTTGGGCCAAATTCTCAGCTGGTGTGAATGGCAGAGCTTCAGAAACTATACTGATTTACACCAGCTGAGGATCTGGCGCCTCATCTGAATCAAACGTAATAATGCATGTTTTGAAAACATACTGTATAAATAAATGCATTAAGGTTAGAAACAGGATCATGATTAAGGCTATGTTTTAGTCTCGGGTATTTTTAGTAAAAGTCATGGACAGGTCACGGGCAATAAACAAAAAGTCACGGCCCCATGACCTGTTCATGACTTTTACTAAAAATACTCGTGACTAAATCTTACCTACTGGGAGGGGGGACGCTCCTGAAGACTGCTGGGGAGTGGGGGAGAGAGAACAGGGCGACGCTGTTGCTGGGGGGATGCCCAGGACCCCGCTGCCACTAGTCCCAGACTGCTGCTCCAGGGCAGCACCAGGGACCATGCCTAGTGCTGCCGGAGCAACGGCCAGTGCGGCTGGCTCCTGGGCTTCCCCAGCTGATGGGGTGGTCCTGGGATCAGCTGCACCAGCACTGCAAAATTCACAGAGGTCACGGAAACCGTGACTTCCATGAATGATTTGCAGCCTTATAATAACATTCTAGTATAGCATTTCCTTCTTAAACTACCCCATACTTGGCTTTTGCTCCTTTAATGGAGCACCGTGTTCAGCAATTTGTTTCTGCAACATTTTTTTTTCCTTCTCTAGCTGCTTACAGGATTTCATCCACGTCTTCATTTTACTGTGAGCAAATCCATTTTGCTTCTTCTGTTGAACTGTAGACTTCAGATTGTCCAACTATAAAATAAAAAATTGTTTTTAGTTGCTAATAGGAAACTTCATTCTTCTGTATAAGCATTATACTATCACAAATGGCATCTCACCTGTCATTAAAAGTTCAGTGCAACTAAAAAACCAGACAAAAGTTATAATATGCATTTGTATAGTAGATTCACTTAGTAATATACAATTGAATTATAGCAGCTTCTAATTCCAACAGAGAAACATTAAAGTCATGTTTATTGGAAAGCTACATGTGTGTAGATTTCCTTGATAGAGAAATAATAATCTAAATAGAATATTCAAAATAACCCAATGACAAAACCCAGCTGAAAAGCATGTGGTCCAGGCATGTTTGTCCACCCTATGTGCATTGGAATGCCAAAAGAAATGGATGGTGGATATCTGGCAGCCTTATAAAACACACTTCAGGAGAACGTAAATATCAAGCACAGTGCTCCATTAGCTGGGCATGGAGTGAGCACTGTAACTCAGTGCCTGCTTGCCACAATACGGGCTCCACACTGTGCTACATGATTGCTTTTTCATGTGTTTATTTCTGAAGCGAGAGCACAGAACTACAGTCCGTCATTCACCACAAATGGAAGTAGAAAAAGACTGCAGGCTAGAAAATGCAGAGGGAATTGATAAGAAAAAATTCACCTGGATGGACAGGTTTAAAAACTAAAAACGCCTATCTAAATTATTAGCAAAAATAGTGCTGTCATAAGAAGAATCACTTAATTAATAATTTAGATGGAAATTCTGCATACATCAGAACTGATATGCTCTCACAAGTTGAGTGTGACATAATGAGGTAGTAGAAGCAGTTTCAAGACAATAGGGGCACGTCTACAGTGGGAAGTTTCACAAGGTATTAATTAATGTGTTCATTAACATGATGTTACAACATGCAGTGTAGACACTGCACTGTTATGTTTAATATCACATCAGTCAGTTATGGTTAACCTTAGGGGCAGAGTGAAAAGACATGTTTAAACACGGTCTAATTTGGAAGTACAGACCCTGGCAAGTAAGGTATTGTTTCCTTTGCACCATAAGTGGAGGCATGGCGATGTCTCTCTCTGGTAGGACTACTGCTGCACTTAGGTTCCCCAAACTTTCAAATTTTCCTTACATTTTAGTTTAACATCTACTTTTAACCGGAAATGATGATCTCAAAGGAGGAAAGCATGAGAAACTAGATAGTTTATTATTATTGAGGTTTTTTTCAAGACACTGGCTTCCAGTGCTGAGAGAGTCATGTGGGTTTGGGATTTGTTTTTTGTGTGGTTGTGTACATGGGGTACTTCCCCCGATTGTTTACAGAAGTGAGGTAGCACGCTAATCACCCTGCTCTGGGCATCGCTCAACTAAGTAGGGGTACTGAGACAAATGCTGATTGTTGGAATAGCTTGCTAGATGGCCCCAGGTGCCTGAAAGGGTGTCTGTCTACACCTTTCCGAAGAGAATTAGTACCACTTGGGGCTTTTTACTCAGTAAAGCGGGAGCCATTTTGAACATGGGAAGGGATTTCTCCTTGATGCCTCTGTAATCCCCTGATGGTGCAGCTACATAAGGAATGGAATTCTTATGTGCCTCTGTTCTGGGCACACACTGTCTAAAGTGCTCTTTAATCCTTCAACGCTGAGCAAGCCTATGGAGAGGGGGAGGAGACTCCAAACTCCTTTCCCTGGTAAAGCCTGGGTCCTTGACCTGATAAACGGACAGGGACAATTCCCACTCCATTGTGACCTCAAATTTGGGCCCCCTTCCCTGGTTGAAAGAGGATCCCAGGTTGAAAAGCAGAGATGAACAATTTACATTACCCTGCCACCTGAGACAGGGCTTCACAGAAGTAACACGTGTCTCTGCACACCCAGATATACTCCAGGGTGGGAGGGGGCAGTGAGTCTGATACAGAGCACTCCAGGAGACCCGCATATCGGAGAAAACCCCAGCAAACACATCCTAAGAGTGGGAAGGCAAGAGAAAAGATTTAAAGCCTGATGTTTATACGACCTGCTCATTAATTATACATATTACTTCCTTACAAAGGGGACAATTCCGTTTGTCTTTTTGGGACCCAGAGCATATGGAGTTTCCAAGTGTTATTCCTGAGCAGACTATGTGGGGTTCTCATCTCCTTGAGAATCCTCATGCTCCTGATCAAGCCTTCTCACAATGGAGTCAGGGCTTCAAATGGGTGTGTTTACGTGCGCATGCAGGGCACTAGTGCGCTGGTCCAACAAAGCCCCATCCCCTCACACAGCAAGGGTTGGTGGCTTGTAGCAGCAAGACGTAGGTTACCCTCTAAGACCCCTAAAAAGCTGCCCACTGAACTACTTGGACTTAGCTTGATCTTGCAGGGCTTTTCTACCACTGCACTAGTGGTCAAAGGGAGTTACTGAGAAGTGCTGGGTTTGCGGATCCAGAGAACTTACTTGAGGAGAGAGAAAGAGGTGCAAGA
The DNA here is from genome assembly GCF_028017835.1 of Emys orbicularis. Taxonomy (NCBI): domain Eukaryota; kingdom Metazoa; phylum Chordata; order Testudines; family Emydidae; genus Emys; species Emys orbicularis. The sequence goes on along the minus strand of NC_088685.1, from coordinate 163,013,717 downwards.
AGTTGAAATGAAATCAATATTGCATAAAAATGAACAAAAATTAATGATAAAACAAAGTTGTTGGGAGAAACTGAACCGCCAACTTGTTCTGCTGGTGGACACAATTTCTGGTGGCCTGAGGTGAAGGATGGAGCTTAGTCCTGGAGCCTTCAGCAACAACACTGGTCCACCTCCCAGTTCTACAGGTGAGAGGAATCACCTCTTTGTTCCGAATGAGGAGAAAAGCTGGGCCACAGAACAGCCAAACGTGCACATTTTATCATGTTTTCAGGTGTCCCGCTAAAGACCTCCTGTATCTTTGATAGCCAGAAGTTTATAAGATAACAGATTTAATGAGATTTCCATGCTACTAATGGAGAAGTTATAGCACATGTTATATTAGAATAGAGACTAGATATTAAAAAGGACACAAATAAATATTTTGGCTCTTAAAAGCTTAAGTATAAAATGCCTTATTAAACTATATGAAAAACTTATGCTTGTTTCTAGTAAGTCTACTTTTTCTTCTTCTAAAGCCTTGTTCAGATTCTTAAGGGTTCCATTTTCAAGTTGTAGCTCCTGGACTGAATCCTGGAGCAATTTATTGTCGCTTTTTAAATGCTGAAGCTCGGCTTGTAGTGCTTCCAATTCTAGTTTCTGAGACAAACTCTTATCTATAGTAATAAAAAAAATTAAGTGGTTAATTTGTGAAAGCAAACTATGTCAAATATGCAATATTAGCTTTTATGGGTAACACTATAAAATGGCAATATTGACAATTTTCAATTTTTCACCTAGCAATAAATTTTCTTAGTATTTCAGAATATAATTACGTATGTGTTCTAAAACTGCCTTTATTCCCAAACCATGAAATTGTATAGCTGAGACAATTTTAGCATTGCCAGAATTCAGTTTTGCTGAAAGAACATACTGCTAGTCAAACCGCTCTATGCTTCACAATTGTAACTCTGTTTCTTCAGCCCATCTTCACTGAGGTCTGATGGCTTGTACTCTGAAACTCATGGTTGACAGGTAACAGTATCAATGGCTAGATAAAGAATTTTGGTGCCCTATTTGTCCATTTTCCTATCTTCAAAATCCAGAATATATAAAAATGATCAAGGTGTTTGATGGACTGATGTATGGAGTAAAATTAAGAGACACAGACAATACAAGAGATTTCCCGTATTGCAAAGAGAATTCTATTGAATAACACCAACTTACCATATAAAACAAGACTACGCATTCCCTTCCTACAGGACAAGGAAAATTCAATGTCTCCAAGACCCAGAACTTGGTGAGAAAGAGGGGCACAGAGAGGGGAAGGGAAATGATCGCAATCAACAGTTATTTGAAATATGTCAACACATAGGATGGAGAAGGATTATTTAGGGTGGTGATTCAAAGGGGAGTGTAGCGGGGCGGTTGCCCGCTCTAGCCCTGAAGGGGTTGGAACAACCCTGCAGAGGGCTGTGGCTGGGGAAAGCAGCAAGCCTGGGTTGATTGGGGAGGCAACTACAGCTGGGCCACGCCCCCATCAGGCCACAGCTGGCCCTTATAAAAGGGCTGTGAGCCAAACACTCAGTCAATCTTCCTCTAGCTCTGAAGGGAGAGGGACCTAGCTGCTGGGGATCTAAGGGTACTGGAGTGAAGCAGGGCTAGGGAAAGGCCAGAGGAGCTGGGGAGCTCCAGGCTGGCAACTCCCCAGGCTGCAGGGCCTTGTCCAAGGCCCAGAGAGGTACTGAGTTGTAGGGAAAGGCAGCAGGTCCAAAGTCCCCTGCCAATGATGAGTGGCCATTACAGACTGCAGTCGGCCCCAGTGAAACAGGGCTAGATGGTGACTGGCAGTAGCCACTGAGGCAAGGTGGAGGATAGGGGGTGGGGATTCCCCTGGGTGGGAATCCCCAGATAGTGGGTTACTGCTGCGGGCAGGACCCTGACAGGGGAGGACACCAGGGTCCGGGAGGGACACGGGGGCTAATGTCGAGCAGGATGGTGACCATCAGAGGGTGCTCTGGCTAGAAATGAGCTAAGTCCCTGGATGACCAGAAGGAGGCGCCGCAGGGGTGAGTCCCACACCGTTACAAGGGGGAAAAGGTATAACTAGAGAGGATAATCAGAGACTTCTTAGAGAGGAAGAACCGTCCGGGGGTTAAGGGTGACAGCCTAGGACTCTGGGCACCCACATTCAGTTATGTTTCAATTAGGACAAGTTATTGTTGGTTGCAGTGAAGAGCTACAGCACAAACATCTTCTGACTTATTTTTTTGTTCATAATTAGTCCCTCCAGAAAACTGAGATAATGCTCCCATTTGACACCTTAAGAACCACAGATAAAAGATAGCGAAAGCAAGAAAATGGACTTCGAAGGCATTACATTTTATTAGCTAGCCGAAAGTGCTGCCACTTGCCAAGAATAAGATCAAAACGCAAAGCAGTTATTTGGATGGCCTCGTGGATTGGAGAGTGCAGAAATACTGATTAAAATGGGAGCAGGACTAGGTCCATAAATTTAATTTTGAAATCTCATTAAGTGAGGTTAGACTTCTACAGCGATAAGTGGGAGCAGTCTCCTTCTTTACAATGGCTATTTAGCAGAATGACCTGTTCTCTTAAACCTCAGTCTGCAAAATGCATTTTCCCAACCAGATAGACAAATGTAGGGAAAAGTCAAATTAGGGCTCGGCGGGTAACATTTCATCACGTTTTAGCTTGATGGAGTCCATATACAAGCTAAAGGATAATAGTTTGAGGTATATTGGTTTGCTTGGGATTTTAAAACACAGGAGCACATTGTAGTATTTAATTTGCTGACCATATAGTTTTGTTTGGGACGTATTTATTCCTCATTTTAAATCGCTTTAAAACCATATAATTTTATGAGTTAGTATATTTGTATAAAGAAGTTCCATCTCAGTTTGGAAAGAGAATTGCGTGTATTAGCTGAAAGTTAATTTAACTATATCACACAGTGGGAACTTTTTATTTCTTGGGGATGCTTCAAATCACCATTTATAATAAAGTTTACAGATCCCCCACACTGAAGTAATACTTTGTAACGGGATTTAAATAGGTAGAAATGTGTCACTCACTTTTCATCTCTTCAGAATTCTTCTGGGTCTCCTTCAGAAGGTGTTGGGTTATTTTTAGTGCTTCTTCCAGCTGATGGATTTTTTCTGATTTTTCATCAGACTGGCGGCACAGGTGGTTTTTTTCCTTCTTCATTTCCTACAACAAAACATTAGTTACAAAACAGTCAATTAAGTCAATAAACTGAGAGTAGTGTGATGTGGCATACTACCCCTCTGAGTCCCATGAAGACTCTGGAAAGTTGGGCCTTGGTTTCTAAGCACTTACATGACTTAGGAACACAAACTGCACTCTTGGCAATCCTCAGAGGGCAGACAATCCTTTTGGGACATCTCCCAGCTGGCACAGATCACAGCAGTACTTAGCTGGCTCAGGATATGGAACCAGGGAGCTGCAACCAGTTCTCTGTTGCCTGCCCATAGCAGATCTTGACACAGGATGGAATCCAGCCCACAAAAACAGAGTCAGTGAAGTTAAGTGACTTGCCCAAAGCCACAGAGGGGAGTCAATTTCACTGCCAGGATCAGAACACAGGAGAAGTTTCCAGTTCCAGCTCCTGTTCTCAGACCACCCATCTCTGTGTGGATGATTCAAATATATGAAGTTGCTCTTGTTAGCAAGATAGCATTAGATGCAAAGTATTATTACTCAGTAATACCTGGGGGTTCGGGATAGAAAATTTTCTAAGCATCTTTTTTCCAAATAAGTTAAGAAAAGTTAAAATACCCCATACAACTATGTCCTACCTGGGAACTTAAAATAAAAGTTATTTCTAAGAAACTAACTCCTTCCACCCAAACTCCTGCATTGCTGGGTAACAGATGGCATGGCACTGGTGGGACTCTCTTGGAAGCAAGCCATCATTTATTCATCTACTTACTACTAGCAGATGGGCACCAGTGCACAGAAGCCAAATTCAAGAAAAGGGAGGGTCTGGATGGAAAACAACTTAAATCCTTGCTGGCACAGCACGTCTGTATTTTCAGCTATTTAAACAAGTCACCCAAAGAACATGAATAAAACCGTTGCTGCTTCTAGTTATTTTCCTTTTGTTTCACAACCTCCTAGTCCAAAATATCCAACTGTTATACCGAAACACACACACACACACACACACACACACACACACACACACTCTATCATCAATCATTCTAAAATACACAGTTGTCAAGAGACAAAATTTTTAGACAGTGCTGATGGATGACAAATGTCTCAAAGCTGCATGAATTCTGAGCTTCCTGTGTTCAAAATACCAATGAAATTCAAGGGGTTTAAATGGCTGAAAGGCCCGCCCCTCTTGCTGTGACTCAGCACAAGTGGCTCTGATTAAGAAGCATTCAACAAAAATCTGGAACCAACAACCTAACATAGCTGCAAAAAAATCCCATGCTCTGATGCTGGACTTTCACAAAACCATTTACAAGACATGCATTCTCCCACCTTAACGTACATCCCATCCCATCCTTTGCAATTACAATTTGGCCTCAATCACATAGGCCATCATTAACTCTTGCTTGAATAATCAAAATCCAATGTATTTAGACTCAAATGCATCTGCCCTGAAAAATCTGCAACAGTTACAGAACACAGCAGCACACCCCCTCGGTAATACAGGTTCACTTGAGTACATCAGTCCTATGTTTCACTCACTCCGCTGATTCCCCAACAGAACACTCAATCAAATCTCAGTCTTTATTTTCGAAGTTATAAAGACCATGGGCCCAAAATACCATCTTACTCTCTCCGACTTCAGTAGCTGTGTTCCTCAGGAACAACTGTCTACACATCAGAAGTAAAACTAGCATATGCAGGAGACAGGGCTTTTTCAGGAGCTGGCCCAATACTATGAAATTCACTCCTGCAAAAACTTAGAATGACAACTAACATCACCATTTTTCATATTTATACTCCCGCCACCCCACCCCACACACACACCCTTTACCCTCTGGGACAATGGCTTTCAACCTCTTTTCCATTTGCGGACCCTAGAAAATTTCAAATGGAGGCGCAGACCTCTTTGGAAATCTTAGACATAGTCTGTGGATCCCCACAGACCACGGGTTGAAAACCACTGTTCTGTTGTAACGACAACCTTTCGAGGACCCCTTAGACAGTCTGCAAACTCCCAGGGGTCTGTGGACCAGAGGTTGAAAACCACTGCTCTGGGGGATATGGGAGAAATAGAAACCTCAAATAACAGATGCTAGTCACCTTAATTATTCTTAACTCTGGAAAGCATTCCGATACAACAGCAACTGGCACAATATAAGAACTTAAAAAAAAAAAAACTCTGATCTTGCTTCTATGACTATTCTGACTTCTCTTCCCTTTCATTTTCCTTCTAATTCCAAATTAAAAGGAAAATCTTTTAATCTACAATCAAGGTTTTTTTTAAATCAAAATTTACAGCCAAATACTTTTAGTGTAAATTGGAATAACTTTATTGATTTCAATGGAGCTATGCTGATATATTCCAGGTCAGGATCTGGCTTCATAGTTAGAATTTTGATGATAATGCTAGTCTATAGTGCTTGAAAAAGTAAAAATGTACAAATCATTTTGGGGATTTTCTCTTGCTTTAAATTGATTGTGTGACCAAAAAAGTACCCATTCCTCCACGAAATCTTGGAATTAGGCAAAACACACTTATACTTAGGAAGCAGCTAATGATTCTAGAATTTCCAAATGAACTCAAACAGATATTTAATATATTTTATTTTTAGGACTAAACAAAGAGTCTTTTGAACCATACGACATAATTAGATTAGACAAATAATTCCATATGAACTGTAACCCTATCTGTAGTATGCTGGTGCAAAATAATTTTTTTAAACCCTGACCATACAACCAATTTTGTGCCTGGGGTCAGTCCACATGGAATCAATTGCAAAAACTACAAGATCAGGGCCTTATTTTGTATCACATCTATAGGTCTTGTGACAGGGTCGGGCCAGAGGGCTACAGGAGAGTGATCCTATTGGGATCCAGGAAGTGGGCGGGCCAAAGCCGGCCAAAGCCCGCCCACTGCTAAAAGATCCCCCCAGCCTTAGCGGGGGATCCACAAGACCTGGAAACCAAGTGATTTTGGGGGACAACTAATGAAATAACAGGGACAGGAGTGCGGTCAAAGGGTCCGAAGGGAACCTGAATGGGACACTGAGCAGAGAACCCCGGACAGCGCCCACTGCTCCTCGAAGGCGTCAAGGGAGTCAGTGGATGCCGCCCAGAGGAACTCTGCCCGGATGCATGAATGGACGGAGGATCAGAAAGAGGCCCCACAGTCACAGGAGACTCCATTGGCCAACCTCCTCTCCCTGGTTTTATAGATGGCATTTTAGCCAGGGCCAGGAGGAGGTTGACCAGGAGGTCCCATGACTTTGTGGGGCCACGGATAGAGAGTGCATCAATAAGGAGGTGAGGGGAAAAGTGCAGCCAGAAACGCAACAGGATATCTGTGAAGACCCGGAATAGGGGCTGCAGCCTGGCGTACTCCAGGTAAACGTGCGCCAGGGTCTCCCTCACGCCGCAGAAGAGGCAGGTGTCCCGGGACAGGGGTGAACCACGCCAAGTACATGCCCATGCTCACGGCCCCATGAAGGAGCTGCCAACTGACATCCCCGGCAGGCCTTGGGAGCAGGGTGGAGTATAGGCTGGCCCACCGGGGCTCCTCGCCCTCTAGAAGTGGCAGGAGGTCCCGCCACTTTGTGTCGGGGTGTGACGCGAGAGTGAGGAAGTGCAGGGTGTGGAGCACGAGCGTGTATAGATGTTTCCTTGGCGCAGTCTGGAAACGAACCGGCTTCAAGTCGTGTAGCCGGCTTACGGTGAAAGGGTGGGGAGGCCGGTTGGGTCCACAGGGCAGGGGCCCGCTACAGGAGAGTGAGAGAAGGCAGATATATTAGCCCCAGATTAAGCAGGTCCCTTTTCCCTGGGTAAGATAACAGGGGCAGTTCCAGAAAAATCAGGAATTTTCTGGAACCAATTAAGGCAGGCAGGCTAATTAGGACACCTGGAGCCAATTAAGAAGCTGCTAGAATCAATTAAGATAGGCAGGCTAATCAGGGCACCTGGTTTAAAAAGGACCTCACTTCAGTCAGTGAAGGGTGCGCAAGGAGCTGAGAGTGAGAGGGCGTGCCGCTGGAAGACTGAGGAGTACAAATGCTATCTGGCATCAGGAGGAAGGTCCTGTAGTGAGGATAAAGAAGGTGTTGGGAGGAGGCTATGGAGAAGTAGCCCAGGGAGTTGTAGCTGTCACACAGGTGTTACATGAAACACTGTAGACAGCTGCGATCCACAGGGCCCTGGGCTGAAACCCAGAGTAGAGGGCAGGCCCAGGTTCCCCCCTTCCCCCTCCCCCCTATTGGATATAAGAGGAGTCAGGGTGACCAGACAGCAAGTGTGAAAAATCGGGACAGGGGGTGGGGAGTAATAGGAGCCTATATAAGAAAAAGACCCAAAAATCGGGACTGTCCCTATAAAATCGGGACATCTGGTCACCCTAAGAGGAGTTGACTTGGACTGTGAGTCCCACCAGAGGGGAAGGTCCCTGGCCTGTCCCCCTGACCCAAGGTGGGTCAGCAGAGACTGCGGGGATTGTTCTCCTTCCTTTTCCCCATGCTGGCCAGTGATGAGGTTAGTTGAATGAACGGCAGGTTTGAGCCACAAAAGTGTCCAAACTGAGGGCTGCCGTGAATCTCTGAGGTGAGCAAATCCGCCAATAAGCGCAGGGCCCACCAAGGCAGAGGAGGAACATTGTCACAGTCTTAAGATGGTCCAAAAAAGGACAGCCAGATTAAGACAGTATCGAAACACAACTTCTGGTGGAAATACACTATTCTCCAACACACAGCTTGCAGAGTTCCCCTGTGAGTCAGTAAGGCCTAAATGGCACCAGTTCTTACTGATTTCCAGTTTAATTTATTAATTATTCCAGTTGCCCCTCTGATTTCTTTACCTCAAAGTTTCTCCTCAGCTCATTTTCCTTTGACTGGCTTGCCAGTAAAGCCCGTGCTGCTCTGCACATCTTCTGTGTCAGCTCATTGGAGTTGTTTTCCAAATCGTGTTTCTCGGCTATTGCCTATGAGGAAAACACATCACATTTTATTTGTAGTCATATTTAATCTATTTGAAAAAATTAAAAATTCCTGATGTCCCTTTAAATGATGAGCTCCAAAGATATGTTATAAAACAAAGCAAAAAGAATAAGCTATGTTCTGCTTCCTCTTACAGAAAGAGAACTTTGGAGTAACTGTTGACTTCTGCGTTGTATAACTAAGAGCAGAATTTGGCCCTAATCCTTGAAACTCAGCATGATGGCTTTAAAAAAGGACAATTAAAAATAGCCCAGATATCTGAAAAATCCATCCTCCTTTCACTGTCCAGTCCCGGGTTCTAGATTCTGTATCATACCAAAAACAGTACATGTTAAGGTAACACAAATCTTTAACTCAAGACTGGGCAAGGTTATGAAAAATATTTTCAGGCACATTTTCAAGTATATAGTTGTAATGTATAAATATATTCATAATTTAAGCAATATTTATAGTACAGTCTGTTAATCATTGGGAATCCTAACCAGAGCTTTCTTTTAAGTTCAATCATAAGGGCAGCAGATTTAACACTTGCTCTCAATTTTTTTTAACGTAACATATTTTGTCAAAGCAAGCACCTATTAGGTTTAGAAGATGCTTCCCCATTCCCACTCAGTCCTCAACTGCTCATTTGAGAGGTAACATTTAGCTGTTGGACTGATGATCAGCTATCACCAAATATGCCATTGAACAGCCAACAAACAGAAAGGATCAATACCAAACTAGACTCAATTCTATACAATCCAAATATCAAGAGATTGACAAATTACTCTACCTTTTCCACTTACTATATATTCAAGGAATAGGTTACATGTTCTTAAAAACCAGTATTGGTACACCGTAATTCCCCGTATTTATGGACCAACAAAGACATTCAGCTTGCACCTCTGTCTCCAGAACTACATTCTTCGGGGGTAAGGGAAATTAGTGTAGTGCTATGCTCAATCTTAAATATATCACCTGACTTTATATCACTATCTAAACCAGGAAGTTAACAAGACCATAACTGTAACACCACCAAATTCTAACTGGTTTTCAACCTTTTTAATCTGTTTTATATCTGTCATAAGAGCTCTATAGTACTCCAAATTAAAAAGGAAGTAAATTTATTACCAACATCAAGAGAGAAAAAAATGAGAATGAAATAATTTAGTTCCATTCTAGAAAGGAGTACGCTTTTCTGGATAAAAACCTTTAGACGTCCAAGTTTCAGTATGAATCGAGTGTTTCAAGAGTAAACATGGAAAGAAGAGTATGTGTAGTGGTTAGTATTTTCTCCTCTGTAGAAAATGTTTGATTAATGTGCTCACACAGCTAGGATGACACATAGCTATGCCGGACAGCTATCGTGGACAAATTTAGAACCTCTGTATTAAGTCAGTGTAAACCATGTGTATCAAAAATAAAAAAGCAGTTTTCTATTAGAGAGTGTGGGTAGAAAAGAAGCAGTGCTCAAATCCGAACAAGGCTAAAGGGAACGGTTCCAGGGCATTACCCCCAAACTGCCTTTGGGCCCATCTGCTACCTCAGTTTACCTTCAATCTTGCATCAAACCAGCTATCACATGTGGCGATTTTACAGTAGTGCTCTCTTCCAGTTTGGTTTATTATCATAACACAACACTCAAACATACCCTTACCAGCCTCAATTATTCCTTTCCATTTCTAATGCCTCAAGTTTTTCCAGGTCTTTATCAGAACATGCCCATCCCTGCAGTCCAGCCCCTCTCCTAGCTGGGATTTCTGCATCCTGCAGGTCCATCAATGGAGGCTTATCCCTGCACAGTTTCCAGTTCCTTGTAAATCTCTTCCCCCAAAAGTCTTCTGCCTTAGAGTTCTGGAAAATTGTCACCTGTCCTCTTCACAGGCTCTCTGCCTGGGAACTAAGGAGAGAGAGAGTGTCTCTCTGAACTTTTGGGGCGTGGGGGGGGAGGGGTCTCTCTCTTGAATGACTACAGGCTGCCATGCATCTAAACCAGCAGGCCTGGTTTAGATGCATGCTTCTGTCACATGACCCTTGTATTCATTCCCATCATACAGGGAGATGGGCTAAACCTGAGAAAAAGTGCAGCTGTGCCCCAGTCTTTTAATGGACCAGCTCACCCTGTGACAGGAACATATCGCAGCTTGCTCTGACCTGGGATGTATTTAGTTGCACTTAAATATTAGTCATGTCTAGAGCTTTAAACACAAAAAAGAGGACAGTTAAAATTTTACATAAAATAAAAACTCAGCATCACCACTTCCATTTGAATAGTTCAGATATTAAAAATCCTACGTTGTCAAATTCTGCCCGTAGACCACGGTACTCATGCTTGGCTTGCTGCAAGTCCTGGTTCAGTATGATCTCCTTGGCCTGCTGAGCCACTGTCTCTAAGGCACGGAGCTGACGTAATACTTCCTAGAAATGTAGAAGATGGGGGAGGGGGAGGGAGGAGGGGAGAGAAACACACTCCTGTTACATGTTTCTAGTCAAGTTACTATAACTATTAACACTGGAAAACATGGGGGAGGGACTGTAAATAGTCTCTGTAAATAGTTACTAATTACACTAAAGCCCTCTCTTACAGAAGCAAAAAGAGTTTAAAAACCATTTTTAAGTAAAGCATAAATTCTGTTATGGCCACTAATGGCCATGACTCAGTTTGGCCAATCAGAGTAGCCTACTGAATCTGTTACACCAATACAGGTGGATCAAAAAAATACTAGCAAATAATGGAATGAAGCTTATATATCAATTCAAAAGTAGATCTCCATAACAACATTGAGCATTACAACTAAGCAACCAGACTAATCCCCAATAATCATGATCCTTTGGGGGAAAAAATTCCCTTCTTTGCTATGATTACATGTTTAACTTACTGCTGTAAAAATGTTTTTTGTGAGGAAACTGCCTTAGTTTTTTTCATTTTGACTTACCATAAGACTGAGTAGCAACAGAAGCTTGGTAGAGGGGCATTCACTCCTCCCGCCTCAGTTCTGGGGGAGCAGAACTTCACTAATGCACACCTCCTAAGATCCTTAGGAATCTAGCCCATCTCCTGCAATCTTTAGGAGATGCAAAGTAGATATCCATCCAGGTATAATTAGTTTTTGAGGCTTCTTCCCAGCCCCACGGTCCTTATGGTTGGGGCTCTACATGAATTTGAGAGGGGATTTATGTGGGGGAATAGGGCTATGAGGGGCACAGGACTTTTAGTAGAGGGTGTTGAGGTTGGTAAGGAAAAGAGAGAGCTAAGTGGGGGAGCAGAAAGTGGAGGAAGATAGGGAAGGGAAAGCACTAGTGGCGTCTCCTGGCAACAAACCTCTCTGCCAAACTTCTCTTGGCAGCAGTTGCAGGACTCCCCTCTAACAAATCACAGCAGGTTTGTCAGATGGAGAAGGTAGTGAAGTGCTAGTGCTTCCCCTCTGCTTTCTCCTAAGCACCCTCCTATCCTCCAGCAAGACACCTGCTCCATCCCATGTCCTCAAGTACCCCCACAGCCTGTTCCCACTCTCATTGCCAGCCAGAGACCCATCCTATGAAGTCCCCAACCCTTTTGGATCCCAGTGATCCATTTCCCCAAATCTTTATGTCTCCCCCACTTACCCCCAGCCTCTCTGCCCTCATACCCTTTCCAAAGGCCCACTCCTACCCTGGGCTGGCCTGCCAGGAGCAGAAGAACGCAGGTGGGGAGGGTCACACTCAGGAATAAGTGAGCCAATTACTAGCAAAATGTTCACACTTTTTTTCTGATTTTTTTTATCATCTAACAATAATTTGGGGGGGAACAAATTGGTAGCCTGCCTGCCCAGCCTACCTTGAAGAAATACGGATTCACTTCCTCTTACCAAGTTATAACCACCAGACTACTATTATCAACAGGTAGGGAACATGGCTCTAGTCAATTTAATTCGTGGTAGGCCAATAAATTGTTTCACTAACAAATGCAGATCCATCCAGCTGCCAAACTAAAAGAAAAGAAAAAATCCAAATAAAAGTAGCAAGGGAGAGTGTGACAAAGGAGAAAAAAATGAAAGCGGGAAGGTCAGAGTGGAGATACTGAAAATATTTTCCCACTAACTTACCCTCAATTTGAATACGAGCTACTAAAATTTGCCCCTTAGTAGCAAAATCAGAATATCATGTTACAAAAAAGTTATTTTCCTTACACTAACTGGTTTCTTTTGAGATGTTTTGGCTACATGGATCCTGCTCTAGGTGTGCATGTGCCCCATGTGCATGAGATTGAGTTCTTTTGGGTTGACAGTGCACCGTGTAGCATCAGCAGGTATCTTAATATGCACGCACACACACACGCACCCCCCTCACACACACATAACACCTGTGGGCAAAGCAGGCCCAGCCACTTCTCAGTTTCTTTGCCAATACAGAATCCCAAAACTAATGGATTTCACAAGAGTAGAGGAAGAGGACTGGTCATGGGGTCCATGTGGGCAGAACAGCCAGAAGAACCAGAATTACTGTAAGGTAAGTAATTGGAGTTTTGTCTCCCAGTATCTGTTAACATGGATCTCACTTTAGGTGACTAGCAGTTATCTCCCTATGGAGGGGGATGTCAAGAGTCTAATTTACATAAAGACTGCAGGACTGCCCTAACAAACTGGGCATCAGATCTAGTAGTTGCAACTAGTGAGTAGTGCTGAATAAAAGTATGCAATGAGCTCCAACTGGCTCCCTAGCAAATTTCTGACATAGGAACCTTCCTCAAGCATGCCCATGTCACTTGGGGCCTAGTATAGTTTGCTTTAATATGAGAAGGTGGATCTAATTTATTTAGTTCACAGAAGATGAACTAAATATTAACTTTATGCAGTCAAATATCCATTTCAAAAGTCTCTGGGTTGAAATAATGAGCCCTCTAGACCTATCCCAAATATTACAAAAAAAGTTCTAGGCCAGTTATGGAAAGGCTTTGTTCTATGGAGGTGGTAGAAAAGTGCCCTAAAGACACCACTCATATGAAGTTTTGCCTCTCCAGGAGTCAAATGAGGTTTGGGGGGGAACACTGAGGGTGTATGCACTGATGCAAACAAAAGCCTGAGACCACTCTGAATAAGAACCTAGGGCAAGATCAAAGAACAGTCATCTTGTCTTTGTGAAATATAGTAAAAGAGGTCCTGCCATTAACGCCTAAATCTAGCTTATCCTTTGAGCGGAGATAACAGCCACCAAAAATCCTGTCTTGATAGAGAGGTGATAAAGGCTCTAACAGGGACAGGGGGGAGATCATTAGGTCCAGGAATACAATACTTTGGTCCCAGGAAGGTCCCTCACTTGGGGAAGTGTAGTTGCTGTAGCCAACTACACTTGAGCACCACAATCTCCAGCCCCAAGTTGGAGGCCACTCTTTCAAGCAGCTCCTGGTGGGCACGGAAATCGTCGGGTAGCAAAAGGTTGGCAGGTCCAGCCACCGCCTCGTCAGGGAACGAGGCAGCCATGAGTGTTGCAGCTGGTTCATCCTCGGCATAGCCAAGGCCTGGCCCTCAGAAACTACCAAGGGTGCCTGGAGAGAATATGAGCACGGCATGGGAGGGAACCCCCAAAGGGTCCAATACAACACTGGGGTGGCCATTGGGTGGATGGCCAGGGACCCGATGGCGGGCCTGCTGAGGGCTCTGGCCCATAAGACCAGTGCTGATGATGCCGAGGTGCTCGATGCAGAGTTGGAGCGGCATGGTTCCAACGCAGGGCACAGGGCAGCCTCCATCAACATGGCTTTTAATCAGATATCCCTGTCTTTAAGAGTGCGAGGTCTGAAGTTTTTGCAGATCCTACACTTCTCTTTAATATGCGCCTCTCTGAGGCACTTAAGGCAGCTCGTGTTCAGGTCACTAATAGACATAGGTTTGCTGCACCCAGCCCATGGCTTAAACCCCAGGGACCGGGGCATACCCCGTCCTTGAGGCTATGTCCCTAATGGGACTCCGCTCCTAAATACTAACTACTAACACTACAGTAACGATATACAAGAAAAACTCAGAGTCCAAAGTTAGAGAAACCACTATCGGACTTGTGAAAACAAGAAGCGTTCCAACAACCGTCACTGGTGGAAAGAAGGAACTGAGAGGGCATGGGGCCAGCAGGGCCCAATGTACCAGCGCATAAGCACAGGGCTCCAGAGGTTGCCAAAGCCGGCCCTAGGGGGTGCGCACACACCAAATATGGAATCGACATGAGCAAGCACTCAAAGAAGAAGAATCCAATCTTGCGTGCCTGAGGCACATATGCACCTAGAGTGGGATCTACATGGACAAATACTCAATGAACAACTTGTTCACTCTGGTAACAGCAGTCTGGAGGCAACTTTAAACTTGTGAAAAAATGGGTCTTGTCTTACCTTTTCCCGTTCTTTTCTTTTCTCTTCTAAGGAGCGACGATTAATTTCAACTTCGCTTTGCCATTTCAGTAATCTTTTCATGTTTTCCTCCATCATTTCAGTCTATAAAAAGTTTAATCATAAATCACAGTGATGCAAGGGGAATATTTATTATTTGTACTACAATAGCAATCCCGCCCCCGCAATCAGGATTGAAACCCCACTTTAGTAGGCACTGTTAAAAAAAAAAACAAACAAAAAAAAACACATACATACAAGGAAGTCATGGTCTCTGCCCCCAAACTGCTTACAGTCTTCCATGACCTAGTGAACACCCACACAGGTATCCCATCCCAAACTGATAACAGATTACACTTGGCTATAGTACAAGTGTGTGCTAAGTTTCAATAAATGAGCAGCAAAAACTAGAAGTGTTTAGGCACAGGAGATAAATTCAATGCAACTTTCAATTTACAGTGAATCAGCACATTGATTCAACTGAAAAAAATTAGTGAACTATTTTGAACAGCAAGAACAGAACAATTTTCATTGTTTAAAGTAGGTTAGACTGAAATTTTAAACTGAAAATCAATATGCTAAGAATTTCCTTTTTAGAGGAAATTCTCCTATTAGAAGTGTTTCAGTTTATCTGTCATTTTATTAAAATAATATATTGCTTGTAATTTTGGTGGTTTATAAAGAACTAGAGTACACTGAAACCCCATTTAATAAATTCCCAGTGTAATTTCTATTGTGAAAACAATCTGCTGATAAAAGTCTGAAAGTTGCCCAAAGCACACTACTATACATTTTCTCAGAACACAATACTACCGTCGCTCCTTTGCCTCTTACAGTTTCATTGTATTCACAGCATGTTAGGGAGACTTACAACCAATTTACCAGAAAGCTGTCCTAGCAGAATAACTGTTTTTCTCTCTACAGAACACATTTTTATTTTCTGAAATCTTTTCTTTAAGACAAGTAACTATTTTTAAAGGTAATAAAAAAGTGAACTGCTGATAAGATTTAAATCATCTTCATGGTTGGATGCTTTTAAAGCAAAAGATGAACAATTTACTTGAATATAATTTTAAAAGGATGTGAAAAATGCTACTGGCATATGTGGAGATATATTTCATTTTAATTTATGCTTTATTGAAGTGAGGAACTATGCAGAAGAAAAAATGCTGCTTTTGCTTTATTTCTTAGTAGTTTAACACAGTACAGTACTGTATTTGCCTTGTGGGGGGGGGGAGGGAAAGGGGGTGTCTCTGCTGCTGCCTAATTGTGTTCTTCTGGTTCCAAATGAGATTTGTGTGGTTGACTGATCAGTTTGTAACTCTGGTGTTCGTAACTCTGAAGTTCTACTGTACATTATGGAGCCACCATGAGCAAGCACATACATAGTTAAGCTTTGTTGGAGAACTGTGTAATGAATTGTGTTAGTCAAATATGTACTAAGTAATGTTAGAGAAATTATTATATATAATACTATAAGAAAATAGGAAGGAATTTTTGCTTTTTGTATGTATTTCTGCTGCTTTAGATCATCAGATTTTGCTGAAACAGTCTGTAAATCAGAAAACTGGTTTGTGTGTTTCATATATAAAGTTCTTGACCAAGCAGATAGCAGGGTAGAGAAGAGAGCTGTTAGCTTTCAGTAAGTCAGGTACAATCCCTCATCCTCCACCCGTCCATTCGACCAGCTAACAAGTAAAAACTCAAGACCACAAAAACAGATGAGTAAAAAGACAAAAATTGCTGTAATGTAAGTACAACTGCATGGAGCCAGTGAGCGTGACAGCAAGGAATAGATGCATTGGGAACTACACAGATATAAGTAAGTTTTAGCAGGATAAGCAAAAAATGTATTAATTTGGGTTAGTTATTGTGATTTATGCAGGAGAATCTTTTAATTAGGGGGTTAGAGTGGAATATATACGGATAAAGACACAGATGAGGTAGCTTGCTATACTGAGTCTGCGCAAAGTTACAGAACAGAGGATTAAAAAAATAGATGATTGACATAATAGTGGAGAAGATACAGAGGAAAAATAGCCAAGCATAGCAGAGATTTGAAAAGAGTCACCCTGTCCCCAAGAAAGATAACTTGAGCATTTCCTTTTCTTGCCTTATCTTTTTTTGAATGTTTATGTAATTCATAGGTGATAGTAGCATTTTCTGAAAACATATATAATAAAGGCTAAAATAAATTGTTTCCGCCTAAATTGAAGTGGATTTGGTTCTCACCCAACAGGTTGACATTGGCATTTAAAGTGGAACTAAAAATCCCTGTTTCACAGTATAATAAATGTATCTACTTTCCAAGTTTAGCAGAGTTACACTTTAGATGACATTAAGTTTCTGCATCAAATAGTTTCTTACTTTGCCAAAGAAAACAATTTAAAAAAAAATCACAATATTAATAAAATTCACCACTTGTTCTCTCACCTTTTTCTGGGTTTTGAATATTCCGGTGGCAACCCACCCCAGACTCTTCATATATTCCATATTTAATAATATAATTTGTAATTCAGTCAGATTTCCAACTCATTTAAAGAAGCTAGACTGTAATAAGAAAAGCTCTTAACAGTCACACCTAGAGGTTATGGTGACAGAGTTATGCCAGTAACTCAGGTGATTTATAAGTAGCATCATTGTGACATCCGAAGTAGCAACCAATCAATCTTTCCTCTGCAATTTGCTCAGTAACTCAGGTGATTCATAAGTAGCATCATTGTGACATCAGAAGTAGCAACCAATCAATCTTTCCTCTGCAATTTGCTATCAGTCACTGAAGTGGAGAGGGCCTATTCACAGGTCAGAAGTTCTCATTGTTAAATTACTTGAACATCTGTATACAAACATGGTAATAACACTGGATTGGCTCAATGTCCCTGGCCTCAACCTACTCCCAGCCAAGACCTTCTCTCAATGGGGTCCTCACAGAGGTAGCAAAGAACAGCCATTACCGTACCTCTCCAGAGGGAAATTCTTAACCCCCATTCATATGATGGTATAATCTTCAGCATCCTGTATATAGGATGTAGGAAGCAGCAGAATTTTCTAACATTTTTAAGTAGGCAGCAGAATCTGCATGCATATATAAAAACCCTGACAGCAAAGGGTAGGTGACAACCATCACATCTACAGAAGACATATGTGGTGGTCCCTTTCCCCATGGCAACATAACTTCTTTAATCTAAGTGTGTATGGAGGGGCACAAAGGGGATGGGAAAAGAGTTAAGCTAAAGATAAATATGAAGAATCATGGAATCCATGACTTGCATGAGCTACAATGTTCTACCAAATGCACAGGAAAATTGTGGAGCTGCAGCAATTGGCAGAGGCCAAAACATTCAGCTGAACTTCCCCATGTTCTCAGGAATTCCTGTAGCCCCTCAGAGTTTCTCCACTAATCTCAACTCAGAGTGCCTGCAAAGTTCAGAAGCTCCACCAGAACCTGCAGTGCTCCTGGTAACAACAGAACCTGAGGAATACAGACTGATTAACCCCTATCGTACTTCTAAGCACTACAATGTTTCCTGTTACTTAGCTCCCCCGTTGTTCTCTGCATAACACCGGGGGCTCTCTGCCAGCTTTCTTTCTTTGCATGGAAAAGATTTCAAAATGTCTTAAAAAAATAATGAAGAAAATCCCCAGGCAGAAACCAAACCAAACAAATCATTAAAATCTGTGAGTAAAGTTGACAGTACATGTAAGTGTTTTTTTACATTCATAATAATGCTGCAGTTATTAAAAACAAACAAAATCAAGCATTAGAAACCAAGGTAATTCAGAGTTAAGATCAAAATAAAAGACAGCCTAACATTTGAAAGTAGGCAAGTCCCTCTGCCCCTAAAGCAGGGGTGGGCAAATTTTTTGGCCCGAGGGCCACATCAGGGTGCAAAACTGTATGGAGGGCCGGGTAGGGAAGACTGTGCCTCCCCAAACAGCCTAGCTACTTTACATATTTCCACAACAGAAATATATCAGCCATGATGCCTAAGCTCTGGTAGAATAAATGCTGAATGAAGCAGGAGAATCCATATTAACCACTTATTAAACAGGCCCTCACACAGTCATATATGCACCTAACTGGATGAAGATCTAAAAGATTTCATCCTTTGCAAATTAACGTGCCAAAGCACGTCTGACATTCAACATAGAGAGCATAGCAGCAGCCTTAGAAGCGGGTGGTTCAGAGAAAAATATAGGCAGATGAATCTGCTAGTTCAGATGTAAGTCTGTGACAACTGTCAGTAGGAACACAGGATGTGTCCTAAAGACGCTTTGTCCGGACATAAGATAGCATAAGTTGGGCTTTGAGCAGGGAGTTGGACTAGATGACCACCTGAGGTCCCTTCCAACCCTGATATTCTATGATGATATGACCCAGGGCCTGAAGCTAGTCTCATTGCTTTACCCATTAAGTACATCTGGAGCAGGGCTTCTCTAGATTTGCAGGTCCTGCAAGTGAAGGACTTGCAAATAGCACATTTTCCAGGGATATTCCCCCAGACAAAATAAATATTTTAAATGCCAAACATTAAAGGGTATAGTGCCCTTGTTTGATGGGCAGTATGTAAATCCAGGGGACTTAGAAGAAGCCATCCTGGCACCAGAAAGAAATAGCTATTCTGGTTAAAAAACCAAAATGCCAATGGGCAACAACTAACCAGCCCTATCTATACTATGCACAAATTTGAAAAGAGCCAGTTATTTTGTTAGCACTGCTCACTGCCCATGTTCTTCTCGAAGCCAGGAGGCATGAGAAGAACTGAGTGGCGGCTGGCCTGCTCCACCCTTTTATGCCCTTGGTGCAGGACATGAGGCCGCTCAAGGTGCATGAGACTCTGAACATGGGTGAGTGGGGTACATTGCACACCATCAGCAAACTGTGCATATGGATAACCACTCGAAGGGGAAAAAGTTACAAAAGGATAGCAGTGGTCTGTTCACTAAACCGATAATACACTGGCTTTTACAAATTGTCCTAGAGCCAGTACAAAAAGCCCTTGATCAAAACACCAGTTCAGTATGGAGACCTAATCTTGCAAACTCTTATGTGAAGGACTTGAAAACAACACATTTTCCAGGAAGAAAGATTAGAGGCTAGAGTCACTGATGAGGCAGAGTTGAGGTTGTTTGAGAACCTTAATGATACATTTCCAAATTTTTAAATGTTGGGTTGCGATTTACGTTTAACTTAAAAATACAGGAAATTCAAAGTTAATACTTGTTAGTTTTAATTACTACAAATTTATTGTAAGGCACTCTCATTCTTAACTCGAGTTTACCCAAGTATTTAGCCTGCGATAGTTTAGAATCCAAGTAACTTTCCCCTGAATTTATGGTAGTTTAGGCTGAAAATGTTAAACTATATGACAGTGTCCCTTTAAGGTCACAATTGGCCACCAGGTGTCATTCTTGCTCTATGTAATATTATTGGTAGGGACTACGGTCCATTTTGGTCAATTTTACCGTCATAGGATTTTTAAAACCATAAATTTCATGATTTCAGCTATTTAAATCTGAAATGTCATGGTGTTGCAATTGTAGGGGTCCTGATCCAAAAAGCTGTTGTGTGTGTGTGTGTGTGGGGGGGGGGGGTCACAATATTATTGTGGGAGGGGGCGTTTGCGGTGCTGCTACCCTTACCACTGTGCTGCTGCTGGTGGCGGCGCCGCCTTCAAGCTGGGAGGCCGGAGAGTGGTAGCTGCTCGCTGGGAGCCCAGCTCTGAAAGCAGAGCTACTGTCAGCAGCAGCACAGAAGTAAGGATGGCATGGTATGGTATTGTCACCCTTACTTCTGCGCTGTTGCAGGTGGGGCACTGCCTTCAGAACTGGGTGCCTAGCCAACAGGCACTGCTTTCTGGCTGCCCAGCTCTGAAGGTAGCACAGAAGTAAGGACCCTCAATTTGAGAAACACTGGTCTCCCCCATGAATCTGTATAGAATAGGGTAAAAGTACACAAATGACCAGATTTCATGGTCCGTGATGCGTTTTTCATGGCTGTGAATTTGGTAGGGCCCTACTGGAGAAGATGTTCCAGATCTTCAGTGAATCATGCCCAAAGGCATGAGGCTGCAAGATGCTAAGAAGTGCTTGGACCCTTGCAGAAAATGGCAAGCTAATTAAGAACTTAAGGTTGTCCAACATAATGCATACTTTCAATTCATTATCCTCAGGATGTTCTAAGAAACATTATTCAAGTATCTTGAATCTTGTAAATATGACTGAATGTTTGACACACACTACTGCTAACAATAATTATAAAAGCAGCCAGAAGAGGCCTGGTGCAACATGGTACAGTACCTGGGCAGTACCTTGATCATGTTGTGCTGTCATTCTATTCAATTCATCTCTAATTTTGTGCAAAACAGAATCTTTTTTCTGTGCATTCCAATTTTGTTTTCTCCAGCTGGAGTTGAATTTCTTGAAGTTTGTTCATATGGAATTTCTTTTCTTTTTCTTGATCTTGTAGCAGATGTTCCAGTTCTTGAACTC
The DNA here is from genome assembly GCF_028017835.1 of Emys orbicularis. Lineage (NCBI taxonomy): Eukaryota > Metazoa > Chordata > Testudines > Emydidae > Emys > Emys orbicularis. The sequence continues at coordinate 162,992,732 of NC_088685.1, read as the reverse complement.
TAAAGCTTAATTCTTAATTTAAAAGAAAAAGGATTAATATGATGCCTTCTACTTAAAAAGGTATTTACTGTATTAGTACTTTAAAGCAGCCTACACATTCTAATTAGACATATTCTATGCACTTGATAAGATGCAAATAAAAAAATAACTACTTAATAACTGCTTATCAGGTTAAATATGTAGCAATATAAAAAATTTTAAACATCTATTATCAAATTAGGAAAATTGAAAGGCCTTTAAAAGTCTAGTTGGCACAATTTAGGTTTATTTTTTGAGCTTGGATAGTGACTGTAGATCAGTTTCACTTTGTTTTTTACTAGCTTCATTTTCTGATTCTTATGCATTGGCACAACATCGCAGTGTTTAGGCCACAAATTTTGCAGAGGCTCTTTGTCAGGGGTTCTCAAACTGGGGGTCGGGACCCCTCAGGGGGTCTTGAGGCTATTATGTGGGGGGTCACAAGCTGTCAGCCTCCACCGCAAACCCTGCTTTGCCTCCAGCATTTATAATGGTGTTAAATATATTAAAAAGTGTTTTTAATTTATACGGGGGGGGGGGCACACTCAGAGGCAGGGGTCACCAGTACAAAAGTTTGAGAATCACTGCTCTTTGTTTAGAAGAACTACCTCCACTGGAATTTTCTAAAACGTTATTGAAATATTTCTATTTGGTCTTAAGTTTTGAAAAAGCTGCTTCTTAAGAAAAACTATTACAAACCTGTGTTTTGGGCCAAATTTAACCAAATAGTGTTCATTTAACTTATTCAATGTATGTCTCCCTTTTTGGAAGGGGCTTTAGTAAATATAATATAGGGTCTTTTTTTCACATCACTAAAACACTGCGTATCTAAAAATCAAAACTGCTTTTGTCATGATACACGTGTGTGTGTTTGGGGAGGCTCAGAATCTATAGTTTCTTTTCCACAGACTTCAATGGAATTTTGCACATGAAGAACAGTAATCATCAATTTCAGATTATTAGCATGTGAAATAAATGATCTGATCATTCTTTTATGAAGACCTATTCCACTGGTACTCTATCTGCAAACAAACAGATGGCAGCCAATAGCAGTTGAGAATTTTCCTTTTTTCAGTCATTGACCCTTCACCCTGCCCCATCCCCTTCCTCCTCCCCCGCCCAACCCCCCCCCCAACCAAACAAAAAACAACAACCTTCAGGCTTCCAAAGCTGAAACTTCATCTTAGGTTTGCAATTAACTTTACGATGTGACCGTGCATATAAACTAAGCCTTGAATGAAAACTCTTCCCATTTAAACTAACGGTAAGCAAAGGGTGAGTGTTTGAATTGAGACAACTATCCTGCAGAACAGCATTACCATTTAAAAAATTATCTTTTCCGAAGACCATTTGCCAACGATTTTGGCTTAATTGGATTAAAGTAGAAATCTAAGAAAGGAGACCCATCCATTCACTGAAAAAAAAAATGGAGGATACAGACACTGTCCCAAACACTTCCAACAATGTAACAAAATTTACTGACAGAAAATCTGAAGACCAAAGACAGGTGGCAGAGCAGAAGACATGAAATGGCCTTAAGTCACCGGTCACCTTATCTGCTGAAGATAAGGTTCATCCTATAGTGTTCATTAAATGTTTACAAAGACTTCCAAGGGGATATTCTGCACAGCTGCACTGACACTATGGCTACACTACAGCTTAAGTCGACATAAGTTGTGTTGCTCAGTCGTGTGAATTAGTCACCCACCTGAGCGACATAACTTACACAGAATTAAGCGTCAGTGTGGACAGCACTGTGTCGGCAGGAGACATAGCTACCACCGCTTGCGGGGCCCGGAGTAATTAAGCCAGCGGAAGATCTCTATCCCATCGGCTTAGAGTGGCTACACTAGAGAGCTTAAGCTTAAGCTCTCTAGTGTAGCCGTAGGGGGGATGCTGGGGGGAAAGACTTCTCATTTGAAGAAGCTCCAGATGCTCATTCTACTATGGTTTTAGTTTAACCAGGCAAGGATCTCCATGAAAAATGACTTCTTGATAGAACAGATTACTCTACAGGATCTTCCAAAGAATTAAATTCAAAACCACAATAAAACAAGTCAGTTTCTTAGCTCAGTTAATTTTTTCATACTGGAAAAACTTTATAAATCAATAAAATAATTAATAAACATGTACATAGTGTTTTTTACCCAGAGATCTCAAAACATCTTACAAGTTGAGTAGGTATTTTACCCCTATTTTATATATAAAACAGTCTTCAGTGAAGTCCTTAAACACAGAGGGTTTTAATTATCTTTAAAAAAATAAGATGTTCTTATTTACAAAATAGATTTAAAGTCATAACTACACTTGCAAGATACCTTGGTTCTGTGTTTTTAATTGCTCGATGACAGAAGAATTATTACAATTGTCAAAGAAACTGTTGTTGAAATCTGTCTTCTTTGATCTTAAGCCACGGTGGCTAGGAGTTGCCTCTTGTTCCCATGGAGAATGGGAAAAGTAAAACTTCTCTTTAAAGGGGTTTCTTGACTGCTGGATAAAGGACAGCTTGGTGTCTTTTCTTGTTGCCACGAGAACACCGATGAAGAAGCCTGATGCCGAGCAATCTCTCTGTGACTCTTAGTACTTTGAGGATGAGAATGATTTATTTTCCATTTAAAAAGAGGGGGGGAAAGCATATCTACCTTTACACAGCTGACAATTCATAAGAGAATTAATTCACTACTGTATGGTGGAAATAAGATAGGGCAATTGGTCAAACTGTCAGTTACAATTTTTGATAACAGAGTCAGCGACACAGATCATCCATCAACACAAAGTACTATATGATTCACACGAGTCTGCTTTTATACCCCCAGCAGTCAACTGACTGGAATACTTTGCCGATTAACATCACAGGCAGCTGAAGAGCGTTGGGAGAGTACTATCTGCAATTCAAATATATCTAAGCTGGCCAGCATCTCAAGGACAAGAAGTTTGACTTGTGGTTCCTTATATTTAGTAGAGCACGTTTTTTGTTTTGTTTTTTAAGAGAGGCATCCTATCAATTAACATTGAGGTACCTTCCCTGCACATTCCTCACGATCAGATCAGTTTTGTAAAGCTAGCTGTTGACATGCATAATATTCATTTTTGTACTTCATTCTAGACTTACTGTAAATTAGTTCTGATCCTCATTTGTGTTCTGTGGACAAATGTAGCTACATTTTAGACTATGGGCTCTATTCATCTCCAAATGTGTGGTGATCCCATTAGCAAGAATTCTACATGCAAATCATTCCACACACAAGAGAGAGACTCATTTATTTGCACTTACTTTTACAAAATACCTGGACTCAAAAAACATGTTTTGGCTCTAATATCCGATATTTTTCTGTCCCTAAACCTCTGATTGCCAGAAGCCGGGACTGGATGACAGGGGATGGATCACTCAATAAATTGCCCTGTTCTGTTCATTCCCTCTGAAGCATCTGGCACCATCCGGAAGCCAGGATAATGGGCTAGATGGACCATTGGTCTGATCCAGTAGGGCCAGTCTTATGTTCTAAAAATACAAAAAAGCTGCTATTGGTACTTACAGAACTTGGTTTTCCAATACATCTAACATTTGAATGGGGTTTTTGACTAAAGCACTAAGGGCCCCAATACTGTGTGATTATTTACATGACAACAATATGTTTAAAAAGTCCTTTTTGTGTATTCTAATTAGTACTAACTTTTCAGAAATGCTGCCAGGAAATTAACCATACCCACTGCTTACTCTTCTTAAATCTATACTTTAATCTCAATGGCATGAACAGTGAGCAAATTTAATTTTACCAGTTTCCCTGAAAAATCATATGGCTAATTTTGAAGAACTGCACCTTTCTCCATTTCACACATTAAATGAGATTATAATGCTGAGATACTCTATACCCATACTTTAATCTGGATATTTCTCAGCTCTGCCTCCAGTTTTTTTCTTTCTTCAACTTCTTTATTGTATTTTTCTTGGAGTTCTTCAAACTTAGAATCTACAAATTGACAAGGAATATTTGCTAATAATCTGGTTCATTTTATACATAATATCTTTCCTATTCCATTTCTTATGTCTAATATTAGACAAGGGTGATAAAAGCAACAGCCCTCATTAATCTCTAGTGATATATTAAGACAATGACTCAAAGGGAGTTCTAAAACCAATAAAACTGAATAGTTCAGGGACTGAAAACTGAGATCTGGAACTCAGTGCCACAATGAAAATGCAACCACTAGACTGAGGGACCAATACCAGGGGTACAAATGTATATTGTAATATGGCCTGAATGAAGAATGTTTTCCCACCGTTCCCCTGCATTAACATTCGTTTGTAGCATGACTGAAAAATCAGGCATTGAGATTCAAAGGAGCTTAAAAAGAAAAGTCAGTGGGAGTTGGACACCTAACTTCTTGCTAATGAGACTCACCACACATTTGAAAACTCAGCCTAAAGTCACATCACTCAGATTCCTATCTTGCTTCTCTCCACTTCCTTCATAACTGTAGCAGTCACTTTCTCAAGGAACACCATAGCCAGAATGCTTTGCATCTTCCGAAAGCATCTGAAATCTCAGCTTTCAAATGAGAACAAGGACTGATCTCCAACTCCAGTTAGTCAGGTAGCCAAATGCAAGTCAAATGGTAGTACCTTGTTTTAGTGTCCATGAAATTTGTGTGTTTTGTTTTGTATTGTAGATTCTGAATTTCACAACCCTAAACTCAAGCAAATTTTGCGATGGTACATTGCCACTGGTAAGCATTTTGAACTCTGAGCACTTACTACTAAATCCCTCAAGCCCCCGATTCGCCAGCCAGCAAAACTGAATTTCAATTGTTTTTAATGAAAACTTCACCTGAATATTTTGTTATAGAACATAATTAGTTAGGATGTACATATGTTCTGTCCATATTAGTATCTGCATTTGTACCTCCCCTGAATCAAGACAAAGCATATTCTCGGACTCATAAAGCATGCTCACTTAAATTCCTACATATTCACTCATGGGAATTAATTTTCAAATACTGGAAAATTATAGACATTAGCAGATTATAAGCCAAACACATGGTCAGCTGTTTTCTTCGTTCACCTTTTGTTTTCTTTTATGCTTTCTGGAGTGACATGTACTTTCAAAGGAATTTACATTTTATTCAATTGCATACTAGACACGGGGGGTGGGGGTTACCATTGTGATTTTGATTTGGTGTTAAAGGAGCAGCAAAATTCTTCTGTGGTGTACTCCTGAATGGTAAGTCTCCTGTAATCAATGTTTGCTAACTTCTTTCAAGTTCAGATTTGTACCTGTTTAAAAGAGAATTAGAAGTGCAATTAATTAGTTACAGAAACAAATAGGGCCCAATCATACATTTTTAAGAGCCCCAAATGCACATTGAATGGCAATTTGGGTTCCTCAAGAAATATAAAATTAGGCATAATAAAGATATATCACTAAAAATAGGATTCCTGATGACAATACGACACCTTCAACTAAATATTGGAATCTGTACTTTCACTTCTAGTGATATTGGGTTGTTGTTTAAATTTGTTCTTATATGACAGAGACAATTTGTTTATATTTTATATATACACTCAAGGTTTAATATTTCAGAAGACTGAAAACGAAAGGAATTATACACAAAAAGGACACATGGATGAACAGCAATTACAAGGATTATCCAGTCACAGCTCTGAGAAAGCTCCCTCTGCTGGACATTCACAAGACTGCTGTGTTTGGGTCCCAATATGCTTGATTTGTGCTCTTAAGCTACCCTTGGCCTGAATAGGCTGCAGCAACTGCCTTTTCCCTTGGCTTCTCTGGTACACTTCCAGGGCACAGGCTCCTAGTTCCACTTCCCAGAAATAGGACCAAACGACCTAGCTGTCTTAAGCACCCAGGCCAGCACTGACCCCGCAGACTTAAACACACCCCTTTCCCAAAGCTTCAACATTGTGGGCACTCTGGGTACACAGTTCACCTCTTCAATGATATGTAGTAGTTGAACACAGACACACAGACTTTGCAAGGGTTCCCAAAAACCACTCTCTGTTGGCAAGCACAATAAGTATACAGATCTGGACAAAAAAATAATAAAACCCTATACACAATTCCCTGCCTCAATTTCCTCACCACTCTTAGAGCATTCTTTGGACTTAGGTCAGAGTCCTCTAGTTCAGGATTCTTCCTCTCTCTCTCTGCCCTCCTGCACATGGTTTCTCCCCTGAATCATGGAGTATCTGTAGTCTTTTCTCTCCTTGCCCCCCTCCCCAGGGTTCGTTAGAAACCCTCTGTTATTATCTCCCCCTTCTTTGTCAGGTGACTCCCAATCAGCCTCATCAGCTAATGAAAGTACCTTACCACAGATTCTGTTGCTTAGTTACCATCACTCCTAGAATTCAGATTTTGAAAAACTAGTTTAGCCTGGATGGTAGCCCTTGCTTTGTCCCAGGGTGCTCCATTTAAATGATCATCAAAATTTAACAGCCTATCACTGATAGCTCCATGCCCCCACCACTTGGAATTTTAGTCCAAGATGGAGGTGAAAAGACAGAGGCTAAAAGACCCACATTCAAAATGGAGTTTGCAGTCTGACACAGGGTCTCCAATATCAAACAATTTGTAAACTGTACATAGGCAGATTCCCCAAATGTTCATAATTCAATTGTTTTATTAAGAGTCCATTTTATGAAGCTACTGCTATATGTACAACAATCCCCCTAAGGGTCATATAACCTCCAAACTCTTTAACTTTATCACTCTCATTAATATAATATAGAGTGTTAGGTGAAGACTTTCAAGCCTGTCTCTCTAAAAAGTTGCACTAGAAAGTTGCAGTGGTAAAAATTCTGTTGTCATGGTGACACTGTCAAAACTATTTTGGTAAAGTGTATTTTACACTCTACCACTTCTGCTGGCATGATGTCTACATAGCATTCAATTGTATTGGCAAAAACATGCTGCACTCTGGATAGGCATTCTAGTGTTATATTCCCAAAGACTCAGCATTCAAAGACTCAACTGAGTCTAACTGGAAAATAAATGCAGAGGCTATTCATGGAACAACCACATTTGGTGGAGTGGGAGTTTTGAGCCTGTCTAATGAGTGGTGGGACAATCAGTGGTTCTAGAACTTTTAGACGCAGAAGTTCATTTCTAGAGTTGCATGCTCAGCTCACCCCACTCCCCCAGCACAGAAACAGCAAGGCGAGAGCTGCCCTTACAGAGGGGAAACAAGTGGTGATTGCCCTATGGAATCTTACAACACCAGTTTGCTATCAATTAGTGGGGTAATCAATTTGGTGTTACAAAAAAAGATCAATGGTAAGGACACTCATCATTGAGGTATGCAAGACAAAAAAGCATCCCCATTCTGTGCTCCCCCTTCCCAGCTTCTGAGCATATTAAAAAAAGGTACCTTCAAAATTTATGCAGGCCTTAGTAGGTCAGAAGGGACACGTTACTGACAAACACTGGCTGGTTCAGAGAAATTCAGGACAACCATGGCTTTAGAAACACTGTGCTTTTTGACATATTGAAAGCAGACTCCCCGCTCCATCCAACTGGAATTAATGACATTTCTGTGCCGATCATAGTTTATGGAAACTGCCTACCCTTAATTCTCTGGCTTAAGAAACCATCAACTAGCAAGCTAGACAGAAGCAAGGAAAGATTTGACTCTCACCTGTGCAGCTGAAGAAGGAATGTGAAGTGGGCAGAGTTGGAAGACAACAGGATAGGTGGAGGGGTCTCATGCCAAAGCTCCATATCAACAAGTAAAACATTCTCAGTTCTTATGCAATGCACAGCATGCAGCACTATCTGAGAGACCCTATTGCCAGGGTGGATGAGTGAGGTGGACGGGCTGGATCTAAAATAGGCTAGCTAACAGTTGCATTGCTAACACAGTTCAGGTAAAGGAAGCCTTAAAAGCTTACTTCGACAGTAGGAAATGGCCTAATCCTGTTTCTATGAAACTATTAATAGAACAGGTGTGTTTTTTGTGATATACATTACTTTTAAGGAATTTGTTATTGAAGTATGGAAAATGACCGGACTAATTGACAGTAGTTTCTATGACCATCAGCATAGTACAGGTGGTGTATTTCTAGACTCAATAAAGGCTAGCACTTCTGTAATATACATGCATTGACTTTTTTTTTTCTTTCTTTCTTTTTAAGAGGTATGGAAGCCTTTCTGGTTATATTACTTTCTAGCACTGCAATACCAAAAAGTCACAATAAAGTTGCACCAACTTTCAAGTATGTACGTTATTACCACCACGGCATGCTAGACATACAAAAAAAAAAAAGAAAGATAACTTATAATTGACTTTACTAGCTATATAACTTGACTAGGTACAAATACAACATGCAGACTGGATGTCAGTGCATCACAGATGACTTTACGTGTAATCAAAGTTCTTTGTTCCCAGACATGTTGTCCATGGGAGTAGAATACACCAGGAACTGACACAAGGGGATGAGGTGTCTATATCCCTGCCAACACCCCATATTTATCCATGCTTTGGAGTGGGTGAACTAATGCAGTGAGATTCTTAATCAATAATTGATCAACAATTCATTTGAGCAGCTGGGTCAGCAGCAGCAGCATTTATTTTTGATTTTTGTCCTCCCTCTACCCCTTCAGCAGCTGTTCACACCCCTGCCTCATTGCCCTTGCATTTCACTTTTAGACCTGCATAACCTCACAGAGCATGTCCTTCTCTGTGCGCTTCCTCTTGGCTCTGACAGTGACCAGACAGCTGTGGAGGTGTTAGGGAGAATCTTGAGGAGAGCCCCACTATCAAGGTTAGTGATAAACACAGAACTGTTAGGTGGAGAGGAAGGGAGGCAGCCTTCCCTGACATAACTGTTGCAGCTACTCAGATTTTCCCACCCTGTACAGCATAACTATGTGGATTGCCTCCAAATTACTAAGGCATAATGAGTGCTAGACCTTACATGAAGAGTAGATCAGGATTTCTTAACCCAATGCCTTGGGGAGGGGATGGGGTTCATTCTGATATAGAAAAAGGATAGTATTTCATAAAGACAACTGCACTTATTTCAGGAAGTCATGCTCCTTGATGATCCCAAAGAGACAAAGAAAGAGCTGTTTAAGAGGCCTTAGTCTGCCCATGGAAGTATGCAGTCATGCTGTTTTCTGCAATGATCCCCCTCAGAGGTCCTGGCAAAGTGGCACGGGGATGTGCCATATCACGGTGGGCTGGCCAAAGCGTACCTTCTACATAATGTTTGGGCAAGTCTTACATACTACTCACTGAAAAAAAGTTCTGTGAAATTGTGCCCACAAACCAGAAAGCTTTGTGTGTAAAAATTAACAGGCTGCTCTGTCTGTACCTCAAAGTACCGCAAGACACCAACTGATGGAGTGCCAACTGACGTGTGTTTACTTGCTTCCGTTCTCGGCCTCTGCTATTGATGCAGTTAGAACCTTCCCAGTAAAAATCGTTTTCAGTAGTTTATTTAATGCGATAATCATTCTCACCTACCATAATCTCCCTTCACCCAAGGAGGAAACATATTGGTGCATGTCATGGCTAGGTATGAAATAGCCCCTGGCTGTCACCCGCCTTGCTGTATCCCTCCTTGTTGTCCCCTTCCTGGTCAGGGCCAGATACCTCTTGCTCATCCATTGCTCCAGGGAGGGATTTCTTTCTCCTCACCAGAACACACAGAGTATCTACAGAGTTAAAGGGAGGAGGTAAGATCCTTCCAGAATATAGCACCCAGCTCACTATGAGAGAGGTCATGCAGGTGGCTCCAAAATTTCTCTTTTCTTCACCTTCTGGTACCACTGCCTCAGCTGCTTTTCCTTTGTGTGGCAGTGAAACCCCTCTCTGAAGAGGCTGAGTTTGCCACAGTCTTCAGCAAATTGCTGTAAATATTCTTGTTCCATCAGGAGTGCTGTGGCTGTGCCTGCACATGCTCCTTCCCCCACAGTGCAAGGAAACTGAGCACCCCTCTCTTGGAATAGACAGCAGCATGAGACAGTGCTAGGAACCTACATTCAGTGAAAATGTAGCAGGGAACAGGAACAGATGTCGCTGTGAAGAAACACGCTGGCATATAAAAGTGAGGTATGGACAACTTCCAGGTCGCTGCATCCTGGACAGTGGACTTCAAGAGTGCTACCAGACAGTAACTCTGGAAGGGAAAGTTGCATTGTGGGATTGCAGCTAGGGACTGCTTATACTGGTACAGGTACATGTGCATCCATGACAACTATACTGGCAGCGGACATGTCACTCTGAAAAGAGAAATAATTAATGCCGTAAAAAACAGAAGGCTTTGTTGGAGTAGAAAATTAAATGTGGACACACATCAAGCTGTGCTATAAAAAAAAAGGAAAGTTGTCTTGGCAAAATTTCAGTGTAAACAAGGGCCTTACATAAAAGGCCTTATCTTGACAGGCAAAAAGTATATATTTTTTTCAATCCTGTTAAGCTAACAGGTTTGAAACACAACTTTTTTGCCCAACAAAGAAAGGGCCAAATATTCAAATGAGCTGAGTATCTATGAATTCCACTGGGCTTAGTGGGAGTTTCAGGTGTGCATCACATCAGATAATCAAAAAACTTTATTTAGAAGCTTAAACGTTGTAGGAGCAGGATTTTATATAGCACTATAAGAATTAATGTGTGATTTGATTTCATCCTGCTAGCCACCCTTTTTGAATAGCAGAAAGAAATGATCCTCTGGGACTATGAGATTCTGTTTTCCCATATGCATTACAGATTGGGCCCTCTTTAGCTCTTTGTTTTAAGATTTAGTTAGTAAGGGTACGTCTACACTTACCTCCGGGTCCGACGGCAGGCAATCGATCCCGGATCGATCCCGGAAGTGCTCGCCGTCGACGCCGGTACTCCAGCTCAGCGAGAGGAGTACGCGGCATCGACGGGGGAGCCTGCCTGCAGCGTCTGGACCCGCGGTAAGTTCGGACTAAGGTACTTCGAATTCAGCTACGTTATTAACGTAGCTGAATTTGCGTACCTTAGTCCGAAGTGGGGGGGTAGTGTGGACCAGGCCTTAGAGACAGGATTCTGTATTGTGTCTATGTTAAGTAGATTAGAGGACCATTGAAGGCCTGGGTCTCAATGTAAATTGTCTTGGTTATTGATTGTAAACCTTAGCAAGGTTTAATTTGCAATGCCTTTTTGCTCAATATAAAATACTACTGTTTGTATTCCCAATCTGTTTGTGTGAGTAAGGAATGTACGCATTAGGAAAAGATAAGGTGGGAAGGCCATTGTTAAGCAGATGGTCAAGAAAGGAGGAGCGAAGACACTTATCGAGATTTGTTGATGCCAAAGAACCATCAACATGTATCCATGATTGAGGAAGGGCAAATTGACAACCCTGAGGTGAAGGCTGGCACCCCTAAGGACAACTGATTAAATCGGAACCAGGACAGGATGACCCTCTTGGAGGTGTATTGGAATGTTTACATGAAAAGATACACCAATTAAGAAGTAACCCGGTCACAAACTGACACAGCAAAATCCATAGACTTCAACAAAGAAAAAGGACTATAAGAACAGGGTGCTTGGCCATAAGACTTTGGGGGTTCGTCTTGCCACACTCCCGGAGCATTGGATCGCGACCGACAGAGCCCTGCTCCCCTCTGCGACCAATCTGGCTGGCCACTAGATTGATCCAGACTCTGGACTGATAACTATAAACATCAACTGGCAGGACTGTGTGCATGGTATGTGTGTGTGTGAGAGACAGGGCTGGCTCCAGGCACCAGTCGAGCAAGCTGGTGCTTGGGGCGGCAGCTTGTAGGAGGCGGCATTCGGCCCAATCCTAGGGCGGCACGGCCGCTTTTTTTGTTTGTTTGTTTGTTCCGCTCCGGCCGCCCTGTAGGGGGCGGCGGCGCAGAGGACGGGAGCACCCTGCAGCAAGCCCGGCAGGGCAGCCCGCAGGGGGCATGGCGGGAGGGGCCGTGTGGCAGCGCCCCGCTGAAGCCCTGGCCGCCCCCCTTCTCTCTCTCTCCCCCCCGCTCCCTCCCCTTGCCCCCACTAGCCGGGGCAGGAGTCCCCCTGCACCCTGGCTCCGGCCGCGCCGCAGGTATTTGTTTGGGTTTTTTTTGCTTGGGGCGGCCAGAAAGCCAGAGCCGGCCCTGGTGAGAGAGATTGAAAAGCATATGCTAACTGTTGTATTCTCAATAAATGCGGCGTGCTGCCTTCTTCCCTATAAAGATCTCTTGTGCTTCTTATAAGTATAACAACGTGGGACTCAGGAACCTTGTTTTAGGCACCCAGGTTTGAAAATTTTGGCCACAAACTCAAACTTCTATTTAAATATGGAGTACAGTTAAAGTAAGATAAAGTGGACAAAGACAGTAATTTGACAGTCATTTACATGTCTAAGCAAAATAATACTTAAATGGGATAACAGCCACACTTCAGTTAAAGCAGAACAGTTTGGTCTCACCTTTTAAGTTCCTGTTCTAGTCTTTCAATTTGTTTCTTGCTTGAAGTTAGTTGTCCCGCTTGATAATTAACTTGTGATTCTTTTACTTGAAGATCATGCGAAATTTTCTGCTTTGTTTTCTCAAAATTATCACACAATTCCATCAAGCTCTGTTTTTCTCTTTTTAGTGTTGCTCCTTCATTTTTTTCCATTTTCAACCTAATTTGATTAGTCAATTATAAATATATATATATATATATATATATATATATATATATATATATATATATATATATATATATATATATATATATATATATATATTTTAAGATTTTGATCAAGCCTGGGAATACACATCTTTATTCAGAGTGAAGCGTGGAGAGCACTTACAAAATAAACAATTTCTGCTTTATAAAAAAGCGGTATTTGAATATTTTTATTCACTACATTTCAAAGCCCTGACAGCACTGAACATTTTAGTTACACGCAAAGCTATATTGCTATTCTACCAATGTCCGTATCGCAAGGCTTCCCTGTGTAACATTTAAAATCAAAATACATAGTCACCACAAGTCATTTAATTTCCACCTAGGTATTAATATTAAAACGATTTCTCTAATCAGTGGCCCCACACCTGTTCTTGGAAGAGTTTATTGGCTATAAAAAGCACCTATCCAGACCCTTGCACATCATCAGAAGAGCTAAACTTAAAAGCCATATGACTCTGATCATCATCTTGCTCCTCTCCCTTCAAATCTGTCAATGTTAGCACCCAGTATTTCCAGAATGACTAGAGTAAGAGATCAATGCTCAAGTTGCGTTTCCTCAAGATAGCAGCTGGAACAGCCATCTCTGATCTGAAGGAGGGATGCAAGATAGTAATCAGAATAATGCAATTTCAAGATCCTCTCTCTCATGATCTGTGTTGCGTTATGTAGCATTGGAAAACAGATTTGATATCCCCAGCCTTTGCAAGGTATACGGCATGCATTCCTATCCCTGACAGTTTATGAGATATTGGACTTAGAATGATCCCAAAAACGTACTACCAGAGCAAGAGGCTAGTGACAGTTTAAGACTGAATACACAGCAAGGCCTGGATAGTGGGCTAGTGTCATTTTCCTTCACTACTTTACACAGGTGTCAATCACCGCTCACAGGGTGAGTATTAGCACAAAAACTGTTAGTGAGTAGTCTACATTTTACTGGTATGTCAATTTTTTGATGGCAGCAATGATGTTATGCAGATATTAATCTTATCAGCTATAAACCTAGGTGTTATGGCTTTTTTGTGACTAAAGCCCTGATTAAATTGGAAGCTCTGTACCTAAGAGTTATGTCCTTTTAGCTCAAGCGATAGCAGGCTGTGCTACAATGATGAAGGTTTGGGGTTCAAACTATGCTGATGATGCATAAGTGGGGGATTCTTACTGTTGTACATAATATTTTTAAATGTTTAAGTCAAGATTTCTCTAAAAGATCTGCTCTAGGAATTATTTCTGGGAGGTTCTGTGACTTGTGTTATATAAAAGATCAGAACGGATGATCACAGTGGTCCCTTCTGGCCTAAGAATCCATGAAAATAAAAGCAGCAATTTTTAATAAGCCATTACAACAGAACGTACTCCAATATTTTAAAACCACCACGCTCATATAGACAAGTTGCTGTAAATTCTGAAGGAGCCTGTTGTTGGGTACAAAAAAAGTTGAGCTAATCGTTCACAAAATACCAATGAGTATCTGATATGAGAAACTGGGTGCAAATTATCAACATGACAATTTCGGTATGTTTACAAAAATTATATTTTTATATAGTGTTCACAGATGTCCATTTGTAGAAATAATTTGTTTTACAAAGCACCCTGTACAATCAATTTATCAAAACAATTTACATAAAGGTATTTTTAAAAAAAATTTCTTTTTCCACTGTGCCTCATAAGATTAACGTTTGCACAGCATTCTAGACGCATTGTATAAGTGACTGTTTGCTATTACCGTAGCACCTAGGAGCCCTCGTCTTGGACCAGTACCCCACTGTGTTAGGCGCTGTACAAATAGAACAAAAAGACGGTCCCTACTCCAAAGAGCTTACAATTTAAGTACAAGACAAGGAAAAAGGGGAGAGTACAAGGAAACAATGAGACACCATTGGTCACTAGGATAGGCAGCTTGCGTACTGAGACCACAGCTTAACTGTTGTCAAGTTTTTTGTAGGCATCACAGCAAAGGAGAGTTGTAAGGAGGACTTTGAAAGAAGATGAGGTGACTTTGCAGATGGTTATGGGGGGCTCTTCCCAAGCACAAGTTGACAGCATGGGAGAAAACACAAAGGTGAGTGTTTAAATATTTAACAAAATTTATGTGTTATGGGCTAGTCAGAGGCGGGAGTTGACATTTCAATAGTGAATGAAAAAAAGGATGCCTAGGTTGGGGTAGGCCATGAAGGAGCTAGGAGGTGAAGACAAGCAGCTTGTTTGTTGCAATAGAGAATGGAGGGGCGCCGAGAGAGGTGACATGGTCAAAGTGACAGGCAGGGGAATCTTTGCAGCAGCACTCTGAATGGATATGAGCAGAACAAAATTGTATTAAAAGTTACATGGTGCATTAAGACTATGACCTTCTGCTTCTGCTTTTGCAAAGCTGCCTCCAGCGATTCAAGCTGAAACTGTCTTTTCTGTCGTTCTTTTTTAAGCTTGTCTAGTTGACTTTCAAGCTCTTGAATCTTCTGAAGGGCCCTCGTGGAAAGGCCTTTTACCACTCTTCCACAACCCAGCTCATTTTATATCAGCTTTTTTCCTTAATACAAAGTGTACATCACTGAACCTGAATCATACAAACTTGTAAAGACTTTGGACAAGTCATAGAATCATAGAATATCAGGGTTGGAAGGGACCTCAGGAGGTCATTTAGTCCAACCCCCTGCTCAAAGCAGGACCAATTCCCAACTAAATCATCCCAGCCAGGGCTTTGTCAAGCCTGACCTTAAAAATCTCTAAGGAAGGTGATTCCACCACCTCCCTAAGTAACCCATTCCAGTGCTTCACCACCTCCTAGTGAAAAAGTTTTTCCTACTATCCAACCTAAACCTCCCCCACTGCAACTTGAGACCATTACTCCTTGTTCTGTCATCTATTACCACAGAGAACAGTTTAGATCCATCCTCTTTGGAACCCCCTTTCAGGTAGTTGAAAGCAGCTATCAAATCCCCCCTCATTCTTCTCTTCTGCAGACTAAACAATCCCAGTTCCCTCAGCCTCTCCTCATAAGTCATGTGCTCCAGCCCCCTAATCATTTTTGTTGCCCTCCGCTGGACTCTTTCCAATTTTTCCACATCCTCCTTGTAGTGTGGGGCCCAAAACTGGACACAGTACTCCAGATGAAGCCTCACCAATGTCCAATAGAGGGGAATGATCACGTCCCTCGATCTGCTGGCAATGCCTACTTATACAGCCCAAAATGCCATTAGCCTTCTTGGCAACAAGGGCACACTGTTGACTCATATCCAGCTTCTCATCCACTGTAACCCCTAGGTCCTTTTCTGCAGAACTGCTGCCTAGCCATTCGGTCCCTAGTCTGTAGCAGTGCATGGGATTCTTCCGTCCTAGGGCAGAACTCTGCACTTGTCCTTGTTGAACCTCATCAGGTTTCTTTTGGCCCAATCCTCTAATTGGTCTAGGTCCCTCTGTATCCTATCCCTACCCTCCACCGTATCGACCACTCCTCCCAGTTTAGTGTCATCTGCAAACTTGCTGAGAGTGCAGTCCACGCCATCCTCCAGATCATTAATGAAGATATCGAACAAAACCGGCCCCAGGACCGACACTTGGGGCACTCCGCTTGATACCGGCTGCCAATTAGACATGGAGCCAAGTCATCCAAGGTGGCACCAGAAAAAGAGAGAACATCCTACCAGCAGACCAAATAGCTCGCCATTTGCTACAAAGAAAGAAGTTTTCTTACAACAGTTGACAGCAGTCACAAGAAAAAACAGTGCAACAGGAGTCAGAAGATGCTAAACAAAGATCTGCACACAAACAAACAGGTTTCCAAGGAGGAGTGTGCACAAGAGGGCTTGAGAAACAGTGACCTGCTGGCACTTGCTATGGAGTGTCTGCCGCAAATCTATTCCTACTAGCCAGTGCCCTGTGCAGGCTGGGGCCAGCACAGCACACTCCCTGTCAGCACAGGCGGCCTGCTATGGGCCACGCTTACACACGCAGCTGAAGCCAGGGCTGCAGCGGGTGGCTCAGGGAGGTTGATCTCTACCAGGGGTGGGCAAACTACGGCCTGCGGGCCACATCCAGCCCACAAGACCGTCCTGTCTGGCGCGCCCGAGCTCCCGGCCAGGGAGGCGAGCCCCAGCACTTCCCCCGCTCCCCCTCCCCTGACCGCCCTCCCCTTGAGTCTCCGCCCCATCCAATGCCCCCTGTTCCCTGACTGCCCCCCACCCTGCCATTTGCCATAGGCAGTCACACTGCAGGGGTGTACGTATGGGTCGGGGCGGTCAGGGGACAGGGAGCAGTTGGATAGGGCGTGGGAGTCCTGGGGGACCTGTCAGGGGACAGAGTCCTGGGGGGGCAGTTAGGGTGGGGGGGTCACTAGAGGGGGCAGTCAGGGGACAAGGAGCGGGGGGGTTGGATGGTCGGAGGTTCTGAGGGGGGCAGTCAGGGGGCGGGAAGTGGGAGGGGGTGGATAGGGGCAGGGGCCAGGCTATTTGGGGAGGCACCGCCTTCCCTACCCGGCCCTCCATACAATTTTGAACCCTGATGTGGCCCTCGGGCCAAAAAAAAGTTTGCCCACTCCTGAGCTAGACACCTGGGAAAGAATTCTCTCTAGTAACTCATAGCCCTCCCCGTCTAGTGCTATTGGAGATATTTGCTAATAGCCGTTGCGGATGGGCCATATGCCATTGTAGGCAATTGCATCATACCATCTCCTCCGTGAATTTAGCAAGCTCAGTCTTAAAACAAGTTAGGATTTTTGTCCCCCACTACTCCCCTTGGAAAGATGTTCCAAAACTTCACTCATCTGATGTAAAGCCCTACATGGGACTATTTTTTTAATCCCACTCCCATCCTGCCTCCAATATCTACTCCCACCTGCTCCTGCATTGTTTCTTTTATATTTATCCCACTCCCAGCCGCAAAAAACTTAGATTCTGCAAATCCCACAAGAGAGGCCGATTCCCCCGTGCTACCAAAAAAACCCAACCCACCACAATTGGTTAATATGTTATATATATAAATGGAATTCAGACACAATTTTTACCACTAAAAGAATAAAACAAATCTTGCTTTAACCATGTAAAAAAACACTTTAACTCCTCTTATAATAGACATTAATCTCTTTCAATCTCTCGCTTAAATTTCAGTTTTAAAACCTTTATTTAATAAAAAAGAAAAACTTGCTTTACACTGCTGAAATTCTATTTATGACCAACTGATGAGAGATTTAATGTTTTCCCACAAAATATCATAGTCTGATTTTTTTGCCCACCCAATCCCATCCATAACAAAACATTTTACCCGCTCCCATTAATATGACAGCCAATCCTACGGGATCCCAGTCCCACTGCAGGGCTCTACTTTGATGGTTAGAAACCTTCATCTAATTTCAAGCCTAAACTTATTGATGGCCAGTTTATACTCATTTGTTCTTGTGCCAATATTGCCCTTAACTTAAACAACTGCTCTCCCTCCCTGGTGTTTATCCCTCTGATTTATTAATAGAGAGCAATTGGATCTCCCCTCGGCCTTCATTTGGTTAGGTTACACAAGCCAAGCTCCTTAAGTCTCTTCTTGTAAGGTAGCTTCTCCAGGCCTCTGGTCATCCTAGTAACTCTTCTCTGCACCTGTTCCAGTTTGATTTCATCTTTCTTAAACATGGGAGACCAAAACTGCACACAGTATTCCAGATGTGGTCTCATCAGTGCCTTGTATAACAGTACTAACACTTCCCTAACTCTACTGGAAATACCTCGCCTGATGCAGCCTAGAATTGCATTAGCCTTTTTTACAGCTGCATCATATTGACAGCACATAGTCATCCCTGTCTTTCTCCTCTTCTGTTGCTTCCAACTGATACGTCCCCAGTTTATAACAAAAATTCTAGCTCTTAGTCCCTAAGTGCATGACCTTGCACTTTATACCACTACATTTCATCTCATTCCTATTACTCCAATTTTCAAAGTCATCCAAATTTTCTTGTATGACATTCCAGTCCTCTCTGTATTGGCAATACATCCCAATTTTGTGTCCTCCACAAATTTTACTAGCTCATTCCCACTTTTTGTGCCAAGGTCATTAATGAAAATGTTAAATAAGATTGGTTCCAAGAATGATTCCTGAGGAACTCAACTAGTAACCTCCTCCAGCCTGACAGTTCACCTTTCACTATGACCAGTTGTAGTCTCCTTTTACCCGACTCCTTACCCACCTTTCGATTCTTGTATTAATCCCCATCTTCTCCAATTTTACTAATCATTTCTCCTGTGGAATTGAATCAAATGCCTTACTGAAATCCAGGTAGATTACATCTAATGCATTTCCTTTGTCTAGAAAATCAGTTATCTTCTCAGCGATCTCCTTTTTGTAAAAACATGTATTTTATCCCAATTACCTTTTTTACCTCTATGTCTTTAACTACTTTCAAAATTTGTTCTAAGAGCTTGCATACAATTGAGGCCAACCTAAAAGGCCTGTACTTTCCCAAATCACCTTTTCCCCCCTTTCTAAAATAGAAGTATTACATTTGCAATTCTCCAGTCATAAGGTACAACCCCTGAGTTCACGGTGCCATTTGAAACACCTGAGAATATGATGAGCCAGATCATCAGGTGGTATAAGCTGACTTCAACAGAGTGATGCTGATTTATATCAGCTGAGGATTTAGCCTTTCGATGTTGAAATTAAAAAAACAAAAACAAAAAACCCCCCACAAGATTTGTAATGGAAATAGCTAGCTAATATTATTTTGCTGTATTTAAAACAAAAAACTGTGGAAATAAATGTCCAGCTAAAAGAGAGAATTGTTTGCTAAAGTAATGATAAATCTGAACTTTCTTAAGGTAATGGTTGGCAATGCTCTGCTTTCCCAATATAGACAAAGCAAGTAAGGCTCAATCAATACACCCATTCCTTTGTGAACTATTACATTATACATATTGCTAATGAATAGTCATTTAATTAGCACAGGAGCCTTCAATTTAAAAGTTGTCTATAATGCACACTGAACATAAAAAAAAATTAGCAATGACTTTTCAGCTGAAGCCTCATTTAAAAATGCTATTGCCAACCTTTCTGTCTTAAGTTAGCCTTCTTGCTACATTTGCAGCTCAAATGCTGATACAGCCGTGTCCCATTTATTACAGAACCATTGCTATAGAAGAATTCATTCTTCTAAAACATAGGAACAAGTTACATTTTTGCATGAATGACCTGAATTAGTTCATCGAGCTCCGATGCATTCACACAGGAACGCTCAGATACAAACGTCTGCTTCTGAATCACAATGGTGGCTCTTTGGGAAGTTTCACGTGGCTGCTCCAGGGCTTTGAAGACAGTAGCTCCAATTATTAAATATACAACAACCACCAGAAAAATCGTTGAGACCGTCCTCCATTTCATAACATTAATAGCCGAATCACATTCCTCTCGTGACGAGAGCACTGTGGGTTTTGTAGAAAACGATAGCCGTGGTTTGGAGTTCTGAGTGGCAGATTTGGGATCCAGCAAGTCAGGTGCCGCCACTAATAAAACAGAAAAAGAATGTTAACGTCCACAGCGTTGGACAGAGGTGTATTTAGCTGTACACCCTTCTTGCCAGAAGGTTACAGAGATCCTATTAATTCAAAATAGAGTTCATAGATAGTTGTGTTATAAATGCATTTCTCTTGTACACCATGTTATATTACTAGAGAATGACTGGTTTCAGCTACTGCTAGGACTAATAATATGCTATTTATATGAACACACATGCATACACACACTTGCATTGTTTACTATATATATGTCCTCTATAAATACTCTGCAAGTGTAGTTCTAACATGCAGTATTTTCCCTATTTTCTTCTGTTCCTTTGAATCAGTATAAAAAGATATTTTTCTGTAGAGCGTCCTCACATCTTGAACAATCTTAGGCATTGCTAATATGCTTCTCAGACTACATTTTAGTCAGCGTTAAAAAACTATCAGGAAAACAGGACTCTTTCCTTAAGTCTTACATACCCTCAACTCTGCATTCAGACACTCATTAGAATATTTGGAGTTCACTTTCAAATTCCCCACACAGGTAACTATAAAAATGATTCATTATTAATTCTAACACTTTGAAAGTGTTGGCTAAACCCGTTTAGGAAATACCAGGAACACATGTGCATGCCTGTTGGAAAAGTCAATCATCTTATTATAGGATATTTGATTGTTTACTGCTACAAGAAACCCACTGGGGCAGTAATGATCACCTGCGTGTGTTATCAAGTAGCCCCATAACGCATGTGATTACAAGTAACTACACTAGTAATTATATAAGAATAATCCACATCACGTACACTTAAAGGTCCCCTGAGGGAAGATTGCAACAACAATACAATATTTAAAATTATTAATATATTTTGAATGGCTGCAACACCACTTTCAGCTGTTGTGGGGAAAGCCTACTTCTAAATGTAGATTCAAAAGTCTCTCTCCCAGGTCTCTGGAAGCTGGGAATGCCCCCAGAGGAGGGAGGGAGTGTCATTTTCCACAGGGATAGGAGCTTCTCTTGAGCACCCGCTGGAGGTTAACCTACAGGGTTACAGGAACTCTCATTCGAAAAGAATCATGCAATACAGGTCAGAAGAAAGGCAGACCTAGGAAATTAATACACTGGACCTGAACCCGGGGGGGGGGGGGCAGGTTAGAGGATGAAAAGGCAGCCCCAAATGAAAAAGCTCCGCTCGTGCCTCGGTGCACGGCTATGAAATAGTTACTGTTCAGCTACTAGAAAACTAGAATCTGGTTCTAACTAACCGGGAGCACCAGACCAGCATGCAAATACCCTTCAAGTGTAGTGGGCATGGAACACTGTATGAGGCTATTGATATGCCCCTGGACAAAAATCGATGTGTGAGGCTAAGTTTGGGAAGGACGCCTGATTTAATAACTGCTCCTTCAAGCTGTGCTCTCTCCTCGGATTGACACGATTTGTGATGGGGGGGGGAGGAGAGAGCCATCACGTTTTCCTTTCAGTCAGAGCTCCGCTTGCCAGTCGGAATTTTTCCTATTATATTATCACGACCCTCTGTCCAAACCCAAAACTGGGGGCACCTCAGGCTACGCCAAGCCTCATGCTATAGACTAGGAAACTGCTCCTCTTTCTGCCTGGCTTCGACATTTGCAGACAGACACACACGCATCCTAGCACCATGAAGAAGGGCAGACCTGCCCCCCCAGTTCTCCTGCTACATTCCCCCTGCAGCCCGCTGAATGCAGCTAACAAAGGAGAACAGGACGGCTGTGAGGCGCCCTAAACTGATCCACCCAGTGATGCTCTGCATCCCTCCCATCAACTTCCCCAGCCCCCTGCTGACACCCATCCATAATGCAGTTGACAAGGACATTTTCACACCCCTGAGAGGAGCAAAGCGTGGACGCTTCAGCCAGAACGGGCCCTGGCCCCTTTCCTCTCCCCCCCCCCCCCCCCCCCAAGCAGCCAGCTCGCAAAGATGCGCTGGATTTAAAGAGCTTGCAAAAGGCATCCTTGCAGAGCGGGGTTTGGCTGGCGAAATGGTCCGGGTGGGAGCCCGGAGCCCAGCCTGACCCTCCCGGACAGGGGGAGCTACACCCACCTTAGACAAAGGAGAAGTGTTAGAAACAAAAGCCAGGCGGGTGTTTAACCGAGCGTGCAAAATCCGGGACGGAGGCGCAGGAAGGAAAGGGGTGAAGAGGGACTGAGCAGCCCTGAGTCCCTCCTGCGAGGAGGCATTGGGAAAGCAAGGGAGCATGCAGCATTCAGACAGACTTTGATCTAGAAACGCACGCTATTGTGCCAGTACTCACTTCTTATTTACAGACCCGGCGCCCTCTCCTCGCTGCATGGGCAGGCATTTTTTCAGGGCTTGGCTAGGTGCCGTTTGTCCAAATGGAAAAAGAAAGAGAGAGAGAGAAAAGGACCAGACCCAGGGCGGATTTGCTGCTGCTGAGCTCAGATTCCACGCGGAGCAGAGCCTGGCGTTCTCCCTGTCACTGGAGGGATGTGAACGATCACAGTGTGTGTGAGAGTGAGAGAGATCACCCTGTGAGAGAGAGGGAGACGGGGTGTGTGTGAGATCACCCTGTCTCTTTGTGTGGTGGCCCTGGCTGTGTGTGTAAGAAACTTACAGATAGATCACCCTATCTGTGTGTGTGATCACCGTCTGTGTGTGTGAGACTCACTCAGGCGCCAGGTGCCTGTATCAGCCTCTTTCTGTGTGTGGCTGCCAGTCCCTGAGGTGTGTCTGTCACAATCTCAGTGTGTCTGTCTTTCGGTGGGGTGTGTGTGCGCGTGTGTATATCCACATCCCTCCCTCTGTCAGTGTGGGCGGGGGCCTGTCTCCTCTCAGCCCCGGTGCCTGGTTCTCACACAGTGTCTGTGCCCCCGCTCTGTCACTTTGTCTCAGGCACCGGGCATGGGGTGCCTGACTCTGGGTGCAGTTGTGTGCCTCGAGAACTCTGTGTGTGTGTGTGTGTGTGTGTGTGTCCTTGCTCTCCGCTTGTGTGTGTGTGTGTGGGCGCCCGCTCCTCTCCTCATTCTCTTTCCCCCAGTGTATCCCAACCGCTGGGTGCGTCTCCCCCACCCTCCCTCCCTCTACCTGGCCTGCTCCAGCACCAGGGGCAGCTGCACCCTCATCTCGGTGAGCTGCTCGGCATTTCTACCCAGCCCCTTCGCTCGGCAGCGCAAGAACTAGGCTGAGGCAGATGCTGCAGGGATGAAGGGGGGGAAAAGGGGGTGAAGAGAAGAGGTCCGTGCAGGAAAGATAAATCCCAGTCTGGTGGGCGCTAACTTCAGTGCTCCCAGGGGAGAGCAATGGGGTGGAGGAAAAGCCAACAGCCTGAGTCCATGCATGAAAAAAGTGGGAGAGATGTTTGGCAAATGTAGGGGTAGGAACAAATTGGTCTGTAATATTGGTATGGCGTCCTTGACAAACCCAACAAAATGCATGGTTAGACTGGGCTGTTGGTTCAGAAGAACCTGCTGTTGCAGATGATGGGGGGTGGGGGAGAGGCATGGTGCAGCGGTTGCCTCCTGTAATTCCTGCCTCTTTTTCTTGGGGGACAGAGATATAAAGTTCTGATAGCTGGGAGCCTGCTGGGGCCAGAACTGCTTCCTAGTTGTCACCGATATGTAGATTCCAAGCAACTTCAGTGTTGCCCTGGAATGTTTTAGACTATGCAGCCTATCGTCCATGTTTTCCAAAAAGAAGGAGACCCCCCCTCAAAGGACAAGACGACTGCAGCCACAGATCTCTCCTCATAGATATGGCAGATGCCATGTATCAAGCTACTGAGTCTGCCACATCCAAGCTGTCCTGGAGAGCTGTCCTTGCCACGAGCTTGCCCTCCTCTGCCATCAGAGTGAACTCACGTCTCGAGTCTGCCTTTCTCGGGAGGTGTGCTCTGTACTGATGGTGTCACACTCAGAGTACTCTCTGAACCTGATGGCTCCACTGGAGGGCAAAGGGCCACCCCCATAAGGAGACACTTAAGTTTCACTGCTCTCTCTTTTAAAGCAAGGCTTAAACCCTCTACAAAAGTGTGACACTTGTCACTGATATGGAGCGCCTCCAAACACTTTAGGCAGTTGGGATGTGGGTCACTGACTGACAATGGCCTGGCACATGACCAGCAGGACTTGAACCCCAGAGAGTGAGGTATGCCTCCAGCACAAGTCCAGGTACCATGAATCAAATTTGGTCCAAAAAGGACCTAAAAACTGAAGCCTATCACTAACTGTACATTATATCTAACTAACGACTAGCCACTAAATGACAAAACAGACTATATACAGAAAGAGTGAGGGAAATAAACTTGTGACTTATTTATTTAACATTTGCATATTCGCCGAGCCAAGAAATAGCATTCTTAATGGCCAAGTGGAGTTCTCGGAGCCCGCCTCTAAATTTGGCTAGCGGGCACTCCTCGACAACACGTATCATTGTTTGATCTGCACCCCAGCTGCAGCTTGGATTGTCTCGAAAACCCCAACAGTGCTGGTTGGCTGCACAGAGGCCTTGCCCAGTCTGGAATCAGTTAAGAAGGGCCCACTGACAACGTCGCAAAGCGGGGAGCATGGGCAGTAGGGTCTGTGACGGGAATTGATTGGTGTTTGATGTTAAGCATCAGTCTTCCCACCACAAGGCCTCTGCTGTCATGTCCTGCCATGAAAGAAGCATAGCTGGTGGGCTAAAAATAGTGATAGCAAGCCTGGGAGCACTCCAACAGTAGTCACTCGTGGCAAGAAGAAACTGAGGCAGGGGCGGCTCCAGGCACCAGCGCAGCAAGTGCATGCCTGGGGCGGCAAGCCACGGGGGGCGGCCTGCCGATCGCTGTGAGGGCAGCAGTCAGGCAGCCTTCGGCGGCATGCCTGCGGGAGGTCTGCCGGTCCCGCGGCTTCAGCGGCAATTCGGCGGAGGGCACGCCGAAGGCGCGGGACCGGCAGATCACCCACAGAAACGCCGCCGAATCCGCGTGACTGCCGTGCTTGGGGTGGCAAAAAACATAGAGCCACCCCTGAACTGAGGGGAGTTGGGGGAGGCTCCATCTTCTTATATCAGCATGCAGTGGCACACAACGGCAGAGGGCAATCGAGCCACCCAGACAGGTACCGCTCAGTGAAGAACTTCTCTGACAACTGCACATGAGTCATGCTCACAGCTAGTGGAATAAACATATGCAATCACTCAAAGAAGAAATAATATTTGTTCCCCCAAGAACTTGTAGTGAAGAATCCCCTAGGAGATGTTCCCAAGACAGAGGGATAGCAATGATCTTTAGCTCCAGAAAATATGTTCAGTCTAATTTAGTTTTAATGTTTATAATTATGTAAACTGACAGCGACACGTATGGCATCAAGAAAGCATTGGCACAGCAACACCAAAAATCAAATACAATTCAGAGTCCTTCTCATTCAGAAGTTAGAATCACTGGGACGGAGGGGGGAGAAGTCACTGTTTGCTCACTCTCCAGCTAGGTGTTGTTTGCATAGCCTCCAGCTAGGTGTAGACCAGGGTTCGGCAACCTATGGCACACGTGCCAAAGACGGCATGCAAGCTGATTTTTAATGGCACAGTGCGGCCGCCGCTGGCCCCGGCAGCGGGCTGAGTGGAGCCGATGGCCGGGACCCCGGTAGGCAGCATGCCATTAAATGGCAGATTTTTAATGGCAGATTGCCATTAAAAATCCTGCCCGGCCCAGTCCCCTCTTCTCCTCCCCCTGCCTACCGCTCTCTCTGGCGGGGGCAGAAGCAAACTTGGTCCTGCCGGCTGCTGCTGTAGGGCAGGCTCCGCCGGCAGTCACGCTTCCCCCTCCCCCGCCTCTTCCCTGAGCGTGCTGCGTCGTGCCCCGCCTCCTCTCCTTCCCTGCCTCCGATGGCCCTCGCGATGGAGGGGAGAAGAGGAGCCCCAGCGCCCTCACTGCTCAGACCAGGAAAGAGGCGGAGAAGAGGCAGGAGCGGGGCCTTGGAGAAGGGGGGTGGAATCAGGGCGTATCCCTCCAGCCCCCTGCTGTGAGCTCCTCAGGGCTGGGGGCTGGGAGCACCCCCCCAATCCCAGCCCACCCCCCAGCCTTCTGCCCTGACCCCTGCACCCCCCTCACACCCCAGCCCCCTGCACCCCCCACGACCCCAGTCCTGACTCTGGCACCCCCCACACATACCCAGCCCACCCACACCCCATGCCCTGACTCCTGCACGCCCCTCACACGCCCTCTGCCCTGACTCCTGTACCCTCCACATATACCCAGCCCCCCCACACCCCATGCCCTGACTCTTACACTCCCCACATCCCACCCCCCACCCTGAGCACCAAATGGGAACTGCCCAGGTAAGCGCTCCACACCCAAACCTCCTGCCCCATCCCTGAGCCCCATCCCTCATTCTAGCTCCTGGCCAGACCCTGCACCCCAACCCCCAGCCTGCTCCTTCACCCCCAGCCCTGTGCTCAGTGCACCCCCACCCTCAGCTCAGTGCAGAAAGAGAGGAAGAGAATGGGCCAGAACCAGGGAGAAGGTAGGTACCCACTCTATGTGGGTAGGGCCGGGACCCCAGACTGGCAGAGGACTGAGCGGGGCCAGCAGCCAGGACCCTGGCTGGCAGGAGCCAGCGGATGGAACCCCAGACCGGCAGCGGGCTGAGCCGCTGAGCCCACTGGGGTCTCGGCCCCAATCAGCCCGCTGCCAGCCTGGGATTCTGGCTGCCAGCCCCTTGCCAGCCGGGGTCCCGGCCGCAGGCCCCACAAGCCCCCTGCCGGCCTAGGTGAATGGAACCTTGTTTACTTTACATACAACAGTAGTTTAGTTATATAATATATAGACTTATAGAGAGAGACCTTCTAAAAAATGTTAAAATGTATTACCGGCATGCGAAACCTTAAATTAAAGTGAATAAATAAAGACTCGGCACACCACTTCTGAAAGGTTGCCGACCCCTGGTGTAGACTAATAGAAACCATTTCTAAAGGCTTGTCAACATGGGCATATTCAGGAAAATTAATCAAAATTAACTAATCCCTTCCAAAGTGAATTAAGATAAAGTGGCCTTAATTCAGTTTAATTCTAAACGAGAGGCACAGGGTAAAATGCAATTGAATCTACTTTCAATTCACACCTTTAGTTAATTTGAATTAATTTTCCTGAGTGTCCCTGTGTAGCCAAGCCCCAAAACTGACAGTATGATTCAGTAATCTGAACACAATGTGATTTTCTTGAGGAACATGGGTTGTCTTCTTCCCACTGCATCACCTAGAACCCAAATCTGCCATCTCTGTCTTGCACAGAACCCTGTTTTCTGTGAATGAACAGGTTTATTGCATAGTTTTGAATAAATGTGTTGGGTAAAATGTATCCCTGGGGTAATCTTGTTGAAATCGATGAAGTTAATCCAGCATGAATTTAGCCTTTATTTCCCATCCCCCGCCACCTGGGGCTGGAGCCTGAGCAATGTAGGTTTGCAAGGTCCCCATGCAATTGCCTTGCCTGTTACCCCCTAATGCTGGCCCTGGCTTTGATACGCAAAAAAAACCAGTTACTATGGCACAGATGGGCCATGGAGTTTTTATAGCGTGTTGGGGGGAGGGGGCGCGGAGGGCTCAGAAATAAGGTTGAGAACCCCTGGTTTACTGTCTTATTGACATGGATGTAGATGAATTAGGCTGCTGAGAGGAGCAGCCACAATTCTTGTTAAAGTCCTAGGCACCTTGACTGAAATCCTCACCTTACTGATGTTAATAGGAACTCTCCCATAGATTTCAGTACTCCGTGGTATTGTGAAGAGCATCCCATTTACCTCTCTCTGAAGAAATGCAAGTATCCCATGGGACAGTCCAAAGTGATTAGGGGAATGACCTGGCCGATATTCCTTCTTGATATATATATGTGAAATTGTTGCTTTATTTGCCTACATTGGGATTAGCACTCAATATCCAAAAGTGTCAGAACTTGCTCCTTGGCAATTAAACAAGAGGCATTAGAGTCTTTGTCCCAGACCTATTACAGTCTTTACCAGCAGACATAAGGGAGGAGTAAAGAGCATACGATTTCCAGTCACTGCTATATAGACTTGATAAACTGAGCCCTAAAGTGTGAGCCTGGTTAATTTTGTGCCGGACTTGCTCAAAGCATCTAAGGGCTTGGCTACACTGAAAACTTTAAAGCGCTGTTGCAGGAATGCTCCCGCAGCAGCGCTTTGAAGTGCGAGCGTGGTAATCCACCTGGTTTAATCCTAGTAATCCACCTCCATGAGGGGATTAGCACCCAGAGCCTGTCCACACTAGCGCTTTAAAGCGCTCAGACTTGCTGTGCACAGGGGGTGATATTTCACCCCCCTGAGCCAGCAAGTTAGAGCGCTATAAAATGTAAGTGTAGCCAATCCCTAAGGTACATTAGAGCTGCTGCAAACTGAGCAGTTTTTCCATTGACTTAGAAGGACTTGGATCCAGCATTTCAGGAGATTTGGTTCATATATGAAGATTATTTGGGCTATGAAGGACAATGTTAATTTCTCCCCACCTTAGACCATCTTAGCTCTGCTGGCTGGTATTTGGGGGAGCAAAGCAGATACTATAGACCGTCCCTGCCTACCTGCTGTAAGAGGAGGGTAATACCCACCAACACAGACTCTAGACCGCGCCTCCACAGGTCTAGACTCAAGATTCAGGGAGTGCCATACAAGGGGAGAGAGGAGTATTCTTACTCCTGGTGCCACTACGCATGTAGCTGTGTTAGGGGTAGCCACAATCTGACACTGAATGACTTAGATTCAGGAGAACAACAAGAAGGAAGACAAGTAAGGTCTCTCCTGTACGGACTGCAGAAATTCAGGAGAACAAAATAGAGGCAAGTTCTGCATACAGACAAATTTTAGAGAATGAAAGATGCAGTACACAGCAAACAGAAGGCATCACCCTTTCATAGCTACATACACAACAAAATAAGTTAGAACAGATGGATGGTCTTGAGGTAAAGTCCCTGAATGGGAACTCAAAAAATCTGGGTTCAATTTTCAGCTTTACCACAGGCTTCCCATGTGACCCTTGAACAAATAACTCATTCATTCCATAGCTGGCTAGCTGAAAAATGGGGAGAACACCTCCTCGGTCACTCTAGTCTATATAGTAAGATCTCTGGGCAGCGCTGTCTCTCACTATGTTTGTACAATGTTTAGGACAATGGGCCCCCCATCCCTGATGAGCCCTCTAGTAATTGCTGTAATATTATAACTTCCTCTAGCCTACAGCTTTTCCTGGCACACAAGATACATCAGGTTACAACGCCCTGGAACCAACGTACTGACCTATCACATCACCTCAGGAAGAAAACCGTTACAAAGAGAAGAATGCACAGGAGCATACTGTAGGCCTCTAATGCACACTGCACTTGATTTATATCTGATTTCAGGATAAGGGAGCCGGGACATCTGCCTTCAGCAGCAGCAGCGAAGAGGAAAACCTAAATATGTTTTAAGAAACAGTACACCCCACCTTACCAGTTCCACCTCTGCTCAACACACAGCACTTAGATGTGTATATAGTGAAATCAATTCTAAGTTTATTTGGCAAAACATAGCGGAGAGACTCAAGTTGTAGCAAGTAGAAGGACTGGAAACAAATGGTCACATATAAAATAAAATCATAACAGGCATTTGAGAGCCTAGACTTAATTAACAAGATATTCTCATGTCGTGTAAAGTATTGCTCGTCCAAACTCCTTGCAGCACTTTACAACCAGGCTGGCTATGACCCTCCTTTCACAAGACAAGCATCCCATCAGCTTGCTTCCTCGGTGAAGGATTTAGTATGTCACTCTGCACGCCATGATAGATCAGATCAGTCCTTTGTCTTTATTCATAAAGAGGGTACCTCCCTCCCTCTGTTTGTTCCATCCTGTAGATTTCACTGTCTCTTATTTGGCAGCTGGCTCAGTATGCAGATAGTCATACATTATGAGGCATACAGTACACAAACGGCCAGTCAGGGAGATAGGTGTCTGTTACCTCCGGCCTGAAAGGATCATCTCCAAGGTATGTCACCTCCTGGTGACCTGCCTTAACTCCAAGACCTTAAGTACATAATTTTCAGTAGAGATACATACCTCCTTAAATATTATCCGTACGTACATTTCACAATGATTTTGACAACCAGTCGGCTTCTGGCTCTTGGCGGACACCTTACACACCACCCTTCAGGGAACTATTATTAAGGCTACATTTTAGTCACTACATTTGAGTGCAAGTTATGAACAAGTCCAGGCAGTAAACAAAAATTCATAGCCAGTGACCTGTCCATGACTTGTACTATATACCCCTGACTAAAACTTGGGCCTGGGACCCCCCAAAACACCTGGATCCTTACTAAACTGGTGAACGTCACATTTAGAGAAAAGCAGCTGTCATTTGCTTCTCTTGCACTAGCTTGTGGTACTTACCTTTATGGAAATCAAAGTTCTGGGTCCTTCTCGTCGGTGGTACTGCTGACTGCTGCACACTAACTTCAGCTTTTTTTGTTTTCCTTCGTGCATATATCTGACCCAGGAGATCCATGTCGCTCACATTACGCCACTGAAACATTTGCGTTAGAAACTTTCTCACAGACGTGAAATATTTTAGTATTCAATTCTCTGCCCCTGGAAGAAACAGCTTTCCAATGAGACTCAAATCTGTTGCTTGTTAAAGCATTATTCTGGATGAGTAATTGGATTTCCTTCTGTAAGCTACCAGCATGCTCACTAAGGGTCTGGTTCACTATTGTCCTGCACCTTGTACTGTTAATTTCCACCAGTCAGCCCCATGAATACAATGTGAGAGGGGCACTGCATGTAGCGCACCACTTGCTCAGTCAGAGAGACAGTACCGATATAGAGGGGCTGGGAGAGGTGTGTGGGGGGAATGAAAAGGGAGAATGTCAAAGAGACCGCATTCCCCTAGGCCCATCTCCTCTAATCTGTGTCCTCTGCACTTGCATTAGTGGTCAGGATGCCCAGGTCCTAAATGATTAGCAGAGTCAGACTGGCTTTCTGTATCTTTCCATCATTGATATATAGGTATTATTATTTGCATTCTGGTAGCATCTGGAGGTTGCCAGTCAATGAACAGGGCCCTGTTTTGCTAGGCACAAAGTAGTAAAATATAACAGGGTATTTATACAGCTCACTGCATGGGGTTCCCTTGGGTGAGAAATTTAAAAATTGAGTTTCTTTCTCTTTTGAGTGGACAACTAAGACTTCATGGCTCCTTTCACAGGAGAAAAGATTAGTCACTGTATCCTTGACCAACACTCTACACCCTCAAAGTCCCTTATAGTTCAGTGTGTAGTGTGCCCTCTTCAGTATGACTTTATGTACTGTGCTTTGGCATCTTTTTAGATGAAAGGAAGAGAGAGACATATAAATTAACAGTATTTATTATTGATGCACCGGGCATTCATTCTTCAGAAATACTGGGTATGTTATAAGAATATATATACACAACAGAGCTAAACTGAGTGTCACACAAACCAACAATGTGTGATTTATAATGACTAAGACCTTACTACAGGGAATTTCCTAGGGTTTAATGATCAACAGGAGTTAATTGCGTGAGGCTTAGGACATTGCTGTTTAAAACTCACACTGCTGCAATAGATTCAGGTAGAATCAGTTTTTGAGGAATTGGCATGAAATGTCCTTTAAAACTGAGGGCTGTCTTTGCTTACTTGTTTCCATAATGTAGGAGTGCTGTCTGGTGTACTCTCTTAAGCAGTAGGTTTTGTGGGAGTTAAACCATGTGACTTGCATGAAGATAAATAGCAATCTAGATATTTACAAAGTAATTGGAATGCAAAACGTGATTTTGTGTCTTTTGAAATGCCTCAATTCAGCTAGAATGGGTGTTTTTGGTAGCAGTTTAGACATTAGTCTGAGTGACAGTCAGTAGGCAGGTGAAAATCTATTGAAGAACAATCAAAGCTGAAGTTAGTGAATTCTAGGTTAATTTCATAGACTCAGGGTACGTCTTCACTACCCACCGTATCGGCGGGTAGCAATTGATTTATCCGGGATCGATATATCGCGTCTCGTTAAGACGCGATATATCGATCCCCGAACGCGCTCACCGTCGACTCCGGAACTCCACCAGAGCGAGCGGCGGTAGCGCAGTCGACGCGGGAGCCGCGGCCGTCGATCCCGCGCCGTGTGGACCCCAGGTAATTCGATCCAAGGTACTTCAACTTCAGCTCCACTATTTGCGTAGCTGAAGTTGCGTATCTTGGATCAATCCCCCGCCCCCCCAGTGTAGACCAGCCCAAAGGAACTTTCTGAAGTGATGCATTAAATTGAAAGGATCTGTAATTTAGTCTTGACTAGACAATGTTGAGTGTATACTGCTTAAGGTCTAATCCTACCGGATCCTGAATGCCATATGTTGTGGTACTGTGCACCCTCAACTCCAATGGGAGCTGGAGGGGGCTTTATTCCTCACAGGAGGCACTCAGCACTTCTAAAGATAGGGTCCTTAAATGGTAGTGGATATTTTTATTCTATGCCACTGCACTCTATTTGTTACCCAAGAATTTACTGTACTGTCCCCAGGACTAAAAATTTGAGATCTGGGCATATTCCAGTCAAAATTATTAACTAACTAGAAAACAACAAAAATGATTAGAGCAGAGGAGGAATCGATTTATAAGGAAGAGTTTTTAAAATGCCAGATATAACTGAGGTTGGCTAAGCAGCGATTGCTGGGGCACGGCAAGATCATCTAGATGAGTTTGAAAAGTGTAAACACTAAGGAGGGAGAGGTATCATATAGAAGGGTACAAAGAGGTATAAATAAGGATTAGGTTAAATAAATGAGAAATGTACTCTGATTGTCAGAAACTTGCTGACACAGGTAAGATTGGAGAATAGTTTCCCTTATTCTCCATCCCCATACAAGGGAGGTGATGGAAGCCCAATTAATTTGAGACTTTAATGCATTGTCCCTATCAGCTCTTTATAGAAGAATCCTGCATTGGCAGGGCCTGGATGATCTACTAGATCTTCTCCACTTCTAGTTTCTATTTGTCTTTAAAACAAAGCATTTGTTTTCACTTAACATCTTCTTTTAGACCTGGGTACACAAAGCAGTAGGATGAAAATAACACACAACCCTTTCCAGAGGATGTTTGCAAGCCCAGTTGGACTTCTGGGCAACTAGACATTTGACTAGTAGGGTGGGGGTGGTTACTTCTTTGAGCTGCAAGGCTGATCTGTTCTTCCCATACACATACTCTCCAGGGCCGACTCTAGGCACTAGCAAAGCAAGCAGGTGCTTGGGGTGGCACATTTGCAGGGGTGGCAGGGATCCAGCATGGGAGCTGAGAACCAAAAGGGGGCCCTGGGAGCTGTAGTTCCTTGGTTAGCTCCCTGCCTATAGATCCAGCCCTGGAGCAGGGAAAGAACTACATTTCCCAGCATTCCCTTGGCAGCTATCAACAGGAAAGGGAGGGGGAGGGAGTGAGGTAGCTGAGACCTCATGGTGCAGCTTGCTGTGAATGGAGAGCTCATGGTGGCACTGTGAATGGTAGGGATACCGTATTTTAACACTCAAAAAAGAGGACACTCCACTGGGGGGGGGGGTTAGCCCCACCCCCTATCCACTCCCTCCCACCCCCTGCCTGCCCCCCACAGAACCCCCAACCCCTCCAACCCCCCTGCTCCTTGTCCCCTGATCACCCCCTCCCGGGACCCCTGCCCCTATGTGACGTTATTGATATAATCTGGGACCATATAGAACATGGTTGCAACCAAATCCTGTAGTGGCACCAAATCTTGTATAAAGGGGGTCAAATGAGGTGTGTTAGACAAGGTTAGGGTTTGCTAGTTATAATTATGCTGTCTATATGTGTGTCTCAATTTTGTAGTTGAAGTTGTGAATATTGGCTCTATACTGTCTGTATTTCAAACTTATGCTATGCTTCTGGGTGACGTCCCAGACAAGTTGGTGTTATCTCTGCCTAGCCTGCTTGATGGCCCATTAAGGACCATCAGCTATACAGTTGACCCATGGAGAGAAGGCAAATACGGCTTGTAACTCAGCAAAGTATGCAGGAACTTGCCCATGTGACTCCAGACTCCATTTTCCTGTAATTTTCCACAGTAAGAACAAAGAGGTGTTCTTACACCTGGAAGAGACTATATAAGGTTGATGCCTCGTCTCCATCTTGTCTTCAATCCTGCTTCTTACCTCTGGAGGGACTTTGCTACAAATGGAAGCTCTACACAAAGGACTGAATAACCCATCCAAGCTGTAGATGTACTCCAGAGACTTGAGTTGAACCTGCAGTTTATTCTATCACTGCTACAAGCCTGAACTAAGAACTTTGCCATTACTGTATGTAATTGATTCCATTTAACCAATTCTAGCTCTCATCTATATCTTTTTCCTTTTATGAATAAATCTTTAGATTTTAGATTCTAAAGGATTGGCAACAGCGTGATTTGTGGGTAAGATGTAATTTGTATATTGACCTGGGTCTGGGGCTTGGTCCTTTGGGATCGAGAGAACCTTTTTCCTTTACTGGGGTAAATGGTTTTCATAACCATTTGTCCCCATAACGAGTGGCATTGGTAGTGATACTGGGAAACTGGAGTGTCTAAGGGAATTGCTTGTGTGACTTGTGGTTAGCCAGTGGGGTGAGACCAAAGTCTTCACTGTCTGGCTGGTTTGGTTTGGCTTAGAGGTGGAAAACCCCTAGCCTTGGGCTGAAACTGCCCTGTTTTAAGCGATTTGTCCTGCATTGGCACTCTCAGTTGGGTCCCGCCAGAACCGCATCGTTACACCCTAATCGCCCCCCGGGACCCCACCCCCTATCTAAGCCTCTCTTCTCCTTGTTCCCGACTTCCCCCTCCTGAGACCCCCACACACACCCTAACTGCCCCCCTAGGACCCTACCCCCTACCTGTCCCCTGACTGCCCTGACCCCTCTCCACACCCCAGTCCCCTGACAGCCCCCGCAGAACCCCCAACCCATCCAAACTCCCCTGCTCCCTGTCCCTTGACTGCCCTGACCCCTCTCCACACACAACCCCTGACAGCCCCCCCAAACCCCTGACTCATCCAACCCCCCGTGCTCCCTGTCCCTTGACTACCCCCCCCGGGATCCAATGCCCCTTCTCCAACCCCCCGGTCCCCTTACCGTGCCACTCAGACCAGTGTGTCTGGCTCCACATGGAGCCAGACACTCTGCCACAGACACGCTGCTGCGCTCCTCTGTGGAGTGCACAGCCCCGTCCCCCCAGACTGCTGCCGGCGCGGCGCGCTGACGCTGCAGGGGAGGAGTGGGGGGAGCAGGGGAGGGGCTCTGGCTGCTGGAGGCCCCGATGCGAGTGGCTCAATCTGGCCGGGCCGCCCTGTCAGCCGTGCCGCGCTCTGCATTGGGAGGGAAATCCCGGACCTTTTGAGAGTTTTACAAATTCCTCCCGGACGGCTATTTAAAACCCAAAGAGCCGGACATGTCCATGAAAATACGGCTGTATGGTAAGTAACCCTGGAACGGGGAACAAGTATGCCCAAGGAGTAGGCAGCTTTGGCCCAGATATCTCCTTCAGAAGACATCCCCAGACTGGATTAGGGATACTGGTGTGACCCCACCTTGCAGCCCCCAAAGAAAGAATTGGGTGCACTAAATGGACAGTGCGCCTCTCTATCTGAAGCCTAGCAAGGGAGGTATGTGGA
Organism: Emys orbicularis; assembly: GCF_028017835.1. NCBI lineage: Eukaryota > Metazoa > Chordata > Testudines > Emydidae > Emys > Emys orbicularis. Next base: position 162,956,891 of record NC_088685.1, on the reverse strand, counting down.
TCCCACTAGAATTTAAAATGAAACGTAATAGAGAGGAGGATCTACTAGGACCCGGGCAGCTTTAGATACAGTACCAGGCATGTAGGAGGCTTTCCACTTCTGAGCCATGGATGCATAAATTGACTTTTCCTGTCCAGATTTAGCTAATATTCAGAAAGGGAATCTAGCACCTGCCTTCCAGATTTGAACTCCCTCAAAATTCAGGAGTGCTCAAGCTCAATTTGGGCAACTGTTACTTCATTTCTCCCAAATCAAATATACTGATCCACTGTAATGTGCTGTAGAAAAAGTAGGATAAAATTGAGCAAGAAATGCTTCCCAGTGGTTATTAGGACTGGAATTGCTATTTTCAACAGCCACTGCCATTTTTTTTTCTTTTTTTTTCGTTTCATTTGTTTAAAAGGAAGACAGTGATATTGCCTTGGCAAATTCCCCATAGAAACAAAGAGTGGAACAAAAGAATAATAAAGGCACCTCAACTTTTCCTCATTTATGTAGGACAGTCTTATAATATGCATCCAGATATCCTTCAATCACACAAGCTGAAAATTGTTCCACTTTACGGCAGTTCTGTAACCATATGGGAACCAATCCTGTCTGTGTTCTGTGCACAACCAAAATTCCTGCTGAATGACCCGCACTGGGAGTGAGTTACTGGTGACCCAGAGCTGGGGCGGCAGGGGGGTGCGGGTGGGGGGGGGGTGAGCCCAGGGCTGGGGCATCAGGAGGAGGTGGGGGGCAGCCAAAAATTTTTTTGCTTGGGGCGGCAAAAAACCTAGAGCCAGCCCTGATACTCTCCAAAGTCAGTGTTGATCTCTCTATTCCTGATGGCAGCTGAATGTACAGCACAACGCCTCAGACCTAAACATAGAAACAGCACCTACTATGGACCCTTGCTAAGTGTGCATCACCAGGGAGCTAAGGTGAATTGGGTGGCCTTGCCCACTGTTCTTTTAACTTGCCTCTGCTGAGCCTCATGTGCCACCCAATTTGGCTTGAAGCTCTTCCTCTTATTTACTAGGTGTGATAGGGCATCCACCCCACAGTAGCGTGCAAGAGGAGCTGCAAGGATCAGCCAATCTGGGCACAGCAGGCCCATATAAGAAGAGCTGCAGGGCAGAGCAGGATCAGCTACTCCCTGGAGCTCACGGAGGGAGAACTAAGTGCCTGGCAGGCAGAAGGAAGCGATCACCCTGGACAGAGCAGTGCTCCTAGCAAGGACCAGGGGAGCTAGAGAAGAACTCCTGGCTGGTTGCTGGGGTTTGCAGGCTGAGGCAAGGGTGAAGAGGGTGCTGGGGCCACAAGGAAGTGGCTGAACAATTGGCTGAAGTCACCACTGCGGAAACGGCGGGACAGTTGGACTGCAACCCCTGCCCTTGGATTGGGGTAACACAGATCATGACGCGACTGGAGGGCTGTGTTATGAAGACAACGCTGTAGTCCTTGGAGTAATGTGCGTCTGAGAGCAGAAGTGATGGCAGGCGAGGAACCACCAGGAGTGGGCGTACTGATCTGCGGAGCTAATCCCCAATATAACAGCATCAGCCACCAGTGTGGTGAGTGGAGCCATATTATATGAGGAAACAAGCATCTGCAGCAGCAGTAGCCTCCTCCCAATCTCTGGAGAAGAGGCAAGATAGAGCAGAATCATAGCACGTTAGGGAAGGAGATTATGTGCTTGAGTGGATGTTGGGGAGATGAGAGTTTGAACAGATAGGTTAGAAAAGAAAGAGGAGAATGGGAAAGCTGGGAGGGAGGGAACGTGTGTAGAATGACACAGGGAACGATGCACTACAAGGTACCCTGGGAAGGAAAGTGAAGGAAGGAGAAACACTGGAGCAACAGGAAGTTATAATATTTAAGAAGTGTTAAAATAAAACACCCACGAATAGTGCCATAGTGGCTGATTTATATAGAATATGTATTTATCAGTGGCAAGTGGAGGCACAGAGGGAAGTACTCTCTCTGGTGGAGTTCAGTCCCTTCACTAGTCTCCACCCTGACATCACTTTCATCCCAGGCTCAGCCAAATACTTCAGAGGAGCAATTTTGTTTGCATTTGGAATTAATGTTCCTGCATGAGGAACGCATAACTCCAAGCTATTTGCACCTATCCAACCCTGGACGTTCATAAATATTTCCTTGGGCTTTATCACAGCCTTTTATCTTTAACATTAAGGAATTCAGGAGTTTTCTGACAGCCTTTTATGGAGAGACATTGTCTCCATTTTCTGCAGTAAGGATCATCCTGATTGGAGATTACTGCCTTAAGGGCTGCTTACCTTTCCCCCGATCAAAAAATAAATCTGGGAGTCCATTAACCCTTAGAAGTACATTAGTGATGCAGAAGATCATTCTCAAAATCTGTTCCATGCTCAGATTCAATTCAAGAAGCCATAAATTCCATGGGAAATTTTCTTTAAAAAAACGTATCTTCTCACGTTAGGAGTCAAAAAAAGGGCTTCTAGGAATTCAACAAGGTGGAAAATGTCACTCTTAGCCCTAAGCTAGCTGCTGCAATATGTTTGTAAGTACAGCATACCATTTTGTTGGTGGACGTAGTGATCCCTCTCTGTCATTCAATTACTATTGCAGTCAGTTTTCCCATTGACTTCAGTGGGATCAGGCCCTGCAGGCCCAATCCTGCAACCCTTCTCTCCACATGAGTTCATGCAAGTAGTGCCCTGCACGTTGAGTAAAGGTTGTAGGATCAGACTCTACATTTGCAGAGCACTTTCTGATTCTCTGGGAATCTGTCACTCTATGTATTTAAAATAGCACTGATCAGCTCGATATGTGAATGCCTGTGTGATGAAAGGCACTATTTAAATACGGAATAGTGCTATGAGTAGGGCTCCTTACTAGTCTGTAAGAATAACCTATTGATGGGTCCACTTACTAGAAGGAATCTAACCTTCTGTTGACACGTCTTCAAATCAATCTTTTCTCTTGCTCACCTATTATGCTGGATCACAGATGCATTTAGCACATATCCCATAACTTGTAAGGTTGCAGTGGATGAAAGTCGGTCACAGGATAGCACAGAAAAATCTGATTACACTAGAGAATTTTGGAATTGCAAACATCTGCCATGCTTGTAAGAAACCATGCGTCTGTGCACAAAAAAAAAAAAAAAATGCTTGAAGTGGTTCACAAGCGATGCCAGCAGTTACAATTATACCTCTTTAAAGGAATTCTTGCTGCTAGCCGTGTTGCCATTCTAGTGTAGATAGAAAGCACATTGGTGCTGATAGACTGTTAAAATTGGTTCCCTCAGAACAATCACAGAATGTCCTGCAATTCTTTCATCACCATGCTGCGGTTATTCTCTGGTTAGAAAACGCCATGAGGACAGTCTTCTGCCACAAGTAGTTACATTTGGCTTACTTAAACTCACTCTGCAGTTTCAACTTGATACGGTAGAACTTTTCACTTCCCACACCACGCTACTGCATAGCGCTGCTGTACTCTGTTAAACGGCTATTATATTTCACCCCAGCACTGGCTGCATTTTGTTACTGACTGAAGTGATCCTGGGCTATGTAGTCTGAATAGTGGGGTGCAAATCTCTTTGGGAGGCTTGTAGATGAAAGGTGCTGAATAAAAAGAAAGATATCAAGTCACTGAGTCGCCTTTTAATGAGCTAAAAGATATAAATTAATGAGATGGTGAGGGCAAAAATAGTACACCTCTACCCCGATAAAACGTTGTCCTTGGGAGCCAAAAAATCTTACTGCGTTACACTGGTCTACAATTTTTGAGAAGTCGTCTGCTTCAGAGATAAAATGTGCTATTTATTATGTATTTTGATGTGCTGATGTCAAATATGACAATTAAAACAACTGATTGGCTACTGTTTCTAAGATATTTAAGTGACAGTAAATGGTCTATTAGTTCCTAGGCAGGCTGTAATCAAATCATTTCCACTCACAGTAAAGTATATGTGCTCGAAAAAAAAAGGAAGGAAATGCCCAATGAAATTTCACAGTTACAGCATCTTTCATTTTAGCAGCTCAAAGCTTCTGACAAGTTGAGCCTCTCTCCACCCTCAGAGACAGGAGAGTACTGGTATCAATCTCAGTTGTAGCACAGGATAAACAGGCATAATGACTTGCCAGATGTTTATGCAGAGTCAGTCTCAGAGTGCTGCCTCCCAAAATTCAGCTTACCCAAATACAAAGGAGCTCGACCCAAAGCCACGTTTACATTTAGAGACTCTCGCAGCCATGCTAAGGACATAACCTCATTCTAGTCAATTCAGTAGCCTTTCTATTTTCATGTGACTTTAGTAACTGAAAATAATGCTTTTCATACAAGGCACCAGCCAGCTGCTGTGTAAGCTTCCCCAGACTGTTCTAGCAGTACACCTCCATCCTGACTTGCAGTTTCAGTTTTGGGCCCCCTATGCACAGACTGCCAATCATGTCCAATTGAAGTGAGAAACTTACTTCTCCGAATTCCCCAGCTCAGCAGTCATGAAAAGCGAGTCTATTAAACCCTCTTGTCCCCAGCAAATCATAAGGAGAAGAGAACTGCTGGGGTTTTTTGTGAAGAAATCCTAAACATTTTGATTAGGTAGCTTCCCAAATACTTCAGTCTAAACACACTGGCTTAGATAAAACAACAAAACAAATGTACTGACAACAGAAAGATAAATTTTAAATTACTACAAGTAATGAGGCATCTAAATCAGAATTGGTTACAAGTTAGGAATTGGTTGTTTTACCTTTTAACAAGCTAAGTGAATACAAAGCAAAGATCTCTCTCTCACCACATGTTCCAGCAGTCTTACTGGGTGAACCTCTTTCAGTCAGGATCTCTCCCCCAGTCCAGTGCTACTTCCTTTGTTCTCCAGCTGTGGATGATGCCGGGGCAGAGAGCAAGGGAGAGATGATTTGAGGCATCGGCCCGCTCCTCTTATAGCCCTGTCTCTTGCTCAAGTATCATCTCCAGCTGATGTCTGGCCAGGAAACAAACTACTTCGTTGTCAAAATGTAGATGTTTTCCCGCATACCTCTCTTCTGCCAAAGAGTGGCCACTTACACAGGTGGTGGTCCATTTGAGCTCATTAACACCTGGCTGAGCCATTGGCTAGCCTTTTGTCTCTGGGGGACTTGTTTGTAACTGCCCTTCAGAACATGTTGGAACATATCTTTGGTTAGCTTTGAAAAGTCATGGAAGATGGGAGCGATTCCAGAAGACTGGAAAAGGGAAAATATAGTGCCTGTCTATAAAAAGGGAAGTAAGGACAACCCAGGGAATTACAGGCTAGTTAGCTTACCTTCAGTACCTAGAAAGATAATGGGGGAACTAATTTGCAAACAGCTAGAAGATAATAAGGTGATAAGCAACAGTCAGCATGGAATTGTCAAGAACAAATCACGTCAAACCAACCTAATAGCTTTCTTTGACAGGGTAACAAGCCTTTTGGATGGGGGGAAGCAGTAGATGTGGTATATTTTGACTTTAGTAAGGCTTTTGGTACTATCTTGCATGATCTTCTCATAAACAAACTAGGGAAATACAACCTAGGTGGAGCTACTATAAGGTGGGTGTATACCTGGTTGGAAAACCATTCCCAGAGAGTAGTTATCAGTTCATAGTCAAGCTGGATCAGTTCTGGGTCCAATTCTGTTCAATATCTTCATCAATAATTTAGATAATGGCATAGAGAATTCACTTATAAAGTATGTAGATGATACCAAGCTGGGAGGGGTTGTGTGACAGAGTCTGCTTACCCCCGCACTAGCCCAGACAGGGTTAGGCCCATATTATTGACAGCGGAAGTCCCGCCTCCTCGGCGGGACTGGGCATGCTCGAAATGCTCTAGTAGTATAAAGGGAGGAAGCCCGGCTCATTCTGGGCTGGCAGCTGCAGGGGAAGGACCTGTCTGGGAAGCTTCTGCAGTAGGCCAGCCACAGCCCCTGACTGCACCGGGAATCAGAGCCTCCCCAGGCCCGATTGAACTCGGGCAACTGGAGGAGCCAGAGAAGGTGGCCAGCCCAGCTGTCCAGGGAGACTCCGAAGGCTCATGGGAGACCAACACAGAGACCAGTAGGAAGTGACCCAGGGAGGGTGACGGAGTGGTACCTCCCGCCCGGGAAAACTCAGCATGTTTCGGTAGGACCCCCTGCTGAGTCAGTGGCAGGATGCTACACAGCTGTTAGTTTAGGGGCATGGTGGAGTCGGGTGGGCCTGGGCCCCCATACCGGGGCCACCGCACCCCTTGGTGGGCACTCCACCCTTGATAGACTCTGGCCAATAGGCCTCACTGCCCTGCACTAAGGGCTGCTCTATAGACTCTGGTCATTAGGCTGTGCTGCCCTGCACTAAGGACTGCTTAATAAACTCTCACCATTGGGCTGTGCTGCCCTTGTCCTAGGGGCGTCACAGTTTGCAAGTGCTTTGGAAGTTAGGATTAAAATTCAAAATGATCTGAACAAACTAGAGAAATGATCTGAAGTAAATAGGATGAAATTCAAGAAGGACAAATGCAAAGTACTCCATTTATGAAGGAACAAACAGTTGCACACACATAAATGGGAAATCCTAGAATATCAGGGTTGGAAGGGACCTCAGGAAGTCATTTAGTCCAGTCCCCTGCTCAAAGCAGAACCAATTCCCAACTAAATCATCCCAGCCAGGGCTTTGTCAAGCCTGACCTTAAAAACCTCTAAGGATGGAGATTCCACCACCTCCCTAGGTAACCCGTTCCAGTGCTTCACCACCGTCCTAGTGAAAAAGTTTTTCCTACTATCCAATCTAAACCTCCCCACTGCAACTTGAGACTATTACTCCTTGTTCTGTCGTCTGGTATCACTGAGAACAGTCTAGATCCATCCTCTTTGGAACCCCCTTTCAGGTAGTTGAAAGCAGCTATCAAATTCCCCCTCATTCTTCTCTTCTGCAGACTAAACAATCCCAGTTCCCTCAGCCTCTCCACATAAGTCATGTGCTCCAGCCCCCTAATCATTTTTGTTGCCCTCCGCTGGCCTCATTCCCATTTTTCCACATCCTCCTTGTAGTGTGGGGCCCAAAACTGGACACAGTACTCCAGATGAGGCCTCACCAATGCCGAATAGAGGGGAAAAGACAGTTATCTTTTCCGTAACTGATGTTCTTCGAGATGTGTTGCTCATGTCTATTCTACAATAGGTGTGCGTGCTCGCCACGTGCACCGGAAGTTTTCCTCCTAGCAATACCTGTAGGGAGGAGCGCCCCAGGGACCCCTGGAGTGGCGCCTCCATGGGAGTCTTCTCTTCTCCAGACTAAACAAACCCAATTTTTTCAATTTTTCCTCATAGGTCACGTTTTCTAGACCTTGAATCATTTTTGTTGCTCTCCTCGGCACTTTCTCCAATTTGTTCACTTCGTTGCCAAAGTGTGGTGTCTATAACTTGCCACAGTACTCCAGTTGGGTCTTATCAGTGCTGAATAGAGTGGTAGAATTACTTCTTGTGTTTTGCTTACATTTCTTTTTGACTTTCTCAGAAGAATTGAGGACCCTAATTGATCGCTGCTGACCGAAACTACTGATAGGTTATTTCTCAATTATATAATAAATCCAGGCCATTCATACTTTTAAAAATCAGTAGTAGCACAGTGTATTGAGAGTTACTTAGCACAAGGCTGAAAGAATAAAAACAAATACTTATTTCAGTGCAAATCAATGGAAAAAAACAATTCTGCCTCATTTGCCTCTAAAAGATGTAGGACAATGAAACCCAGAATGTAGAACATGTTAATCTGGTCTGGATTGATTGCCTAAATGTCTGTAAATTAAATGTTTGTCTTTTCAGCAATGTTATTAGAAGCATATAAATCATGTTCCACACCTACTCTAAGTGGCTCCCTTCAAGGAACTCTCAACTCTCAGAAGACAGTATGGAATATTGAAAACAGACTCTCACTAATCTGTCATTTTTCTATTTAATTTATAAAATGGGACACAGAGAGAACATTGAGGGCTGCGGATTTTGCAGTGCACAGATCAATCTCAGAAGCATTCACATAAACATCTGAAAGGTTGAATTATGAATATAGACTGATTTGTCAGGCATTCAAAGAAGACAAAACAATGCAAATATATTTGAGGACACTGAATTGTTTTCAAGCTACCCTCTAGCTTTTCAAAGTGCTGTTCAGTTTCTGAGCACATTACACATTGAAAAACGGTTTATATATAACCATACCATCTTTGGAACCGCAGTCTTACCAGTTCCATTTTGATGCAAATCCAGGAATTTACCATGGGTTTATAAAATCAATTTCAGTACTATCGTGGTTGAGATTATATTGTAATCCACATTTTATAGAAGACAACCAAATAAATACTCATCAGCATTGCCAGAAAGTTTTAAAAATTGTTTTGAACAACTGAACTCTCCACAGAGGATTGAAAGCCTTAGTATATCTTGCTTAATAAGGCTGATGCTAGGTAGGACATGTTTTCCTTCAGAGTGGTGATGGGAATTAAAGCCATTACATGGGTCAAGTTGGCCTAAATCCTTATGAACAGGAACATGAAGCAGCCAGGCAAAACCAGTCACAGGGGCAAATCTATAGAGAAGGGCTGTAATCTACACCAAGGGCCAATGTTTTTCTTCAGGACAGGGCACATTTACCTTAGTTTGCCAAGTTTTCATTTGTAAAATGAGCACATTTGTAATTCATAATGCAAAGAAAATCCAGTTTAGTACACATGTTCTAGTTCCCTCTCTGATCTTCTTCTAAGAATTGTAGGACTATGTGGAATTATATTCCAATGTATATGTCTGAATCTGATTTGGATATAGATAGCAGCTCCACCTAATATGTTATTAACATTTTCTCCTTAACATGTGACACAATTGTGTGCAATCAATACCAGCAGCAGACAACAGAGAGAAGCAGAAAAAGCAACAAGATGGATGGTGTTGAGGCATTTCTTCCCCTTCTCAAGAAAAATCCTTACAGGACTAGTAAATTCTTGTGAACAGTGTGATGTATAGCTAGCATTAACTACTGCAGTGGTGTACACAACAGGGCAGCCCAGTGTTCCCTTTGAACACTGGCGCTTCAAAAAGCAGCATAGGATGAGGTTTGGTAAATGCGGTTAGTTCAGTTGAGAGCTAAATATGTATACTGTTGGACATGAATGAACTGAGTTGCTAGGTGGACTGTAGCTGTCATGGCAAATGTTGAGAAATCATGATATGTGGAGAAAGTGAATAAGGAAGAGTTATTTATTCCTTCACCTAACACAAGAACCAGGGGTCACCCAATGAAATTAATAGGCAGCTGGTTTAAAACAAATGAAAGGAAATACTTCTTCACCCAGTGAAGAGTCAACCTATGGAACTCATTGGCAAGGGATGTTGAAGTCCAAAACTATAAAGGTGTTCAAAAAAGAATTTGATAAGGTCATGGAAGATAGGCTATTACCGAGGATGGTCAGGCATGCAACCCCAAGCTCTGGGTGTTCCTAGCCACTAACTTCCAAAAGCTGGGAGCATTGGCCATGTCAGAAGACCAGATATTGGTCTAGATGGACCATTGGTTTTGACCCACTATGGCCGTTCTTATGATAGGTCAACTCACTAATCATGGCAAAACCTAATTACTTCACTATTGCTCAATCCTGGGACAAATGTTCTATTGATTTCACTGGGAACAGGTCAGGTCCTCACTGTACATCAAGGGTTCTTTCATCCCCATATGCAACAACTTTGTCTCCTTTTCTTTATGCAGTTGTCCTGTATTACCCAAGCACTAGGTCACCAGGATATCTCACAAGAGGTCCACTGAGCTAGCCTTGAGTGCCTCTACAGTGTGGTCACTGACACGTTGCCCTTGGAGTACGTGTAACCCTATGGAGGTTTTGTGACAGAGGGTTCCTAGTGCTTTTCTAGTTTGGAATCCCATTGAAATCAATGGTGTCGAATGGGTTGCAAAGAAGTCAGAGTAGAGCAGCCTAGTGAACTTTAAAAATCCAAAGTACTAGAATCTAACTCAAAACATTCATCCTTGGTAATAATCCTACAAAGGAGCAGCAGCCAAACAAATCTCAGTTTTGTGCTTTTTCTTTCATTACTAGGTAAAAATGAGAAGACTATTTCAAGACCTGAAGGATGAGCTGAACCGCACTTATCAACTAGACCCTTCCATCAGCTACACTGGCATACAGCATAGTGATACCAGCACCTTTAAAACATGTTTTTAGCGTATTACTATCAAGTCACATTGATTTTTTTTCCATTTCCAGACACTTCAGGAGACAAACATAGAAAGACAGCAAACTAGACTATATTAGCATGAATTGTACTGCGAGCCTTGCACAAAAAGGAAAAATCCAGCCAATGCATTCTCTGCAACAGAATATACAATTGTTTAATATCACTGTTGTAATAGTCAGGTTACTGTGCACAGAACAATACTGGAGTGCCAATGACAGCATTTGTATGGAGACTTTCATAAATCAAAATGGAGTGCTAAGGACAAGTGTGCTTTCACTGATGATTTATCAGCCCTGGCTCAGAAAGTTGCCTTAATTTATACAACCATCTTACCAGGAATTTACTCTAGGAATTCTTCTTGTTTTATGTACCACACACCTGATTATAGATAGATTAGAAATTAAGAACTGAGGGTAAAATGTTCAAAATCACCTAAACAACTCAGGAGATCATGTCCCGTTTATTTCCAGAGACTTAAGCTCCTAAGCAATTTGGGAGCCTTTGAAAATTTTATCATACAAAAAAATTAAGTTTAGAGGGAGTTAAGGTAGAGAGTCCATAGCACTAAAACACATTACAGGAATGCTTTAAATTTTCCCAAAACTAAGCACCACAAATGCAGGAAATTCAACATTAAAGTTACATTTAAAAAGTAGTACAAATAGGTTAAGAAATGAAAATACACAGTTAACACAACCTTAACTCTTCCCTGGAGTGATACCATGCAATAACCGAAGGACAATAAATGTTTTAGTTTTTGTGACCTCAGTTCAGCTAAAACTGATTTTTTTAAAGACTTTTTTCCAAACTTGTCTCCCTCATGTCGTCACTACAAAGTCAAGATGGGTTGGGAAAAATTATAAAACCCCTATAATCTTTTTTACCCTTACATTACTGATATATACTCACAACCATAACTTCATCTTAATGTACATTTTGTATGAGTTTCGTTAATTTTTAATTACCGAAAATTTCACACATGATCACCAAACAAGGAATCAAAAGAAAATGCTACTCTGATATTTCTAATTATTAGAAGATATGCAGTGTCAATCTTTAATCATTTTATTTTAATTTTAACTTTCAAGGTCAGATTTGCTGGTATACCAGAACAGCCTAAAGCAGCCAGGACGCATTGGCCATTTAAACTTAATGCTAATTGGCATCACTAGAACAACACAAAGCTGATAAAGTGTACTGGTGAATCTGTCTCTTAATTTGCAATTGACTTGTTGCTTTAGAGAGCGGTATTATTGAGATTCATGCTATGTGAAAAGGGGGTGGGTAAAGCACAGTCTGCAAGTCTCAATATCTGTGAAATTTAAAGACTCCTCCTATGCACCTCAGTTTCCCTGCAGGGGCTGCCTGGGTGCACAATAGAGCTAAGGGAGCAGTGTCATCGGGAGCCTTTCAGGCATTGATACCCAAGCTAGTGTGCCAGCATGGAACCTTCAAAGAGCTGTGAAATTGGGCCAACTAATCTACCAATGAGCACTCCACTCATGTCCAGTCTCCTTCATCCAGAGTCATTACACCCCATAGAACTATGGCATGAAAAATAACTTGAGAGAAAGGGGGGTGGGATTGGTGAAATTGCATCTGATGTCACAATGGTCCCAATTAAAAGTTACCTGACCGGTTGAACTGACCCTGTGTGTAGTCTATAGAACAATTAGATTAAAAAATCCTTAAGATAGCTTAATTGCAACCTAATTTCTTGCAATATAGCCTACACACAAGTTTTCAATTAATTTTAACTATATAAAACATTTGAAGAGTTTGTGTTAAGATCATTTGGGACATAGAAAAGAGTGATACAAATGCTAAATTTCTTAAGGGTCCCAGTTTTCAATTAATTTAACTAATTAATTTATTTTCTTGTAATTCTCAGAAAATTCATTCTGTGCTCAAAAGGAAAGTACTGTAAGTTTGAGCAGGCAGGATAATGCTGTGTTTTCCATACATAAAAGACGTTGAATCCTTATTTGAGTCTAAAGCTCAACCTTAATTATGCTGTCAATACTAGTACCTTCATGATAACTGAACAAATGAACCATTAACACCAGTTTAGCTTAGAGCAAAGTTGTACTGTTTGCTTAGTTAATAAAGCTCTTGAAAGATCGATTTTTTTCTTCCAACTCAGATCAGTAACAACTGAAGAAGAGACTGTAAAAAGTAGAAGATACAAAGAAAAAATGAAAAAATGAAATCATCTATATAGATTATGCTAGTTACAGTCTTACAGTGTTAATATTAGTGTCATAGCCGATCTGATTTTTCTAATACATGGCCTGGATAGGGAAACATGATCAGCACTGCTTTGGGAAAAGTCATTCACATGGACCCTATTTTCACTATATTCCCTTTATGCATTGCCTTTGTCGACTATGAAAAAGCGTTGGACAGCATAGAGATCAATACAGTGTTGAATGCTCTTGCAGAGCAGGGCATTGACACAAACTATATCAAACTATTAAAGGAAGCAAATTGACGGCACAACTGATACAACCTTATTTGATACTCCCCATCCCAGTTAAGAACGGTGTGAAACAAGGCGACATGGTTTCACCGAAACTCTTCACAGCCTGCCTCGAAATAGTAATGAGGCAGATGAATTGGAAGGGTGGAATCAACATCAACAGAGAGCAGTTTTACCATCTTGGATTCGTGGGCTATATTGTGTTGATTGCCAAAAATACTACCAAACTACAGAAAATGCTGCGAGAACTCAACACAAAAAGCAGCCAAGTCGGACTGAAAATTAACCGCTCCAAAACAAAATTTATACGATCTGATACCTTGCCAAAAGCCCAAATAACAATGAAGGGAGAACAAATAGAAGTTGAGCAATATGTCTATTTGGGCCAAGGAATTAACATGCGCCACGATCAGGAAGCTGAACTCTCGCGAAGAAAGAACGCACATTGGTGTGCATTCAGTTCTATCAAGGATGTCCTCCAAGGAAAAATCAACAAGGCAACACGTGCCAGCCTCTTCAACTAAACAGTACAGTAACTCCTCACTTAAAGTCATCCCTGTTAACAGTGTTTCATTGTTACGTTGCTGATCAATTACAGAACACGCTCGTTTAAAGTTGTGCAATGCTGCCTTATGTCATAACAGATAGTTAAGGGTTAATGCCTCTTTTACCTGTAAAGGGTTAAGAAGTTCACCTAGCCTAGCTGACACCTGACCAGAGGAACCAATGGGGGGATAAGATGTTTCAAAAGGAAGGAGGGAAGTTTCCATTGTTTAGTTTCAGTTTTGACCGGAGTGGGCAAGCTCCAGAATTCAGCCTCTTATCAAGTAGTGAGTATTAGTGAAGGAAATAAATAGGTTTATGTTTATTTTCTTTGTAACTTGTCTTGGGCATTAGGGAATAATCAAATTGGGTATTTTTTGTGTAACTAAGTTTTTGCCCAGGGGAACATCCTCTGTGTTTTGAATCTGTTGTCTGTGAGAGTAGCTGGTATGCTAATCTCTCCCAAAGGGTTTTCTTTTACCTTTCTTTTCTTTAATTAAAAGCCTTCTTGATTGATTTTTCCTTGTTTTAAGATCCAAGGGGGTTGGATCTGGACTCACCAGGAATTGGTGGGGGGAAAGGAGGGGGAATGGTTAATTTCTCCTTGTTTTAAGATCCAAGGGGGTTGGATCTGGACTCACCAGGAATTGGTGGGGGGAAAGGAGGGGGAATGGTTAATTTCTCCTTGTTTTAAGATCCAAGGGTTTGGATCGGTGTTCACCAGGGAATTGGTGAAGAAGTCTCTCAAGGGTACCCAGGAAGGGAGTTAGCACTTGGGAGTGGTGGCAGCAAAACCAGATCTAAGCTGGTAATTCAGTTTAGAAGTTCACATGCAGGCCCCCATATCTGTACTCTAAAGTCCAGAGTGGGGATGAAACTTATGACACCTTATAACGTCGTTTGGCAGCCGCCTGCTTTGTCCACTGCTTGCAGGAAGAGCAGCCTGTTGCAGCTAGCTGTTGGGGGCTTAGAATCTGGGTGGACCAGCAGCCCCCCCCTTTCAGCTCCCCGCTCCCCTAAGTTTCCTGTGCAGCAGCTGCCCAGCAGGCTATCAATTGCGGGCAGTTCAGCTGTCCCTCCGCCCACTGCCATGTGCTGCTCCTGCCCTCTGCCTTGGAGCTGCTCTTCGGAGCCTCCTGCTTGCTGTGCAAGGGGGGGGGTACTAATGTCAGAGTTTCCCCCTCTCCCCTGCTCCTGAACCCCACTTACCCCTTCTCCATATAGAGCAGGGTGGGGACACTGATGGAGAGAGACAGAGAGAGCTTGGGGCAGCAGCTGCTGTCTCAACTCCCAATAGACTTAAAAAGACAATGTACTTACGAGTGGGTTCAGCATACTTAAAGGGGCAATGTGCATCTCTCTCTCTCTCTCTCTCTCCCACACACAGGGTGTGTGTCTCTGTTTGCCATGCTGTCTCCCCCCATTGGTGCTGCCTTGTAGAATGTGATGCTACATTAACAACATTTTAACCCTTGAAGGCTCAGCCAAAAGCTAGTTCATCATTTAGCAGTAAGGCATTCCCTGGGGAAATATCTCACTCTCTTCCACCCCCTCAACCAAGCTTCACAATCGTCATCGCTGTGTACAGTATTAAAGTGTTTGTTTAAAATGTGGTGTGTGTGTGTGTATAGTTTTTTCTCTGTTGAAAAAAATTTCCCTGGAACCTAACCCCACCCATTTATATTAATTCTTATGGGGAAATTGGTTTTGCTTAACAATGTTTCGCGTAAAGTCATATTTTTCAGGAACATAACTACAACGTTAAGCGAGGAATTACTGTACTGCAATATTGTATGGTAGTGAAACATGGGTGCTGACAGAGGAGCAGCAACTGTCTGTCATGGAGAGGGCGATGGAAAGAAGAATTCTGGGAATTTCAATCCACGACCGAGTCCGTAATGAAGAGATCAGACAGCAGAGTGGAGCGCTGAACGTCGTTGTTGAGAGCAGGCATAGTAAAATGCGATAGGCCGGGCATATAGTGAGGCTCACTGACAATCGATGGACTAGCAGCTGCACTCGGCCAAACTCCAAAGAGATGGGGAGATGTTACCATGAAAACACATGGTCGCACATGGAGAAGGAAGGCCATGATACAAGAAGAATGGAAGACGTGTTGTGATTGGTGCAATCGAGACGAGGGCTGAAGGACCAATCGATCAAGGTGAACTTCTAGTAATGAATAGTCTCAGAAATGTGTTTTGGAAATTTAATGAAACATCTATATACAGAAGGAATACTGCTAATGTAATGTGTGGTTTGGTATTTAACTGCATTTCTATTAAATTTTATCTCAAACAAGTTTCTACAGAATTATTTACAGAACATTGTACAACGATCAACTATATTACCAACATGTTGTGAAATAAAAATGGATATGACCATTCTTTCAACATAGCTTTCCTGACATAGTTATCAGGAAATGTTTAACAACAAGACCTGTAAAAATGATTTAGTGTTCAAAGTATTATACAAATTATTTTGACAAAAAATAGTGAGCATATAGTTTTCACACCTAGTCATGAAAACTATTTATCTTCCAAAGGCTATCTTGATCTGAAGTGACATAACTGCAGTGTAGAAGGTTCGTGCCGGGGCTCGACCCTCCTGGGCAGGAGGGGAGCCACACCGACTCACTACTGGTGGAACAAACAACCAGTTAGTTCAGGGGCTCAGGCCCTCAGGCAGGGGCTGAGCAAACAAACAGTTAGTTCAGGGCTCAGGCCCTCTGGTGCAGGGGCTGAGCAAACATTACACAACAGGTAGGCCCAGGCCCTGGAGCAGGGCGGGGCACAAATAGTCACAACTCAGACCCCTTTGGTGCAGGGGCTGAGCAACAATCAGTTTGGTAGCTCAGGCCCTCTGGTGCAGGGGCTGAGCAAACAAGCAGCAAGTTCAGGTAGGGCCCAGGCCCTGGAGCAGGGCGGGGCACAAACAGTCACAGCTCAGGCCCTTTGGTGCAGGGGCTGAGCAAACAATATCCCAGTTGGGGTAAGCGCAGGCTCCTACACCTGAGCGTTGGGTGAGGGGGAAGCCTGCCACCCGTGAGCAGGGGTGGCAGGGGGGGACGCAGGACCACCCACTCCACTGCGTCCCAGCCCGGGGCCCTAGCAGCGGCTATCACAGCTGCTGGTCAGTGGGGTATCCTGCCCGAAACACACTGACATCGGCTCACATGCATCTGCAGCCTGACCGGGGTCGGCTACCCCCGGGCTACTTCCGTGTTCCCCCTCGGGGCCTATCTCGTTGGTGACGCCGGGCTCGGGCCAGTCCAGCAACATCGGTTCCTCTGGTCCGGGGCTTGGGGGCAGGTCTGGCAGCTCCTCGGGGAAATCCGGCCACTGAGGCTCCCGCGGCTCCTCCGGGTAACAGCAGGGGCGGAGGGGCTCTGGGGGCTCCTCGCCTTCGTAGTTGGCGCGGGGCAGGTCCGACGGCTCCTCCCAATGACGGGAGCGGACGGGCTCCGGCGGCTCCTCCTCATAGTGTGATCGGGGTAGCTCCAGCCAGTTAGGGCAACAGCTTCAGGCCTCGGAGGTCTCCCGGCCGGGAGCTCCCGGCCGCACGTCTGCTCCCTGCGGTGGCTGGGGCCTCACTGAGCTCTGGCGACCAGCTTTTATACTTCCTGTACCGCCCCTTGACTTCCGGGGGGCGGGAACAGGCGTCGGTGACTCTGCCCACTTGGGTGTCTCTAAGGGCTCTCCCTCTGCTGGGCAGGAGGGGAGCCACACCGAGTCACTACATGCAGGCTAGTAGCATAAGGGTCCTACCATCAATCCAACCCTAACCCCGCCCCTTGACCCATTAAGCCCCACCCCTTAACCCCTCAAACCCCACCCACCTGTCACAGGAAGTCCTGCCCCAGAGGGTATTACTTCCGGGGTCAAGGCGGCCACATGACTAGAAGCAAGGTGCCTTATGTGACCCCTCTAAGAACTCCTCCCACCGTCCTCTACCAATCAGGAGGGGTTTCAGCTGCTGGGGACCACCCTGAGAGGAGCTTTGACCAATCAGGGCGAGATCTGGGACGGTGTGAGCCATCTGGAAGTGGCTTTAAGAATTCCTCCCACTTCCCTCTACCAATCAGGATGGGTTTCGCCCTGATAGGACCTCCCAGAGAGGAGATTTGACCAATTAGGGTGAGTGCTGGGGCGGGGTGACCTGTTCGGAAGTGGGTCGTGTTACCCCTCTAAGAACTCCTCCCAACACCCTCTGCCAGTCAGAGTGCAGCACCATTACCCCAGAAGTCCCACCTCCGGGCAGAAGAGGCCATCTCTTACCAAGGACACGTGTTTAAGAAATTGTGGAAAGGCTGCTGAGAGGAAACGTGGACTCCTTTACCACCCCTGTGAGAACTTCAGACTTTGTTTTAGACCCGAGCACCTTTGGACGTGTGTGGAGAAAGCGCTACATCAGTGACAGTTCCAAGAAGGACCCTTTGACTCAACCGTTGATGGATACGTTGGAATCCAACCCCAAAACCCTTGTGAGGCACCCCGATGAGTGTGACGGCCTCTCATTGTTCAACCCCCTAGAGGTGGAAGGTGATCATGGCTTGGAGGAGTCACCGGCGGACAAGGTGAACGGAAAAGACGTTGCTCAGGTAAATGAATGATTAAGAAGCGACGGTCGAGGCAGGGCCAGCTCTAACTTTTTTGCCGCCCCAGGCAAAAAAGAAGAGCGTCGCCCCGCCATACCCCCCGTGAGTGACGCACAGCTGAACCCGCCCCCAACAGCGCCGCCAAAATCCCCGCCCCCCAGCACCACGCCGCCCGAAGCCCCACCCCCGAGCAAGCCCCCGCCCCCCCAGTGCCGCACCGCCCGAAGCCCCGCCCCCTCCAAGCGCCGCACCGTGCCCCCCCTCCGAGCAACGTGCCGTGCCAAGCCCCTGCCCCCCCTCCGAGCGACGCACCAAGCCCCCGCCCCTGCAAGCGCCATGCTGCCCAAAGCCCCACCCCCGGAGCGCCACGCAAGCCCCCGCTCCCCGAGCGCCGCGCCGCCCGAAGCCCCGCCCCCTCCGAGCGCCGCGCCCCCGCCCCCCCCCTCCGAGCGCCGCGCCAAGCCCCGCCCCCCCTCCGAGCGCTGTGCTGCCCGAAGCCCCACCCCCCGTGCGCCGCGCAAGCCCCCGCCCCCTCGGCACCGCGCCACCCGAAGCCCCGCCCACTCCAAGCACCGCGCCGCCCGAAGCCCCCGCCCCCCTCCGAGCGATGCGCCCCCGCCCCCCTCTGAGCGACACGCCGTGCCAAGACCCTGCTCCCCCTCCGAGCGCCGCGCCAAGCCCCCCGAGCGCCCCGCCGCCGAACCAAAATAAATAAAAAATAAAAATCCTAGCGCCGCCTCGCTCTAAGGTGCCGCCCCAAGCACCTGCTTGGTCGGCTGGTGCCTGGAGCCGGCCCTGGGTCGAGGATGGGGTGTAATGGGGCTAGGAACCAGGGATTGCGTAAATTAACAACAAGCAGTGGGGTGCTTACACTGTTTCTTTACTGAAAATCTCTCAACAGCTCGACGATGCCTTTCTAGAGGCCTTTGAGTACTTACACATCGGTAGCCCTGTGGGAGTAAATATATCGTGCATCAGCTGTTTTTGCTCATGTCTGAAACACAGATCAAAAGAGGAAAATCTGGAAAAGGACAAAATGGAAGAATGAACTGTAGTAAGATGAGGCCTGATCTGAAGTAAGGGTCAAGCTGTTGCTAAGCAAATTAGGCTGCGAGCCAGAGGCAGGCCCTGCTCACAGAAATTGTCAAGAAGAGGGCTGCTAGAAGAGGAACGTGTGCCAAGACGGCACCAGAACAGCTGGGTACGAACACATCCCACACAGATAACAAGGAACAGGCAGACCCAGCCTAATGACAGTATAAAAGGACAATATGATGAATAGACAATATGATGGATAGACAATATGAAAGGACAGTATGATGGATAGACAGTTGGATGGATAGATAGTATAATGGATAGATTTGTTCGAAACCACCTGTGCCAGGAGAATGGCAGTAATGCGTAAAGGGGCTGCACCTCAATGTGTCAGGAGTGATGAGTAATCTGTTCTGCATCTGTGTATAAGAATACGTCCCGGAGAGCACATCTTTGTCTGGCCTAGGGGGCAGTGGAAAGACCCGCCACTGACTGAGCTGTGTCCATTGTCAGGGAGCACATATGTACTAGCAGACCCGTCGATATCTAATCCAGCTAAAGCTAGAGACTGTGTTTTGTTCAACAATAAACCTGGCCGGGTGCCTTCGAACCTTACTAGAGTCTGTGGTCTTTGGGGGTTCTCTCGGGTCTGCTGTGTCAGCTATCTGTGCAGAGCCCGGGCAGCACACACAGGGAATACGCACGCAGCCGACTTTTATAATCATTGAACAAGAGAAGAGCACCACACCGGTAGCTACTGACAACATGAACCAGCTCAGACTCCGTTATGGTATGGGTCACGGCGTCCATTTTTACAGGCGGCTGTAAAAGGTTGTGTTAAACCAGGCGATTAATAAAACTTATTTAAATGTGTCAATATGAATGTGTCCCCCTCCATACTTGTGTTAGTAAAAGACGGTACATGACATGTCTCCACAGATGGCTCTGTTAAAGAAAATATATTACACCCCCGGGGAAGTTGGGAGCTTCGGCGGGGTGAACCCTCTTTTTCAAGTGGCCAAAAAGCATAGTAAAACTTTAAATAGAAGACAGGTAACAGCTTGGTTTTCAGACCAGGATGCTTACACTTTACACAAATTGTCTCGAATACGTTATAAAACAAGACCGTTGTTTCAGATGTAGATGCGCAATGGCAGACAGATTTGGTGGATATGCACCGGTTCTCCAAACACAACAGCGGTTTTAAGTACATCTTAACAGTGATAGACATTCTATCCAAATATGCCTGGGCCTTAGGCCTAAAAGAAAAGACAAGTGGTGAGGTATCCAAGGCCTTTAAAGCTATTTTTAGCAAAGGGCGCGTGCCTCAAAAATTACAAACCGATTGGGGGAAAGAATTTTTAAACAAACCTTCAAGCAGATTGTTAAAGCGGCACGGCGTTCACCATTTTGTTACTAATAATGAAGTCAAAGCAGGGGTTGTGGAGCGATTTAACAGAACTTTAAAAACTAGGATGTGGAGATATTTTACAGCCCATAACACCTTTCGCTACATCGACATGATACCTGACTTTATAAAGAGTTACAACCAGAGTTTTCACAGAACTATACGTACCAGACCCACTGATGTTAAACCTTCAAATTCTCTGAAGGTATGGAAAACGGTTTACGGAGATGGTTTTAAAATAAAACCGGTTGTTGCCCCTTTCAGAAAAGGCGACCACGTGAGAGTATCTAAAACCAAAGGAGCTTTAGAAAAAGGGGCAACCCCGCCAAAGCTCCCAACTTCCCCGGGGATGTAATATATTTATTTAACAGAGCCATCTGTGGAGACATATCATGTACCGTCGTTTACTAACACAAATATGGAGGGGGACACATTCATATTGACACATTTAAATAAGTTTTATGAATCGCCTGGTTTAACACAACCCTTTACAGCCGCCTGTAAAAATGGACGCCATGACGCCTACCGTAAGGAAGTCTGAGCTGGTTCATTCTTCCATTTTGTCCTTTTCCAGATTTTCCTCTTGAGATCTGTGACTCAGACATGAGCAAAAACAGCTGATGCATGATACGCTTACTCCCATGGGGATACCGATGTGTAAGTTCTCAAAGGCCTCTAGAAAGGCATCTGTGACAGGTTGGATCACAGAAACCCCCTGGGCGCTGCCACCTGATGTGCCCAGACTACTTCTATCCCTGCTTTCCCTGCCAGCTCAGGACTCCAGCACCCTGTCTTGCTGAGCCAGACACTCCCGTCTGCTCCAACACAGACCCAGGGTCTGAATTACGTGCCCCAAAGCTGCAGGTTTACCTGAAAGCAGCTAACAGAAGTGTTCCTGTCTTTAACACTCAGATGCCCAACTCCCAATGGGATCTAAACCCAAATAAATCCATTTTACCCTGTATAAAGCTTAAAATGTGCAAATCTATATCTAATCAAACTGAATACAGATAAGATCCTCACCAGTTCCAGAATGGTCCCTTTTAAAGACTAATCTCCTTTTAGCCTGGGTCCAGCAATAACTCACACCCCTTGCAGTCACTGTCCTTTGTTCCAATTTCTTTCAATAATCCTGGGAGGGTGGAGAGGCTCTCTCTTTAGCCAGCTGAAGACAAAATGGAGGGGTCTCCCAGGGGTTTAAACAGACTTTCTCTTGTGCGTGGAGACCCCCTCCTCACTCCTATGCAAAATCCAGCTCCAAGATGGAGTTTTGGAGTCACCTGGGCAAGTCACATGTCCATGCATGACTCACAGTTTTTACAGGGAGCATCCATTGTTTACATGCTACCTTGAACGTCCTCAAGTAGACTTCTTATGTGGATTGGAGCATTCCAAGATCCATTGTCCTTTAAGTGTTTCTTGATTACGTACTTAATTTCAACAGTCCTTTCTCCAGGAACTGACCAAATGCTCTACTAAGGTTATTTAGAAATCAAGCCAGTACACAGCCAACATTCATAACATTCATAACTTCGAATACAAAAATGATACATGCATACAAATAGGATTAATACATTCAGTAGATCATAACCTTTACGGAGATATGTTACATGGCATATGTAGCATAAAATACATTCTAAGCATATTTCCATAAAACTCTTTCTCAGCATATTTCCATAAAGCCTTATGGGAGGTAGTGTCACACCCTCCCCCTGAGCTTACTGCCAGAGACTTGGACACTGTGCAGGCAGAGGCAGTACATGTAAAATCCCTGTTTGTCTTTGGTCATACTCCTTTTCAGTACCTTTAAACCATATGATGTCATTCCTAAGGGTCCTAGCCAGTTTTGGGGTTCCTGGTCCCCAGATGTCTGAAAACAGGTTGGGGTGTAATATTGTTACCAGAATGCAGACAGCAATATCTGTTAAAGTGGAGGTGTTTGGGCATTTAGCCACCAATGCCATGAGGCGGTGTGCCTCAGTTTCCCCTTTATGCTTTTGCTGCTGTGCCAAGCTTCCAGTCTGTTTACAGGTATAGGCTGAAAAGTAACATGCTTGTGGGACTGTCCTGTCACCATCCCTAGCATGTACAACAGTTTCTTCCACGAAGCAGTTATGTCCCACATCTTTAAAGGGTTTACCACTAGTATGAATTCCTTTGTTTTATCCCATAGGTAAATTAGCAAAAGACACAAGGTTAACAGCAAATCTACGGTGGACAGGCTTCGTTCCCTCAATTTGACTCGTTTAGTGTCTATTGCATTTTCCCAGTTCTCTGTACCCTCTGGTAGGCCCTCTGATGCAGATTCTTCTGCCTCTTTGGAGAAGACTTTTAATTCAGGCATGTGTTTGAGGCTTTGGCAAGGAGCGGGTGTACTGCAATCATGCCTGCCCCTCCCTCTGGAATTTCTCTGGGCTGGACCCCACTCCCTTGTGAAGTTCCACCCATGCAGAGATTCCCCCCCATCCCTATCTTGGAGAGAGAGTTTTATCTCTTACAAGTCTAGCAAGAACAACATCTTTCAATGGGGTGCTCTGGACCCCTGTGGGCACCCCACTTTCTGTTCCCAACAGTCAGCTGGATGGACTCCCCCCTCCAGGAGACCTGACCCCCAGGTTTCCCTTAAAACCTGATCCACAGGAGAAGGGGCTGGCATTTTAAATGCAGACTTTTCACCCTCCTCCTGGGAAAGTCCCTTCCTACAAAAGGTGGGCGGACTCTCTGCCCCCCACCTCACCTTCCATCTGGGCTTCCCTCTCTGGGCTCCCCTCTGGGTCAGACACTCCTGTGTCCCCCGAAAGGGAAGGTGACCCTGGTCCAGCTGTGGGCTCACAGCTACCAGCTAGGGCAGACTCTTCACTGGCCAGCAAAATTCCCCCCTTTTCACTCAGGTTGGGTTTGCTTCCAGCTAAAGAGATCTTGGGGCCTGTTTCCACCACAGTGTTCACCAGGACCCCAACTTCCACCTTTGGGACAGACCCCTCGGTGCACTCCAGGGCAGGCCCTGCCCCCTGCTGACCTGCAACTTCCTGGCAGTCAGCAGCTGTGGTGGCCCCCCTGTTACAAGCAGGGCCGGCTCTAACTTTTTTGCTGCCCCAGGCAAAAAAGAAGAGCGCCGCCCCGCCGTACCCCCCCCGTGAGCGCCGCACAGCTGAACCTGCCCCCACCAGCGCCACCGAAATCCTCGCCCCCCCAGCACCACGTCGCTCGAAGCCCCACCCCCGAGCAAGCCCCCGCCCCCCCAGCGCCGCACCGCCCAAAGCCCCGCCTCCTCCAAGCGCCGCGCCCCCCTCCGAGCGACGTGCCGTGCCAATTTTGCTATCAATGTGGTCATCTTTTGATCTTCAGGGATGGCATGGAGGGTGCACAGCCTCTCGAAGGTGATGAAATATTCAGCAATATTGCTGGATTCCACATACTGTAGACGCAGTCGCTCCTATTTATGGATTTTTGGGGAAGTGGAGCCAGCAGGTGGAAGGTTTTGTCTCTTCGACTCCATTACAGCCAGTTCATGCTTCTGGGCCTCCACAGCTCTCTCGTGGGCAGCCTCTTCCCTGGCTTTTTCTGCACCCACCCTTGCTGTCTCTGCCTCCATAGCTCTCTTGTGGGAAGCTGCCTCTGCCTCCACCCTTGCTGTCTCTGCCTACGTAGCTCTCTTGTGGGCAGCCTCCTCCCTCTCCCTCAGTCTTTTATGTTCATTGTCTTTCTCTTTTGCTTCCAGTCTAGCCAGCTCTAGTTTGTTAGCTGCTTCACTGGTAGTCCTTTTCCTGCTTTCTTCTTCTGGGCCACACCCCCTCTGCAGTTCACTGAAACTGGGATGCACTCAGCTCAGGGGATTTTTAGTTAACAGAGACTTTCACAGTGCCCAGTGTTCAGCCTTTCTGGGCAATTTGCACCCTGTGCAGTTTTAGCTTCTTCAGATCTTCCTTCTTACTTATTTTGCTTCCTTTTCTGTCCCTACTTCCCTTACCCAAAATAAGCAAACAGAAAATAACAAACCAATAACCACTTTGTCTGTTCTCCAGCCACCACATTTAAAACTCACTTAAAATCACTAGCAGTACCTCAAAGCAATCAGCTGTGCACAGATCCTGTCGACTACGCCACTGTGACAGGTTGGATCACAGAAACCTCCTGGGAACTGCCATCTGATATGCCCAGACTACTTCTACCCCTGCTTTCCTTGCCAGCTTAGGACTCCAGCACCCTGTCTTGCTGAGCCAGACACGCCCGTCTGCTCCAACACAGACCCAGGGTCTGAATTACTTGCCCCAAAGCTGTAGGTTTACCTGAAAGCAGCTAACAGAAGTGTTCCTGTCTTTAACACTCAGATGCCCAACTCCCAATGGGGTCTAAACCCAAATAAATCCGTTTTACCCTGTATAAATCGTTCACCCTCTATAACACCGATAGAGAGAGATGCACAGTTGTTTGCTCCCCCAGGTATTAATACAAACTCCGAGTTAATAAGTAAAAAGTGATTTCATTAAATACAGAAAGTAGGATTTAAGTGGATCCAAGTAGTAACAGACAGAACAAAGTAAGTCACCAAGCAAAATAAAATAAAATGTGCAAATCTATATCTAATCAAACTGAATACAGATAAGATCCTCACCAGTTCCAGAATGCTCCCTTTAACAGATTAGTCTCCTTTTAGCCTGGGTCCAGCAATCACTCACACCCCTTGCAGTCACTGTCCTTTGTTCCACTTTCTTTCAGGTATCCTGGGAGGGGGTGGGGGTGGAGAGGCTCTCTCTTTAGCCAGTTGAAGACAAAATGGAGGGGTCTCCCAGGGGTTTAAACAGACTTTCTCTTGTGGGTGGAGACCCCCTCCTCACTCCTATGCAAAATCCAGCTCCAAGATGGAGTTTTGGAGTCACCTGGGCAAGTCACATGTCCATGCATGACTCAGTTTTTACAGGGAGCATCCATTGTTTACATGCTACCTTGAACGTCCTCAAGTAGACTTCTTATGTGGATTGGAGCATTCCAAGTTCCATTGTCCTTTAAGTGTTTCTTGATTACGTACTTAATTTCAACATTCCTTTCTCCAGGAACTGACCAAATGCTCTACTAAGGTTATTTAGAAATCAAGCCAGTACACAGTCAACATTCATAACTTCAAATACAAAAATGATACATGCATACAAATAGGATTAATACATTCAGTAGATCATAAGCTTTACAGAGATATGTTACATGGAATATGTAGAAAAAAAACATTCTAAGCATATTTCCATAAAGCCTTATGGGAGGTACCGTCACAGCATCGTCGAGCTGTTGAGAGATTTTCAGAAAAGAAACAGTGTAAGCACCCCACTGCTTGTTGTTAATTTACGCAATCCCTGGTTCCTAGCCCCATTATACCCCATCCTCGACCGTCGCTTCTTAATCATTCATTTACCTGAGTGACGTCTTTTCCGTTCACCTTGTCAGCTGGTGACTCCCCTAAGCCATGATCGCCTTCCACCTCTAGGGGGTTGAACAATGAGAGGCCATCACACTCATTGGGGTGCCTCACAAGGGTTTCGGGGTCGGATTCCAACATATCCATCAACGGTTGAGTCAAAGGGTCCTCCTCGGGACTGTCACTGATGTAGCGCTTTCTCCACACAAGTCCAAAGGTGCTCGGGGCTAAAACAAAATCTGAAGTTCTCACAGGGGTGGTAAAGGAGTCCACGTTTCCTCTCAGCAGCCTTTCCACAATTTCTAAAACACGTGTCCTTGGTAAGAGATGGCCTCCTCTGCCCAGAGCTGGGACTTATGGGGTAATGGTGATGCACTCTGACTGGCAGAGGGTGTTGGGAGGAGTTCTTAGAGGGGTCACACGACCCACTTCCGAACAGGTCACCCCGCCCCAGCACTCACCCTGACTGGTCAAATCTCCTCTCTGGGAGGTCCTATCAGGGCAAAACCCATCCTGATTGGTAGAGGGAAGTGGGAGGAATTCTTAAAGCCACTTCCAGATGGCTCACACCGTCCCAGATCTCGCCCTGATTGGTCAAAGCTCCTCTCAGGGTGGTCCCCAGCAGCTGAAACCCCTCCTGATTGGTAGAGGACGGTGGGAGGAGTTCTTAGAGGGGTCACATAAGGCACCTTGCTTCTAGTCATGTGGCCGCCTTGACCCCGGAAGTAACACCCCCTGGGGCGGGACTTCCTGTGACAGGTGGGTGGGGTTTAAGGGGTCAAGGGGCAGGGTTAAGGGGTCAAGAGGCAGGGTTAGGGTTTTATTGACGGTAGGGCCCTTATACTACTCAGGTTTACAGGATTATACAGGTTTTGCCTTCTTCAATGATGTTAAGATTCTCCCTAGAGGTCTCAGCAACAGTTTTTGTGGGTTGCTCATTTATGCCAAGAGATCTTGAACTAGTTTCCTTGGCTTCAATAGCTGTTTCTGCTTGGCCCTCTTGAGAATCATCTACCTGCAACACAACAAAAAATAGTCTTGTTAAGTAGCAGCAGGAAGTGAGAGACGCATTCCAAGCAACCGAATACCATGAATTAGCAGACACCCGCTAAATGCAAGAATCTTCAGTGTTTATATTTATCACTTTGAAAATACAACAGTGCTATGCAGAATGCTTTACAGCAACTACCTACTCCTCACCACGTTCAAGTTTTACAAATCGCAAGTCACATAATATAACAAGGTATAGGCAAAGCTAAGGAGTAGTACACAGTAATTCCCTTTCTAGTCTATTCTTGCTCAATCACTAATCTGCAGAACTGTATTTTGAGATATGTAATTTAAGTTTAATTACTGATATTTCATAATGAATTTGTAAATGTCCTATAGTTTATTCTGTAACTATATTAGCACTTGAAAAAGTTGTTTTGTCCTGAAGCATTTACACTGGCCTGCAGAGGATATCTTGTCCAGATGTTCTGCTGTTCAACACTAGCTTTGTAAAACTGTTGAAAAATTTCACAATATTTATACCTTTGGGGTTATCTCAAATTCCAGTCCCCACTGCTATTACAATCATCCTTGTCTCTCCTGCACTTCCCACCAAATTCTGACATGATTTTAGCATCAATTAGTTAAAACTTAAGTAGTTATAAATGTGTGCTTCACGACAATTGAAATCCCAAATGCCACAGCTTCTGATAGTGTAGGTAATTGGTCTCAATTCTCATCCCACTTACACTGATGTGGGTCCTGTGTGAGAGATGAGCATCAGGGCTTATCCTTCTAGCGCCAATACTTATCAAAATAAAAGCTGTTAAAATGTTGATGTCAAGTGGAAAAAGGGAAGACAGTCCTTACAGTTCCGTAATTGTAATAGTAGCTTGAGAAATATAAGGCTACGTCTAAAAATAAATGATTTTTACCACTGAAAGCAGAGACTGTGGAAGCATTCCTTTTTAGACCTAAGAGTTGTGGAGATAGTGTGCCACCTCTCTAATTGTTCCTTCACTCTAACAGTGTTTTTCTAGCAATGGGCAAAATCTCCGATTGTGGACATGCAGTTACCAGTGTCTGGTTGAGGCTATCACAATACAAGCATTAAGACAAAGTTCAGTACCAGAACTTCTAAAGAATGAGATCAATTTTCATTCCAGTGTCCTCAATAATTAAAAGCAAAGGAAAAAAATCAGATCAAGTTTGCATAAGGACTGAGAAACGACTTCAGGGTCTGGCCCTAAAAAATGAAAACTCTGGGAACAGAATATCTCTTTAAACAATTTGTTGAAGCATGATTGTTTTTGTAGAGATTGTTATTTAAAGAATGATTTTGTGTGTTGTTTAAATTGGCTAAGTTCACAGCAATGCAACAGCAAAAACAAAATTGTTACCAACATATATTACTGGGAAAGCTAGTAGGATCATTTATTATTAAGGTTACCTGTCTCCTCCCATTACAAGACCCTGTTTTCTGCTGCTTATAACTTTACAAACTTTAATTGCTTGGGCTGAAATTTTCCATGCTGTATGTCTGCCTCATGCTCTTTTTCTTCGGGGGTGGGGGACAGAGGCAGAATTTCAGCCAAAATGGTTAAGCTATTCCCAAGAGCAAGGCTAGGGAAATCTACATTTTTCTCATATTAAAATATTCTGGCAACTTTTCTTTGAAAAGCTCCATGTGTTGGAGCAGGGACTTGCAATTTGGCAGGGAGTGGCCTTTGTGTCAGAGAATGTGCTTTTTGCCATCCCCAGGAAAACCTGCCCAAATTTGGCCAAATTAGAAGCCTTTGGAAAAAATCACAGTTCACAGACGCTCAGTAGAGAGAATTCTTCGATTTTTAGCAGCTAAAATCTCTGAAGATTTCATCCTCGCTGCGTATACTTGGATCTCGCACAGCTCTTAGTGCTAACCAAACTGCGCATGAGCTATTCCCCACAGAGTGACTGCACATGTGCCATTTCCCCACAGCTCCTGGATATGAAAACACAGCACTGAGCCATCCTCACAGAGCAACTGATATGCTCCAACCCAGGCCTACAGGGGTCAACGCCAGAGTTTCCCTGCAACGGTCCTTCCCAGCTGCTTTGGGCCAAGCACCAGAACTGAGACAGGAACCTTTCTTTCCTGTACTCCCAATGACCCCTCCAAGCTGGTGCACATGCACGGTGGTGGAGGAAGATACTGGACTCAAATGCAGAGGGGACAAAAGGCAAATGTGGGGGTGGGGGTGGGAGGGCAGACTGGGACAAGGAGTATGCCAAGATTGGGACTGGAACGGGGGTGACGGGAGGGGGCCAAGGACAGGGAGCCAGTAGGCGAGGCTAGGACTAGAAGACTATGAGAGAAGGTGGGGGTAGGGGGAAAGGAATGTGTAGGAGACACTGAGAGAAGACACAGAGCTAAGAGGAGGAGGAGAAGAGAACTGGGGCTGGCTGAACAGAGAGATTGGGACAAGGAGCCTTCATTCCAGCATATCCGAACTTTTGAGTGCTTTTGTGTGTAATCCATCTATGCACGCACACACGCACCCCCTGCTCTAGGCAGCCAGGTCTTTCAAGAAATAATCAAATATTTGTGATGAGCATTCAAGTGGGAAGATTTACCTCATTTCTATTTACCAAGTTAATGAGCACTTGGCATGAGATCACAGATTTGATCATACCAACAATTTAAAGTTTACCATTATGTCCAGATCTTTGTTATATGCCACGCTTTATTGATTGTATTTACATTGATGACCTTGTCTTCACTATATTCAGGGCAGATATAAAGGAGGTATGAATAACACGGCATATCTTCAAACTCACTTGGAGAGATAAATACATTATGTGGATTGCCCATGCCCTGCACATTCAGATACATTTTTAAGATCAGTTACCTTTTGTGATTTGCTGCCACCAGCTGTCGGTTTACAGATCTCCCCAAGATGATCTGACCTGCCTTTTTGTAAAAGTTGGGAACATGGTGACAATTTTTGCCTTTGGGCAGCAAGACGGGGACTGGTCCTTAGGTGTAGAGATGTTCTGCACAAAATGTAAGGGTCGGTTTTCCCAATAGGAATATCAGCAAACCCTAAAAAATAAACAGCTTCTATTAACCACAGTTGCTTAAATTACTTTATTGTTCTAATCAATCTGATCTTGCTCATTTCAAGATGGAGATGACAACTGGTAATAATTTAAGAAAGTAAAATGGCATTTACTCACTGAATAAAATATAATGGGGGAATTATTAGGACTATCTTGCGTTCCTAGAATTTTATAGGTGAACTCAGGCAAGGGTGTGGATCTGTGCAACAGCAGCTCTACTAAAATGGCAAAAAGCGTTTTCCCCAAGAAAATGTTCTCTTTTTCCTTTAAAGGAACACCATTAACTGGAAAATCATTTCCATCTGAAAATGATGTCTCTTCTACTGTTCTAAGTGGAGCTGGCCAGAGGGCGACAATTCTGTTTTGCGACACCTTTCGAGGTTTCAAAATTTGTTTTTATTCTAGATTGGAATGAAAACATAAGCCTTTCAAAGGCTTTCACAAAATGAAATTGAATCAAAAACATCAGGTTTTCAATTTGGGGGCCTTCCTCCTTGCAAGAGTCCACTTTGCACCTCAGAAACCTTCCCAGCAAAAACTTGGTCTGAATCAATACATCTCCGTGAAACATTTCGGCTTTGACAATGCAGCACATTTCAATGAAAAAACATTTAGTTAAAAATGTTGAAGCAAAAATTTCCCCCCTTCCTCTCAACCAGAAGAAAAAGGTGTTTTATACTGGGAATGGCTGGGCCTAGAATCCCTCTCTTTTTGCCAGAGGTCTTTTGCAAAGTTTTTGGAGGAGTCCCAAAGTCAACAGCATGTATCTAGACTGATTTTCAAAACTACAACCTGATATTAGGATTCTGGATTTCAGAATTTTTGGCTGTTTTGCTTTTGTCATCAAATACTACAAAACTGTACAGATGGGAAGACATCACACAGACCAAAAACCAAAACCACTAGAAATTACATACATCTACAACAAAATATACTAGCCCCCTATAGCCTCAATTGTATACTAGGGCTTTTTTTTAAAGCACATGCGGCTAAACTCAGCTCTGACAAGCAGTTGAGTTAAATGGACTTATGCAACCTATACGAGGGCTGAATCTGGCCGATGATGTCCAAGTTTTTACAATGCTTCCAAGTCACACATATGACAACACGATTCTCTAGATAAGCGTGCGCGCACACACTCCCCACCAATGTGGTCTGTTCTCCTCTAAAGAGGTAACAATTACCTTTTTTCACCACCTCTGGGTGTCCGTCTGGATGATACTCTGGCTCATTCTCATGTAGGGAGATGGCAACCTCATCAGCACCTGACCAAAGGAAAGAGTCATTACCTGTACAAATAACTTTAAGGAGACTCTGGAATGCAATGATCTCAATCATTCATTTGTTAATTAAGTACATAAGATGTGTGCTTGTGCAACCACAGTAAACTATACCAAATAAAACAAAACAGACATCATGTAAAGGTTACTTTACAGAAGAGATCTCTGTTGATACCATATTTACTGTCAGGGTGCCAGGTACCCCGATTCTTTGGAATCTGCCCCTGGACACACAATGCATGGGCAACATTAATTCTGGCATTTCCTAACTTTGAAGTGCTTAACATTACCACCTTACCATTATTTTAACAATTGTTGTGTATATAATTGAATATAGCTCGTCTCAGAAATATGGATCTCTTTTTATACCGCTAGTGATTCTGCTTATTGGACACTCATGAATATTTGCTAGCCTAACTTACCCTAGCTAATGGCAGACAAGTTGTAGTATATTTTACACACTGTGGTGACCACTTTAAATGGTTGTCCTATTAGCTCTATACTTAGCCCCTGACAACTCTTGAAATGACTGAAGCTTGTGATCAATAAAACCCCAATGTATGTGTCTTAAAAAATATTTGTTAAAGTTAATCAACCCCAGCACTTCCTGGTCCCAGAAAGCTGCAACTAGTACCAGGCTGATGATAGTTAGAAAATGGAGGAACTGTCTGAAGCATGTTTCTTCAGATGCAAGTAATGGAAATTTCCAGAGGCAGGTATAAATCAGTATGGAGATAACGAGGTTAGTTCAATCAGGGAGGGTGAGGTGCTCTGCTAGCAGTTGAGGTGTGAACACCCAGGGAGGAGAAACTGCTTCTGTAGTTGGATAGCCATTCACAGTCTTTGTTTAATCCTGATCTGATGGTGTCAAATTTGCAAATGAACTGGAGCTCAGCAGTTTCTCTTTGGAGTCTGGTCCTGACTAACACGGCTACCCCTCTGATACTTGTCTGAAGCATAACAGTTTAAGAGCTGCTCCTCTCTCCCTGTCTACAATCCAGAAGGACACCAAAAGCTGTTTGGAAGGACATATGTATAAACTCTAAAAGATGTCAATTTCTCCATGGTGGATGCTGAACTATCAGCCATCTATACCCAGAATGTGAATTTTCTTTGTTGTGATGGCCAGCAACGGAAAGAACAGACACACTCCA
This sequence comes from Emys orbicularis, assembly GCF_028017835.1. Taxonomy (NCBI): domain Eukaryota; kingdom Metazoa; phylum Chordata; order Testudines; family Emydidae; genus Emys; species Emys orbicularis. The sequence goes on along the minus strand of NC_088685.1, from coordinate 162,924,685 downwards.
ACATTTTACACTCTCATGTCTCAAACAAAGCATTGTAAGAAGGTATACACAGCACTCTAATGTTCTTTAAAAAATAGCCTCCCCTTCATCCTAAGGTCATTTTTGATTTCAAAACATAGGCATTGGAAATCTATATTCATAACATATAAGGAGACTCTGAAATTTGAGGAGACAGATCTTGGGCCAAATTCTCAGCTGGTGTGAATGGCAGAGCTTCAGAAACTATACTGATTTACACCAGCTGAGGATCTGGCGCCTCATCTGAATCAAACGTAATAATGCATGTTTTGAAAACATACTGTATAAATAAATGCATTAAGGTTAGAAACAGGATCATGATTAAGGCTATGTTTTAGTCTCGGGTATTTTTAGTAAAAGTCATGGACAGGTCACGGGCAATAAACAAAAAGTCACGGCCCCATGACCTGTTCATGACTTTTACTAAAAATACTCGTGACTAAATCTTACCTACTGGGAGGGGGGACGCTCCTGAAGACTGCTGGGGAGTGGGGGAGAGAGAACAGGGCGACGCTGTTGCTGGGGGGATGCCCAGGACCCCGCTGCCACTAGTCCCAGACTGCTGCTCCAGGGCAGCACCAGGGACCATGCCTAGTGCTGCCGGAGCAACGGCCAGTGCGGCTGGCTCCTGGGCTTCCCCAGCTGATGGGGTGGTCCTGGGATCAGCTGCACCAGCACTGCAAAATTCACACAGGTCACGGAAACCGTGACTTCCATGAATGATTTGCAGCCTTATAATAACATTCTAGTATAGCATTTCCTTCTTAAACTACCCCATACTTGGCTTTTGCTCCTTTAATGGAGCACCGTGTTCAGCAATTTGTTTCTGCAACATTTTTTTCCCCTTCTCTAGCAGCTTACAGGATTTCATCCACGTCTTCATTTTACTGTGAGCAAATCCATTTTGCTTCTTCTGTTGAACTGTAGACTTCAGATTGTCCAACTATAAAATAAAAAATTGTTTTTAGTTGCTAATAGGAAACTTCATTCTTCTGTATAAGCATTATACTATCACAAATGGCATCTCACCTGTCATTAAAAGTTCAGTGCAACTAAAAAACCAGACAAAAGTTATAATATGCATTTGTATAGTAGATTCACTTAGTAATATACAATTGAATTATAGCAGCTTCTAATTCCAACAGAGAAACATTAAAGTCATGTTTATTGGAAAGCTACATGTGTGTAGATTTCCTTGATAGAGAAATAATAATCTAAATAGAATATTCAAAATAACCCAATGACAAAACCCAGCTGAAAAGCATGTGGTCCAGGCATGTTTGTCCACCCTATGTGCATTGGAATGCCAAAAGAAATGGATGGTGGATATCTGGCAGCCTTATAAAACACACTTCAGGATAACGTAAATAACAAGCACAGTGCTCCATTAGCTGGGCATGGAGTGAGCACTGTAACTCAGTGCCTGCTTGCCACAATACGGGCTCCACACTGTGCTACATGATTGCTTTTTCATGTGTTTATTTCTGAAGCGAGAGCACAGAACTACAGTCCGTCATTCACCACAAATGGAAGTAGAAAAAGACTGCAGGCTAGAAAATGCAGAGGGAATTGATAAGAAAAAATTCACCTGGATGGACAGGTTTAAAAACTAAAAACGCCTATCTAAATTATTAGCAAAAATAGTGCTGTCATAAGAAGAATCACTTAATTAATAATTTAGATGGAAATTCTGCATACATCAGAACTGATATGCTCTCACAAGTTGAGTGTGACATAATGAGGTAGTAGAAGCAGTTTCAAGACAATAGGGGCACGTCTACAGTGGGAAGTTTCACAAGGTATTAATTAATGTGTTCATTAACATGATGTTACAACATGCAGTGTAGACACTGCACTGTTATGTTTAATATCACATCAGTCAGTTATGGTTAACCTTAGGGGCAGAGTGAAAAGACATGTTTAAACACGGTCTAATTTGGAAGTACAGACCCTGGCAAGTAAGGTATTGTTTCCTTTGCACCATAAGTGGAGGCATGGCGATGTCTCTCTCTGGTAGGACTACTGCTGCACTTAGGTTCCCCAAACTTTCAAATTTTCCTTACATTTTAGTTTAACATCTACTTTTAACCGGAAATGATGATCTCAAAGGAAGAAAGCATGAGAAACTAGATAGTTTATTATTATTGAGGTTTTTTTCAAGACATTGGCTTCCAGTGCTGAGAGAGTCATGTGGGTTTGGGATTTCTTTTTTGTGTGGTTGTGTACCTGGGGTACTTCCCCCGATTGTTTACAGAAGTGAGGTAGCACGCTAATCACCCTGCTCTGGGCATCGCTCAACTAAGTAGGGGTACTGAGACAAATGCTGATTGTTGGAATAGCTTGCTAGATGGCCCCAGGTGCCTGAAAGGGTGTCTGTCTACACCTTTCCGAAGAGAATTAGTACCACTTGGGGCTTTTTACTCAGTAAAGCGGGAGCCATTTTGAACATGGGAAGGGATTTCTCCTTGATGCCTCTGTAATCCCCTGATGGTGCAGCTACATAAGGAATGGAATTCTTATGTGCCTCTGTTCTGGGCACACACTGTCTAAAGTGCTCTTTAATCCTTCAACGCTGAGCAAGCCTATGGAGAGGGGGAGGAGACTCCAAACTCCTTTCCCTGGTAAAGCCTGGGTCCTTGACCTGATAAACGGACAGGGACAATTCCCACTCCATTGTGACCTCAAATTTGGGCCCCCTTCCCTGGTTGAAAGAGGATCCCAGGTTGAAAAGCAGAGATGAACAATTTACATTACCCTGCCACCTGAGACAGGGCTTCACAGAAGTAACACGTGTCTCTGCACACCCAGATATACTCCAGGGTGGGAGGGGGCAGTGAGTCTGATACAGAGCACTCCAGGAGACCCGCATATAGGAGAAAACCCCAGCAAACACATCCTAAGAGTGGGAAGGCAAGAGAAAAGATTTAAAGCCTGATGTTTATACGACCTGCTCATTAATTATACATATTACTTCCTTACAAAGGGGACAATTCCGTTTGTCTTTTTGGGACCCAGAGCATATGGAGTTTCCAAGTGTTATTCCTGAGCAGACTATGTGGGGTTCTCATCTCCTTGAGAATCCTCATGCTCCTGATCAAGCCTTCTCACAATGGAGTCAGGGCTTCAAATGGGTGTGTTTACGTGCGCATGCAGGGCACTAGTGCGCTGGTCCAACAAAGCCCCATCCCCTCACACAGCAAGGGTTGGTGGCTTGTAGCAGCAAGACATAGGTTACCCTCTAAGACCCCTAAAAAGCTGCCCACTGAACTACTTGGACTTAGCTTGATCTTGCAGGGCTTTTCTACCACTGCACTAGTGGTCAAAGGGAGTTACTGAGAAGTGCTGGGTTTGCGGATCCAGAGAACTTACTTGAGGAGAGAGAAAGAGGTGCAAGAAGTTGAAATGAAATCAATATTGCAGAAAAATGAACAAAAATTAATGATAAAACAAAGTTGTTGGGAGAAACTGAACCGCCAACTTGTTCTGCTGGTGGACACAATTTCTGGTGGCCTGAGGTGAAGGATGGAGCTTAGTCCTGGAGCCTTCAGCAACAACACTGGTCCACCTCCCAGTTCTACAGGTGAGAGGAATCACCTCTTTGTTCCGAATGAGGAGAAAAGCTGGGCCACAGAACAGACAAAACGTGCACATTTTATCATGTTTTCAGGTGTCCCGCTAAAGACCTCCTGTATCTTTGATAGCCAGAAGTTTATAAGATAACAGATTTAATGAGATTTCCATGCTACTAATGGAGAAGTTATAGCAAAGGTTATATTAGAATAGAGACTAGATATTAAAAAGGACACAAATAAATATTTTGGCTCTTAAAAGCTTAAGTATAAAATGCCTTATTAAACTATATGAAAAACTTATGTTTGTTTCTAGTAAGTCTACTTTTTCTTCTTCTAAAGCCTTGTTCAGATTCTTAAGGGTTCCATTTTCAAGTTGTAGCTCCTGGACTGACTCCTGGAGCAATTTATTGTCGCTTTTTAAATGCTGAAGCTCGGCTTGTAGTGCTTCCAATTCTAGTTTCTGAGACAAACTCTTATCTATAGTAATAAAAAAAATTAAGTGGTTAATTTGTGAAAGCAAACTATGTCAAATATGCAATATTAGCTTTTATGGGTAACACTATAAAATGGCAATATTGACAATTTTCAATTTTTCACCTAGCAATAAATTTTCTTAGTATTTCAGAATATAATTACGTATGTGTTCTAAAACTGCCTTTATTCCCAAACCATGAAATTGTATAGCTGAGACAATTTTAGCATTGCCAGAATTCAGTTTTGCTGAAAGAACATACTGCTAGTCAAACCGCTCTATGCTTCACAATTGTAACTCTGTTTCTTCAGCCCATCTTCACTGAGGTCTGATGGCTTGTACTCTGAAACTCATGGTTGACAGGTAACAGTATCAATGGCTAGATAAAGAATTTTGGTGCCCTATTTGTCCATTTTCCTATCTTCAAAATCCAGAATATATAAAAATGATCAAGGTGTTTGATGGACTGATGTATGGAGTAAAATTAAGAGACACAGACAATACAAGAGATTTCCCGTATTGCAAAGAGAATTCTATTGAATAACACCAACTTACCATATAAAACAAGACTACGCATTCCCTTCCTACAGGACAAGGAAAATTCAATGTCTCCAAGACCCAGAACTTGGTGAAAAAGAGGGGCACAGAGAGGGGAAGGGAAATGATCGCAATCAACAGTTATTTGAAATATGTCAACACATAGGATGGAGAAGGATTATTTAGGGTGGTGATTCAAAGGGGAGTGTAGCGGGGCGGTTGCCCGCTCTAGCCCTGAAGGGGTTGGAACAACCCTGCAGAGGGCTGTGGCTGGGGAAAGCAGCAAGCCTGGGTTGATTGGGGAGGCAACTACAGCTGGGCCACGCCCCCATAAGGCCACAGCTGGCCCTTATAAAAGGGCTGTGAGCCAAACACTCAGTCAATCTTCCTCTAGCTCTGAAGGGAGAGGGACCTAGCTGCTGGGGATCTAAGGGTACTGGAGTGAAGCAGGGCTAGGGAAAGGCCAGAGGAGCTGGGGAGCTCCAGGCTGGCAACTCCCCAGGCTGCAGGGCCTTGTCCAAGGCCCAGAGAGGTACTGAGTTGTAGGGAAAGGCAGCAGGTCCAAAGTCCCCTGCCAATGATGAGTGGCCATTACAGACTGCAGTCGGCCCCAGTGAAACAGGGCTAGATGGTGACTGGCAGTAGCCACTGAGGCAAGGTGGAGGATAGGATAGGGGGTGGGGATTCCCCTGGGTGGGAATCCCCAGATAGTGGGTTACTGCTGCGGGCAGGACCCTGACAGGGGAGGACACCAGGGTCCGGGAGGGACACGGGGGCTAATGTCGAGCAGGATGGTGACCATCAGAGGGTGCTCTGGCTAGAAATGAGCTAAGTCCCTGGATGACCAGAAGGAGGCGCCGCAGGGGTGAGTCCCACACCGTTACAAGGGGGAAAAGGTATAACTAGAGAGGATAATCAGAGACTTCTTAGAGAGGAAGAACCGTCCGGGGGTTAAGGGTGACAGCCTAGGACTCTGGGCACCCACATTCAGTTATGTTTCAATTAGGACAAGTTATTGTTGGTTGCAGTGAAGAGCTACAGCACAAACATCTTCTGACTTATTTTTTTGTTCATAATTAGTCCCTCCAGAAAACTGAGATAATGCTCCCATTTGACACCTTAAGAACCACAGATAAAAGATAGCGAAAGCAAGAAAATGGACTTCGAAGGCATTACATTTTATTAGCTAGCCGAAAGTGCTGCCACTTGCCAAGAATAAGATCAAAACGCAAAGCAGTTATTTGGATGGCCTCGTGGATTGGAGAGTGCAGAAATACTGATTAAAATGGGAGCAGGACTAGGTCCATAAATTTAATTTTGAAATCTCATTAAGTGAGGTTAGACTTCTACAGCGATAAGTGGGAGCAGTCTCCTTCTTTACAATGGCTATTTAGCAGAATGACCTGTTCTCTTAAACCTCAGTCTGCAAAATGCATTTTCCCAACCAGATAGACAAATGTAGGGAAAAGTCAAATTAGGGCTCGGCGGGTAACATTTCATCACGTTTTAGCTTGATGGAGTCCATATACAAGCTAAAGGATAATAGTTTGAGGTATATTGGTTTGCTTGGGATTTTAAAACACAGGAGCACATTGTAGTATTTAATTTGCTGACCATATAGTTTTGTTTGGGACGTATTTATTCCTCATTTTAAATCGCTTTAAAACCATATAATTTTATGAGTTAGTATATTTGTATAAAGAAGTTCCATCTCAGTTTGGAAAGAGAATTGCGTGTATTAGCTGAAAGTTAATTTAACTATATCACACAGTGGGAACTTTTTATTTCTTGGGGATGCTTCAAATCACCATTTATAATAAAGTTTACAGATCCCCCACACTGAAGTAATACTTTGTAACGGGATTTAAATAGGTAGAAATGTGTCACTCACTTTTCATCTCTTCAGAATTCTTCTGGGTCTCCTTCAGAAGGTGTTGGGTTATTTTTAGTGCTTCTTCCAGCTGATGGATTTTTTCTGATTTTTCATCAGACTGGCGGCACAGGTGGTTTTTTTCCTTCTTCATTTCCTACAACAAAACATTAGTTACAAAACAGTCAATTAAGTCAATAAACTGAGAGTAGTGTGATGTGGCATACTACCCCTCTGAGTCCCATGAAGACTCTGGAAAGTTGGGCCTTGGTTTCTAAACACTTACATGACTTAGGAACACAAACTGCACTCTTGGCAATCCTCAGAGGGCAGACAATCCTTTTGGGACATCTCCCAGCTGGCACAGATCACAGCAGTACTTAGCTGGCTCAGGATATGGAACCAGGGAGCTGCAACCAGTTCTCTGTTGCCTGCCCATAGCAGATCTTGACACAGGATAGAATCCAGCCCACAAAAACGGAGTCAGTGAAGTTAAGTGACTTGCCCAAAGCCACAGAGGGGAGTCAATTTCACTGCCAGGATCAGAACACAGGAGAAGTTTCCAGTTCCAGCTCCTGTTCTCAGACCACCCATCTCTGTGTGGATGATTCAAATATATGAAGTTGCTCTTGTTAGCAAGATAGCATTAGATGCAAAGTATTATTACTCAGTAATACCTGGGGGTTCGGGATAGAAAATTTTCTAAGCATCTTTTTTCCAAATAAGTTAAGAAAAGTTAAAATACCCCATACATCTATGTCCTACCTGGGAACTTAAAATAAAAGTTATTTCTAAGAAACCCAAACTCCTGCATTGCTGGGTAACAGATGGCATGGCACTGATGGGACTCTCTTGGAAGCAAGCCATCATTTATTCATCTACTTACTACTAGCAGATGGGCACCAGTGCACAGAAGCCAAATTCAAGAAAAGGGAGGGTCTGGATGGAAAACAACTTAAATCCTTGCTGGCACAGCACGTCTGTATTTTCAGCTATTTAAACAAGTCACCCAAAGAACATGAATAAAACCGTTGCTGCTTCTAGTTATTTTCCTTTTGTTTCACAACCTCCTAGTCCAAAATATCCAACTGTTATACCGAAACACACACACACACACACACACACACTCTATCATCAATCATTCTAAAATACACAGTTGTCAAGAGACAAAATTTTTAGACAATGCTGATGGATGACAAATGTCTCAAAGCTGCATGAATTCTGAGCTTCCTGTGTTCAAAATACCAATGAAATTCAAGGACTTTAAATGGCTGAAAGGCCCGCCCCTCTTGCTGTGACTCAGCACAAGTGGCTCTGATTAAGAAGCATTCAACAAAAATCTGGAACCAACAACCTAACATAGCTGCAAAAAAATCCCATGCTCTGATGCTGGACTTTCACAAAACCATTTACAAGACATGCATTCTCCCACCTTAACGTACATCCCATCCCATCCTTTGCAATTACAATTTGGCCTCAATCACATAGGCCATCATTAACTCTTGCTTGAATAATCGAAATCCAATGTATTTAGACTCAAATGCATCTGCCCTGAAAAATCTGCAACAGTTACAGAACACAGCAGCACACCCCCTCGGTAATACAGGTTCACTTGAGTACATCAGTCCTATGTTTCACTCACTCCGCTGATTCCCCAACAGAACACTCAATCAAATCTCAGTCTTTATTTTCGAAGTTATAAAGACCATGGGCCCAAAATACCATCTTACTCTCTCCGACTTCAGTAGCTGTGTTCCTCAGGAACAACTGTCTACACAGCAGAAGTAAAACTAGCATATGCAGGAGACAGGGCTTTTTCAGGAGCTGGCCCAATACTATGAAATTCACTCCTGCAAAAACTTAGAATGACAACTAACATCACCATTTTTCATATTTATACTCCCGCCACCCCACCCCACACACACACCCTTTACCCTCTGGGACAATGGCTTTCAACCTCTTTTCCATTTGCGGACCCTAGAAAATTTCAAATGGAGGCGCAGACCTCTTTGGAAATCTTAGACATAGTCTGTGGATCCCCACAGACCACGGGTTGAAAACCACTGTTCCGTTGTAACGACAACCTTTCGAGGACCCCTTAGACAGTCTGCAAACTCCCAGGGGTCTGTGGACCAGAGGTTGAAAACCACTGCTCTGGGGGATATGGGAGAAATAGAAACCTCAAATAACAGATGCTAGTCACCTTAATTATTCTTAACTCTGGAAAGCATTCCGATACAACAGCAATTGGCACAATATAAGAACTTAAAAAAAAAAAACTCTGATCTTGCTTCTATGACTATTCTGACTTCTCTTCCCTTTCATTTTCCTTCTAATTCCAAATTAAAAGGAAAATCTTTTAATCTACAATCAAGGTTTTTTTTAAATCAAAATTTACAGCCAAATCCTTTTAGTGTAAATTGGAATAACTTTATTGATTTCAATGGAGCTATGCTGATATATTCCAGGTCAGGATCTGGCTTCATAGTTAGAATTTTGATGATAATGCTAGTCTATAGTGCTTGAAAAAGTAAAAATGTACAAATCATTTTTGGGATTTTCTCTTGCTTTAAATTGATTGTGTGACCAAAAAAGTACCCATTCCTCCACGAAATCTTGGAATTAGGCAAAACACACTTATACTTAGGAAGCAGCTAATGATTCTAGAATTTCCAAATGAACTCAAACAGATATTTAATATATTTTATTTTTAGGACTAAACAAAGAGTCTTTTGAACCATACGACATAATTAGATTAGACAAATAATTCCATATGAACTGTAACCCTATCTGTAGTATGCTGGTGCAAAATAATTTTTTTAAACCCTGACCATACAACCAATTTTGTGCCTGGGGTCAGTCCACATGGAATCAATTGCAAAAACTACAAGATCAGGGCCTTATTTTGTATCACATCTATAGGTCTTGTGACAGGGTCGGGCCAGAGGGCTACAGGAGAGTGATCCTATTGGGATCCAGGAAGTGGGCGGGCCAAAGCCGGCCAAAGCCCGCCCACTGCTAAAAGATCCCCCCAGCCTTAGCGGGGGATCCACAAGACCTGGAAACCAAGTGATTTTGGGGGACAACTAATGAAATAACAGGGACAGGAGTGCGGTCAAAGGGTCCGAAGGGAACCTGAATGGGACACTGAGCAGAGAACCCCGGACAGCGCCCACTGCTCCTCGAAGGCGTCAAGGGAGTCAGTGGATGCCGCCCAGAGGAACTCTGCCCGGATGCATGAATGGACGGAGGATCAGAAAGAGGCCCCACAGTCACAGGAGACTCCATTGGCCAACCTCCTCTCCCTGGTTTTATAGATGGCCATTTTAGCCAGGGCCAGGAGGAGGTTGACCAGGAGGTCCCATGACTTTGTGGGGCCACGGATAGAGAGTGCATAAATAAGGAGGTGAGGGGAAAAGTGCAGCCAGAAACGCAACAGGATATCTGTGAAGACCCGGAATAGGGGCTGCAGCCTGGCGTACTCCAGGTAAACGTGCGCCAGGGTCTCCCTCACGCCGCAGAAGAGGCAGGTGTCCCGGGACAGGGGTGAACCGCGCCAAGTACATGCCCGTGCTCACGGCCCCATGAAGGAGCTGCCAACTGACATCCCCGGCAGGCCTTGGGAGCAGGGTGGAGTATAGGCTGGCCCACCGGGGCTCCTCACCCTCTAGAAGTGGCAGGAGGTCCCGCCACTTTGTGTCGGTGTGTGACGCGAGAGTGAGGAAGTGCAGGGTGTGGAGCACGAGCGTGTATAGATGTTTCCTTGGCACAGTCTGGAAACGAACCGGCTTCAAGTCGTGTAGCCGGCTTACGGTGAAAGGGCGGGGAGGCCGGTTGGGTCCACAGGGCAGGGGCCCGCTACAGGAGAGTGAGAGAAGGCAGATATATTAGCCCCAGATTAAGCAGGTCCCTTTTCCCTGGGGCAGTTCCAGAAAAATCAGGAATTTTCTGGAACCAATTAAGGCAGGCAGGCTAATTAGGACACCTGGAGCCAATTAAGAAGCTGCTAGAATCAATTAAGATAGGCAGGCTAATCAGGGCACCTGGTTTAAAAAGGACCTCACTTCAGTCAGTGAAGGGTGCGCAAGGAGCTGAGAGTGAGAGGGTGTGCTGCTGGAAGACTGAGGAGTACAAACGCTATCTGGCATCAGGAGGAAGGTCCTGTAGTGAGGATAAAGAAGGTGTTGGGAGGAGGCTATGGGAAAGTAGCCCAGGGAGTTGTAGCTGTCACACAGGTGTTACATGAAACACTGTAGACAGCTGCGATCCACAGGGCCCTGGGCTGAAACCCAGAGTAGAGGGCAGGCCCAGGTTCCCCCCCTCCCCCTCCCCCCTATTGGATATAAGAGGAGTCAGGGTGACCAGACAGCAAGTGTGAAAAATCGGGACAGGGGGTGGGGGGTAATAGGAGCCTATATAAGAAAAAGACCCAAAAATCGGGACTGTCCCTATAAAATCGGGACATCTGGTCACCCTAAGAGGAGTTGACTTGGACTGTGAGTCCCACCAGAGGGGAAGGTCCCTGGCCTGTCCCCCTGACCCAAGGTGGGTCAGCAGAGACTGCGGGGATTGTTCTCCTTCCTTTTCCCCATGCTGGCCAGTGATGAGGTTAGCTGAATGAACGGCAGGTTTGAGCCACAAAAGTGTCCAAACTGAGGGCAGCCGTGAATCTCTGAGGTGAGCAAATCTGCCAATAAGCGCAGGGCCCACCAAGGCAGAGGAGGAACATTGTCACAGTCTTAAGATGGTCCAAAAAAGGACAGCCAGATTAAGACAGTATCGAAACACAACTTCTGGTGGAAATACACTATTCTCCAACACACAGCTTGCAGAGTTCTCCTGTGAGTCAGTAAGGCCTAAATGGCACCAGTTCTTACTGATTTCCAGTTTAAATTATTAATTATTCCAGTTGCCCCTCTGATTTCTTTACCTCAAAGTTTCTCCTGAGCTCATTTGCCTTTGACTGGCTTGCCAGTAAAGCCCGTGATGCTCTGCACAGCTTCTGTGTCAGCTCATTGGAGTTGTTTTCTAAATCGTGTTTCTCGGCTATTGCCTATGAGGAAAACACATCACATTTTATTTGTAGTCATATTTAATCTATTTGAAAAAATTAAAAATTCCTGATGTCCCTTTAAATGATGAGCTCCAAAGATACGTTATAAAACAAAGCAAAAAGAATAAGCTATGTTCTGCTTCCTCTTACAGAAAGAGAACTTTGGAGTAACTGTTGACTTCTGCGTTGTATAACTAAGAGCAGAATTTGGCCCTAATCCTTGAAACTCAGCATGATGGCTTTAAAAAAGTACAATTAAAAATAGCCCAGATATCTGAAAAATCCATCCTCCTTTCACTGTCCAGTCCCGGGTTCTAGATTCTGTATCATACCAAAACCAGTACATGTTAAGGTAACACAAATCTTTAACTCAAGACTGGGCAAGGATATGAAAAATGTTTTCAGGCACATTTTCAAGTATATAGTTGTAATGTATAAATATATTCATAATTTAAGCAATATTTATAGTACAGTCTGTTAATCATTGGGAATCCTAACCAGAGCTTTCTTTTAAGTTCAATCATAAGGGCAGCAGATTTAACACTTGCTCTCAATTTTTTTTAACGTAACATATTTTGTCAAAGCAAGCACCTATTAGGTTTAGAAGATGCTTCCCCATTCCCACTCAGTCCTCAACTGCTCATTTGAGAGGTAACATTTAGGTGTTGGACTGATGATCAGCTATCACCAAATATGCCATTGAACAGCCGACAAACAGAAAGGATCAATACCAAACTAGACTCAATTCTATACAATCCAAATATCAAGAGATTGACAAATTACTCTACCTTTTCCACTTACTATATATTCAAGGAATAGGTTACATGTTCTTAAAAACCAGTATTGGTACACCTTAATTCCCCGTATTTATGGACCAACAAAGACATTCAGCTTGCACCTCTGTCTCCAGAACTACATTCTTCGGGGGTAAAGGAAATTAGTGTAGTGCTATGCTCAATCTTAAATTTATCACCTGACTTTATATCACTATCTAAACCAGGAAGTTAACAAGACCATAACTGTAACACCACCAAATTCTAACTGGTTTTCAACCTTTTTAATCTGTTTTATATCTGTCATAAGAGCTCTATAGTACTCCAAATTAAAAAGGAAGTAAATTTATTACCAACATCAAGAGAGAAAAAAATGAGAATGAAATAATTTAGTTCCATTCTAGAAAGGAGTACGTCCAAGTTTCAGTATGAATCGAGTGTTTCAAGAGTAAACATGGAAAGAAGAGTATGTGTAGTGGTTAGTACTTTCTCCTCTGTAGAAAATGTTTGATTAATGTGCTCACACAGCTAGGATGACACATAGCTATGCCGGACAGCTATCGTGGACAAATTTAGAACCTCTGTATTAAGTCAGTGTAGACCATGTGTATCAAAAATAAAAAAGCAGTTTTCTATTAGAGAGTGTGGGTAGAAAAGAATCAGTGCTCAAATCCGAACAAGGCTAAAGGGAACGGTTCCAGGGCATTATCCCCAAACTGCCTTTGGGCCCATCTGCTACCTCAGTTTACCTTCAATCTTGCATCAAACCAGCTATCACATGTGGCGATTTTACAGTAGTGCTCTCTTCCAGTTTGGTTTATTATCATAACACAACACTCAAACATACCCTGACCAGCCTCAATTATTCCTTTCCATTTCTAATGCCTCAAGTTTTTCCAGGTCTTTATCAGAACATGCCCATCCCTGCAGTCCAGCCCCTCTCCTAGCTGGGATTTCTGCATCCTGCAGGTCCATCAATGGAGGCTTATCCCTGCACAGTTTCCAGTTCCTTGTAAATCTCTTCCCCCAAAAGTCTTCTGCCTTAGAGTTCTGGAAAATTGTCACCTGTCCTCTTCACAGGCTCTCTGCCTGGGAACTAAGGAGAGAGAGAGTGTCTCTCTGAACTTTTGGGGCGTGGGGGGGGGGTGTCTCTCTCTTGAATGACTACAGGCTACCATGCATCTAAACCAGCAGGCCTGGTTTAGATGCATGCTTCTGTCACATGACCCTTGTATTCATTCCCATCATACAGGGAGATGGGCTAAACCTGAGAAAAAGTGCAGCTGTGCCCCAGTCTTTGAATGGACCAGCTCACCCTGTGACAGGAACATATCGCAGCTTGCTCTGACCTGGGATGTATTTAGTTGCACTTAAATATTAGTCATGTCTAGAGCTTTAAACACAAAAAAGAGGACAGTTAAAATTTTACATAAAATAAAAACTCAGCATCACCACTTCCATTTGAATAGTTCAGATATTAAAAATCCTACGTTGTCAAATTCTGCCCGTAGACCACGGTACTCATGCTTGGCTTGCTGCAAGTCCTGGTTCAGTATGATCTCCTTGGCCTGCTGAGCCACTGTCTCTAAGGCACGGAGCTGACGTAATACTTCCTAGAAATGTAGAAGATGGGGGAGGGGGAGGGAGGAGGGGAGAGAAACACACTCCTGTTACATGTTTCTAGTCAAGTTACTATAACTATTAACACTGGAAAACATGGGGGAGGGACTGTAAATAGTCTCTGTAAATAGTTACTAATTACACTAAAGCCCTCTCTTACAGAAGCAAAAAGAGTTTAAAAACCATTTTTAAGTAAAGCATAAATTCTGTTATGGCCACTAATGGCCATGACTCAGTTTGGCCAATCAGAGTAGCCTACTGAATCTGTTACACCAATACAGGTGGATCAAAAAAATACTAGCAAATAATGGAATGAAGCTTATATATCAATTCAAAAGTAGATCTCCATAACAACATTGAGCATTACAACTAAGCAACCAGACTAATCCCCAATAATCATGATCCTTTGGGGGAAAAAATTCCCTTCTTTGCTATGATTACATGTTTAACTTACTGCTGTAAAAATGTTTTTTGTGAGGAAACTGCCTTAGTTTTTTTCATTTTGACTTACCATAAGACTGAGTAGCAACAGAAGCTTGGTAGAGGGGCATTCACTCCTCCCGCCTCAGTTCTGGGGGAGCAGAACTTCACTAATGCACACCTCCTAAGATCCTTAGGAATCTAGCCCATCTCCTGCAATCTTTAGGAGATGCAAAGTAGATATCCATCCAGGTATAATTAGTTTTTGAGGCTTCTTCCCAGGCCTACGGTCCTTATGGTTGGGGCTCTACATGAATTTGAGAGGGGATTTATGTGGGGGAATAGGGCTATGAGGGGCACAGGACTTTTAGTAGAGGGTGTTGAGGTTGGTAAGGAAAAGAGAGAGCTAAGTGGGGGAGCAGAAAGTGGAGGAAGATAGGGAAGGGAAAGCACTAGTGGCGTCTCCTGGCAACAAACCTCTCTGCCAAACTTCTCTTGGCAGCAGTTGCAGGACTCCCCTCTAACAAATCACAGCAGGTTTGTCAGATGGAGAAGGTAGTGAAGTGCTAGTGCTTCCCCTCTGCTTTCTCCTAAGCACCCTCCTATCCTCCAGCAAGACACCTGCTCCATCCCATGTCCTCAAGTACCCCCACAGCCTGTTCCCACTCTCATTGCCAGCCAGAGACCCATCCTATGAAGTCCCCAACCCTTTTGGATCCCAGTGATCCATTTCCCCAAATCTTTATGTCTCCCCCACTTACCCCCAGCCTCTCTGCCCTCATACCCTTTCCAAAGGCCCACTCCTACCCTGGGCTGGCCTGCCAGGAGCAGAAGAATGCAGGTGGGGAGGGTCACACTCAGGAATAAGTGGGCCAATTACTAGCAAAATGTTCACACTTTTTTTCTGATTTTTTTTATCATCTAACAATAATTTGGGGGGGAACAAATTGGTAGCCTGCCTGCCCAGCCTACCTTGAAGAAATACGGATTCACTTCCTCTTACCAAGTTATAACCACCAGACTACTATTATCAACAGGTAGGGAACATGGCTTTAGTCAATTTAATTCGTGGTAGGCCAATAAATTGTTTCACTAACAAATGCAGATCCATCCAGCTGCCAAACTAAAAGAAAAGAAAAAATCCAAATAAAAGTAGCAAGGGAGAGTGTGACAAAGGAGAAAAAAATGAAAGCGGGAAGGTCAGAGTGGAGATACTGAAAATATTTTCCCACTAACTTACCCTCAATTTGAATACGAGCTACTAAAA
This sequence comes from Emys orbicularis, assembly GCF_028017835.1. Taxonomy (NCBI): domain Eukaryota; kingdom Metazoa; phylum Chordata; order Testudines; family Emydidae; genus Emys; species Emys orbicularis. Next base: position 162,909,083 of record NC_088685.1, on the reverse strand, counting down.
TTTGCCCCTTAGTAGCAAAATCAGAATATCATGTTACAAAAAAGTTATTTTCCTTACACTAACTGGTTTCTTTTGAGATGTTTTGGCTACATGGATCCTGCTCTAGGTGTGCATGTGCCCCATGTGCATGAGATTGAGTTCTTTTGGGTTGACAGTGCACAGTGTAGCATCAGCAGGTATCTTAATATGCACGCACACACACATGCACCCCCCTCACACACACATAACACCTGCGGGCAAAGCAGGCCCAGCCACTTCTCAGTTTCTTTGCCAATACAGAATCCCAAAACTAATGGATTTCACAATAGTAGAGGAAGAGGACTGGTCATGGGGTCCATGTGGGCAGAACAGCCAGAAGAACCATAATTACTGTAAGGTAAGTAATTGGAGTTTTGTCTCCCAGTATCTGTTAACATGGATCTCACTTTAGGTGACTAGCAGTTATCTCCCTATGGAGGGGGATGTCAAGAGTCTAATTTACATAAAGACTGCAGGACTGCCCTAACAAACTGGGCATCAGATCTAGTAGTTGCAACTAGGGAGTAGTGCTGAATAAAAGTATGCAATGAGCTCCAACTGGCTCCCTAGCAAATTTCTGACATAGGAACCTTCCTCAAGCATGCCCATGTCACTTGGGGCCTAGTATAGTTTGCTTTAATATGAGAAGGTGGATCTAATTTATTTAGTTCACAGAAGATCTTTATGCAGTCAAATATCCATTTCAAAAGTCTCTGGGTTGAAATAATGAGCCCTCTAGACCTATCCCAAATATTACAAAAAAAGTTCTAGGCCAGTTATGGAAAGGCTTTGTTCTATGGAGGTGGTAGAAAACTGCCCTAAAGACACCACTCATATGAAGTTTTGCCTCTCCAGGAGTCAAATGAGGTTTGGGGGGGAACACTGAGGGTGTATGCACTGATGCAAACAAAAGCCTGAGACCACTCTGAATAAGAACCTAGGGCAAGATCAAAGAACAGTCATCTTGTCTTTGTGAAATATAGTAAAAGAGGTCCTGCCATTAACGCCTAAATCTAGCTTATCCTTTGAGCGGAGATAACAGCCACCAAAAATCCTGTCTTGATAGAGAGGTGATAAAGGCTCTAACAAGGACAGGGGGGAGATCATTAGGTCCAGGAATACAATACTTTGGTCCCAGGAAGGTCCCTCACTTGGGGAAGTGTAGTTGCTGTAGCCAACTACACTTGAGCACCACAATCTCCAGCCCCAAGTTGGAGGCCACTCTTTCAAGCAGCTCCTGGTGGGCACGGAAATCGTCGGGTAGCAAAAGGTTGGCAGGTCCAGCCACCGCCTCGTCAGGGAACGAGGCAGCCATGAGTGTTGCAGCTGGTTCATCCTCGGCATAGCCAAGGCCTGGCCCTCAGAAACTACCAAGGGTGCCTGGAGAGAATATGAGCACGGCATGGGAGGGAACCCCCAAAGGGTCCAATACAACACTGGGGTGGCCATTGGGTGGATGGCCAGGGACCCGATGGTGGGCCTGCTGAGGGCTCTGGCCCATAAGACCAGTGCTGATGATGCCGAGGTGCTCGATGCAGAGTTGGAGCGGCATGGTTCCAACGCAGGGCACAGGGCAGCCTCCATCAACATGGCTTTTAATCAGATATCCCTGTCTTTAAGAGTGCGAGGTCTGAAGTTTTTGCAGATCCTACACTTCTCTTTAATATGCGCCTCTCTGAGGCACTTAAGGCAGCTCGTGTTCAGGTCACTAATAGACATAGGTTTGCTGCACCCAGCCCATGGCTTAAACCCCAGGGACCGGGGCATACCCCGTCCTTGAGGCTATGTCCCTAATGGGACTCCGCTCCTAAATACTAACTACTAACACTACAGTAACGATATACAAGAAAAACTCAGAGTCCAAAGTTAGAGAAACCACTATCGGACTTGTGAAAACAAGAAGCGTTCCAACAACCGTCACTGGTGGAAAGAAGGAACTGAGAGGGCATGGGGCCAGCAGGGCCCAATGTACCAGCGCATAAGCACAGGGCTCCAGAGGTTGCCAAAGCCGGCCCTAGGGGGTGCGCACACATCAAATATGGAATCGACATGAGCAAGCACTCAAAGAAGAAGAATCCAATCTTGCGTGCCTGAGGCACATATGCACCTAGAGTGGGATCTACATGGACAAATACTCAATGAACAACTTGTTCACTCTGGTAACAGCAGTCTGGAGGCAACTTTAAACTTGTGAAAAAATGGGTCTTGTCTTACCTTTTCCCGTTCTTTTCTTTTCTCTTCTAAGGAGCGACGATTAATTTCAACTTCGCTTTGCCATTTCAGTAATCTTTTCATGTTTTCCTCCATCATTTCAGTCTATAAAAAGTTTAATCATAAATCACAGTGATGCAAGGGGAATATTTATTATTTGTACTACAATAGCAATCCCGCCCCCGCAATCAGGATTGAAACCCCACTTTAGTAGGCACTGTTAAAAAAAAAAAAAAAACACACATACATACAAGGAAGTCATGGTCTCTGCCCCCAAACTGCTTACAGTCTTCCATGACCTAGTGAACACCCACACAGGTATCCCATCCCAAACTGATAACAGATTACACTTGGCTATAGTACAAGTGTGTGCTAAGTTTCAATAAATGAGCAGCAAAAACTAAAAAAAACTAGAAGTGTTTAGGCACAGGAGATAAATTCAATGCAACTTTCAATTTACAGTGAATCAGCACATTGATTCAACTGAAAAAAATTAGTGAACTATTTTGAACAGCAAGAACAGAACAATTTTCATTGTTTAAAGTAGGTTAGACTGAAATTTTAAACTGAAAATCAATATGCTAAGAATTTCCTTTTTAGAGGAAATTCTCCTATTAGAAGTGTTTCAGTTTATCTGTCATTTTATTAAAATAATATATTGCTTGTAATTTTGGTGGTTTATAAAGAACTAGAGTACACTGAAACCCCATTTAATAAATTCCCAGTGTAATTTCTATTGTGAAAACAATCTGCTGATAAAAGTCTGAAAGTTGCCCAGAGCACACTACTATACATTTTCTCAGAACACAATACTACCGTTGCTCCTTTGCCTCTTACAGTTTCATTGTATTCACAGCCACCATGAGCAAGCACATACATAGTTAAGCTTTGCTGGAGAATTGTGTAATGAATTGTGTTAGTCAAATATGTACTAAGTAATGTTAGAGAAATTATTATATATAATACTATAAGAAAATAGGAAGGAATGTTTGCTTTTTGTATGTATTTCTGCTGCTTTAGATCATCAGATTTCGCTGAAACAGTCTGTAAATCAGAAAACTGGTTTGTGTGTCTCATATATAAAGTTCTTGACCAAGCAGATAGCAGGGTAGAGAAGAGAGCTGTTAGCTTTCAGTAAGTCAGGTACAATCCCTCATCCTCCACCCGTCCATTCGACCAGCTAACAAGTAAAAACTCAAGACCACAAAAACAGATGAGTAAAAAGACAAAAATTGCTGTAATGTAAGTACAACTGCATGGAGCCAGTGAGCGTGACAGCAAGGAATAGATGCATTGGGAACTACACAGATATAAGTAAGTTTAAGCAGAATAAGCAAAAAATGTATTAATTTGGGTTAGTTATTGTGATTTATGCAGGAGAATCTTTTAATTAGGGGGTTAGAGTGGAATATATACGGATAAAGACACAGATGAGGTAGCTTGCTATACTGAGTCTGCGCAAAGTTACAGAACAGAGGATTAAAAAAATAGATGATTGACATAATAGTGGAGAAGATACAGAGGAAAAATAGCCAAGCATAGCAGAGATTTGAAAAGAGTCACCCTGTCCCCAAGAAAGATAACTTGAGCATTTCCTTTTCTTGCCTTATCTTTTTTTGAATGTTCATGTAATTCATAGGTGATAGTAGCATTTTCTGAAAACATATATAATAAAGGCTAAAATAAATTGTTTCAGCCTAAATTGAAGTGGATTTGGTTCTCACCCAACAGGTTGACATTGGCATTTAAAGTGGAACTAAAAATCCCTGTTTCACAGTGTAATAAATGTATCTACTTTCCAAGTTTAGCATAGTTACACTTTAGATGACATTAAGTTTCTGCATCAAATAGTTTCTTACTTTGCCAAAGAAAACAATTTAAAAAAAAATCACAATATTAATAAAATTCACCACTTGTTCTCTCACCTTTTTCTGGGTTTTGAATATTCCAGTGGCAACCCACCCCAGACTCTTCATATATTCCATATTTAATAATATAATTTGTAATTCAGTCAGATTTCCAACTCATTTAAAGAAGCTAGACTGTAATAAGAAAAGCTCTTAACAGTCACACCTAGAGGTTATGGTGACAGAGTTATGCCAGTAACTCAGGTGATTTATAAGTAGCATCATTGTGACATCAGAAGTAGCAACCAATCAATCTTTCCTCTGCAATTTGCTCAGTAACTCAGGTGATTCATAAGTAGCATCATTGTGACATCAGAAGTAGCAACCAATCAATCTTTCCTCTGCAATTTGCTATCAGTCACTGAAGTGGAGAGGGCCTATTCACAGGTCAAAAGTTCTCATTGTTAAATTACTTGAACATCTGTATACAAACATGGTAATAACACTGGATTGGCTCAATGTCCCTGGCCTCAACCTACTCCCAGCCAAGACCTTCTCTCAATGGGGTCCTCACAGAGGTAGCAAAGAACAGCCATTACCGTACCTCTCCAGAGGGAAATTCTTAACCCCCATTCATATGATGGTATAATCTTCAGCATCCTGTATATAGGATGTAGGAAGCAGCAGAATTTTCTAACATTCTTAAGTAGGCAGCAGAATCTGCATGCATATATAAAAACCCTGACAGCAAAGGGTAGGTGACAACCATCACATCTACAGAAGACACATGTGGTGGTCCCTTTCCCCATGGCAACATAACTTCTTTAATCTAAGTGTGTATGGAGGGGCACAAAGGGGATGGGAAAAGAGTTAAGCTAAAGATAAATATGAAGAATCATGGAATCCATGACTTGCATGAGCTACAATGTTTTACCAAATGCACAGGAAAATTGTGGAGCTGCAGCAATTGGCAGAGGCCAAAACATTCAGCTGAACTTCCCCATGTTCTCAGGAATTCCTGTAGCCCCTCAGAGTTTCTCCACTAATCTCAACTCAGAGTGCCTGCAAAGTTCAGAAGCTCCACCAGAACCTGCAGTGCTCCTGGTAACAACAGAACCTGAGGAATACAGACTGGTTAACCCCTATCGTACTTCTAAGCACTACAATGTTTCCTGTTACTTAGCTCCCCCGTTGTTCTCTGCATAACACCGGGGGCTCTCTGCCAGCTTTCTTTCTTTGCATGGAAAAGATTTCAAAATGTCTTAAAAAAATAATGAAGAAAATCCCCAGGCAGAAACCAAACCAAACAAATCATTAAAATCTGTGAGTAAAGTTGACAGTACATGTAAGTGTTTTTTTACATTCATAATAATGCTGCAGTTATTAAAAACAAACAAAATCAAGCATTAGAAACCAAGGTAATTCAGAGTTAAGATCAAAATAAAAGACAGCCTAACATTTGAAAGTAGGCAAGTCCCTCTGCCCCTAAAGCAGGGGTGGGCAAATTTTTTGGCCCGAGGGCCACATCGGGGTACAAAACTGTATGGAGGGCCGGGTAGGGAAGACTGTGCCTCCCCAAACAGCCTAGCTGCTTTACATATTTCCACAACAGAAATATATCAGCCATGATGCCTAAGCTCTGGTAGAATAAATGCTGAATGAAGCAGGAGAATCCATATTAACCACTTATTAAACAGGCCCTCACACAGTCATATATGCACCTAACTGGATGAAGATCTAAAAGATTTCATCCTTTGCAAATTAACATGCCAAAGCACGTCTGACATTCAACATAGAGAGCATAGCAGCAGCCTTAGAAGCGGGTGGTTCAGAGAAAAATATAGGCAGATGAATCTGCTAGTTCAGATGTAAGTCTGTGACAACTGTCAGTAGGAACACAGGATGTGTCCTAAAGACGCTTTGTCCGGACATAAGATAGCATAAGTTGGGCTTTGAGCAGGGAGTTGGACTAGATGACCACCTGAGGTCCCTTCCAACCCTGATATTCTATGATGATATGACCCAGGGCCTGAAGCTAGTCTCATTGCTTTACCCATGAAGTACATCTGGAGCAGGGCTTCTCTAGATTTGCAGGTCCTGCAAGTGAAGGACTTGCAAATAGCACATTTTCCAGGGATATTCCCCCAGACAAAATAAATATTTTAAATGCCAAACATTAAAGGGTATAGTGCCCTTGTTTGATGGGCAGTATGTAAATCCAGGGGACTTAGAAGAAGCCATCCTGGCACCAGAAAGAAATAGCTATTCTGGTTAAAAAACCAAAATGCCAATGGGCAACAACTAACCAGCCCTATCTATACTATGCACAAATTTGAAAAGAGCCAGTTATTTTGTTAGCACTGCTCACTGCCCATGTTCTTCTCGAAGCCAGGAGGCATGAGAAGAACTGAGTGGCGGCTGGCCTGCTCCACCCTTTTATGCCCTTGGTGCAGGACATGAGGCCGCTCAAGGTGCATGAGACTCTGAACATGGGTGAGTGGGGTACATTGCACACCGTCAGCAAACTGTGCATATGGATAACCACTCGAAGGGGAAAAAGTTACAAAGGGATAGCAGTGGTCTGTTCACTAAACCGATAATACACTGGCTTTTACAAATTGTCCTAGAGCCAGTACAAAAAGCCCTTGATCAAAACACCAGTTCAGTATGGAGACCTAATCTTGCAAACTCTTATGTGAAGGACTTGAAAACAACACATTTTCCAGGAAGAAAGATTAGAGGCTAGAGTCACTGACGAGGCAGAGTTGAGGTTGTTTGAGAGCCTTAATGATACATTTCCAAATTTTTAAATGTTGGGTTGCGATTTACGTTTAACTTAAAAATACAGGAAATTCAAAGTTAATACTTGTTAGTTTTAATTACTACAAATTTATTGTAAGGCACTCTCATTCTTAACTCGAGTTTACCCAAGTATTTAGCCTGCGATAGTTTAGAATCCAAGTAACTTTCCCCTGAATTTATGGTAGTTTAGGTTGAAAATGTTAAACTATATGACAGTGTCCCTTTAAGGTCACAATTGGCCACCAGGTGTCATTCTTGCTCTATGTAATATTATTGGTAGGGACTACGGTCCATTTTGGTCAATTTTACCGTCATAGGATTTTTAAAACCATAAATTTCATGATTTCAGCTATTTAAATCTGAAATGTCATGGTGTTGTAATTGTAGGGGTCCTGATCCAAAAAGGTGTTGTGTGTGTGTGTGGGGGGGGGGGTCACAATATTATTGTGGGAGGGGGCGTTTGCGGTGCTGCTACCCTTACCACTGTGCTGCTGCTGGTGGCGGCGCCGCCTTCAAGCTGGGAGGCCGGAGAGTGGTAGCTGCTCGCTGGGAGCCCAGCTCTGAAAGCAGAGCTACTGTCAGCAGCAGCAGAGAAGTAAGGATGGCATGGTATGGTATTGTCACCCTTACTTCTGCGCTGTTGCAGGTGGGGCACTGCCTTCAGAACTGGGTGCCTGGCCAACAGGCACTGCTTTCTGGCTGCCCAGCTCTGAAGGTAGCACAGAAGTAAGGACCCTCAATTTGAGAAACACTGGTCTCCCCCATGAATCTGTATAGAATAGGGTAAAAGTACACAAATGACCAGATTTCATGGTCCGTGATGCGTTTTTCATGGCTGTGAATTTGGTAGGGCCCTACTGGAGAAGATGTTCCAGATCTTCAGTGAATCATGCCCAAAGGCATGAGGCTGCAAGATGCTAAGTACCTGCTAAGAAGTGCTTGGACCCTTGCAGAAAATGGCAAGCTAATTAAGAACTTAAGGTTGTCCAACATAATGCATACTTTCAATTCATTATCCTCAGGATGTTCTAAGAAACATTATTCAAGTATCTTGAATCTTGTAAATATGACTGAATGTTTGACACACACTACTGCTAACAATAATTATAAAAGCAGCCAGAAGAGGCCTGGTGCAACATGGTACAGTACCTGGGCAGTACCTTGATCATGTTGTGCTGTCATTCTATTCAATTCATCTCTAATTTTGTGCAAAACAGAATCTTTTTTCTGTGCATTCCAATTTTGTTTTCTCCAGCTGGAGTTGAATTTCTTGAAGTTTGTTCATATGGAATTTCTTTTCTTTTTCTTGATCTTGTAGCAGATGTTCCAGTTCTTGAACTCTAAAGCTTAATTCTTAATTTAAAAGAAAAAGGATTAATATGATGCCTTCTACTTAAAAAGGTATTTACTGTATTAGTACTTTAAAGCAGCCTACACATTCTAATTAGACATATTCTATACACTTGATAAGATGCAAATAAAAAAATAACTACTTAATAACTGCTTATCAGGTTAAATATGTAGCAATATAAAAAAATTTAAACATCTATTATCAAATTAGGAAAATTGAAAGGCCTTTAAAAGTCTAGTTGGCACAATTTAGGTTTATTTTTTGAGCTTGGATAGTGACTGTAGATCAGTTTCACTTTGTTTTTTACTAGCTTCATTTTCTGATTCTTATGCATTGGCACAACATCGCAGCGTTTAGGCCACAAATTTTGCAGAGGCTCTTTGTCAGGGGTTCTCAAACTGGGGGTCGGGACCCCTCAGGGGGTCTTGAGGCTATTATGTGGGGGGTCACAAGCTGTCAGCCTCCACCGCAAACCCTGCTTTGCCTCCAGCATTTATAATGGTGTTAAATATATTAAAAAGTGTTTTTAATTTATACGGGGGGGGAGGGCACACTCAGAGGCAGGGGTCACCAGTACAAAAGTTTGAGAATCACTGCTCTTTGTTTAGAAGAACTACCTCCACTGGAATTTTCTAAAACGTTATTGAAACATTTCTATTTGGTCTTAAGTTTTGAAAAAGCTGCTTCTTAAGAAAAACTATTACAAACCTGTGTTTTGGGCCAAATGTAACCAAATAGTGTTCATTTAACTTATTCAATGCATGTCTCCCTTTTTGGAAGGGGCTTTAGTAAATATAATATAGGGTCTTTTTTTCACATCACTAAAACACTGCATATCTAAAAATCAAAACTGCTTTTGTCATGATACACGTGTGTGTGTTTGGGGAGGCTCAGAATCTATAGTTTCTTTTCCACAGACTTCAATGGAATTTTGCACATGAAGAACAGTAATCATCAATTTCAGATTATTAGCATGTGAAATAAATGATCTGATCATTCTTTTATGAAGACCTATTCCACTGGTACTCTATCTGCAAACAAACAGATGGCAGCCAATAGCAGTTGAGAATTTTCCTTTTTTCAGTCATTGACCCTTCACCCTGCCCCATCCCCTTCCTCCTCCCCCGCCCAAACCCCCTCCCCCGAACCAAACAAAAAACAACAACCTTCAGGCTTCCAAAGCTGAAACTTCATCTTAGGTTTGCAATTAACTTTACGATGTGACCGTGCATATAAACTAAGCCTTGAATGAAAACTCTTCCCATTTAAACTAACGGTAAGCAAAGGGTGAGTGTTTGAATTGAGACAACTATCCTGCAGAACAGCATTACCATTTAAATATTATCTTTTCCGAAGACCATTTGCCAACGATTTTGTCTTAATTGGATTAAAGTAGAAATCTAAGAAAGGAGACCCATCCATTCACTGAAAAAAAAAATGGAGGATACAGACACTGTCCCAAACACTTCCAACAATGTAACAAAATTTACTGACAGAAAATCTGAAGATCAAAGACAGATGGCAGAGCAGAAGACATGAAATGGCCTTAAGTCACCGGTCACCTTATCTGCTGAAGATAAGGTTCATCCTATAGTGTTCATTAAATGTTTACAAAGACTTCCAAGGGGATATTCTGCACAGCTGCACTGACACTATGGCTACACTACAGCTTAAGTCGACATAAGTTGTGTTGCTCAGTCGTGTGAATTAGTCACCCACCTGAGCGACATAACTTACACAGAGTTAAGCGTCAGTGTGGACAGCACTGTGTCGGCAGGAGACATAGCTACCACCGCTTGCGGGGCCCGGAGTAATTAAGCCAGTGGAAGATCTCTATCCCATCGGCTTAGAGTGGCTACACTAGAGAGCTTAAGCTTAAGCTCTCTAGTGTAGCCATAGGGGGGATGGTGGGGGGAAAGACTTCTCAGTTGAAGAAGCTCCAGATGCTCATTCTACTATGGTTTTAGTTTAACCAGGCAAGGATCTCCATGAAAAATGACTTCTTGATAGAACAGATTACTCTACAGGATCTTCCAAAGAATTAAATTCAAAACCATAATAAAACAAGTCAGTTTCTTAGCTCAGTTAATTTTTTCATACTGGAAAAACTTTATAAATCAATAAAATAATTAATAAACATGTACATAGTGTTTTTTACCCAGAGATCTCAAAACATCTTACAAGTTGAGTAGGTATTTTACCCCTATTTTATATATAAAACAGTCTTCAGTGAAGTCCTTAAACACAGAGGGTTTTAATTATCTTTAAAAAAATAAGATGTTCTTATTTACAAAATAGATTTAAAGTCATAACTACACTTGCAAGATACCTTGGTTCTGTGTTTTTAATTGCTCGATGACAGAAGAATTATTACAATTGTCAAAGAAACTGTTGTTGAAATCTGTCTTCTTTGATCTTAAGCCACGGTGGCTAGGAGTTGCCTCTTGTTCCCATGGAGAATGGGAAAAGTAAAACTTCTCTTTAAAGGGGTTTCTTGACTGCTGGATGAAGGACAGCTTGGTGTCTTTTCTTGTTGCCACGAGAACACCGATGAAGAAGCCTGATGCCGAGCAATCTCTCTGTGACTCTTAGTACTTTGAGGATGAGAATGATTTATTTTCCATTTAAAAAGAGGGGGGAAAAGCATATCTACCTTTACACAGCTGACAATTCATAAGAGAATTAATTCACTACTGTATGGTGGAAATAAGATAGGGCAATTGGTCAAGCTGTCAGTTACAATTTTTGATAACAGAGTCAGCGACACAGATCATCCATCAACACAAAGTACTATATGATTCACACAAGTCTGCTTTTATACCCCCAGCAGTCAACTGACTGGAATACTTTGCCGATTAACATCACAGGCAGCTGAAGAGCGTTGGGAGAGTACTATCTGCAATTCAAATATATCTAAGCTGGCCAGCATCTCAAGGACAAGAAGTTTGACTTGTGGTTCCTTATATTTAGTAGAGCAAGTTTTTTGTTTTGTTTTTTAAGAGAGGCATCCTATCAATTAACATTGAGGTACCTTCCCTGCACATTCCTCACGATCAGATCAGTTTTGTAAAGCTAGCTGTTGACATGCATAATATTCATTTTTGTACTTCATTCTAGACTTACTGTAAATTAGTTCTGATCCTCATTTGTGTTCTGTGGACAAATGTAGCTACATTTTAGACTATGGGCTCTATTCATCTCCAAATGTGTGGTGATCCCATTAGCAAGAATTCTACATGTAAATCATTCCACACACAAGAGAGAGACTCATTTATTTGCACTTACTTTTACAAAATACCTGGACTCAAAAAACATGTTTTGGCTCTAATATCCGATATTTTTCTGCCCCTAAACCTCTGACTGCCAGAAGCCGGGACTGGATGACAGGGGATGGATCACTCAATAAATTGCCCTGTTCTGTTCATTCCCTCTGAAGCATCTGGCACCATCCGGAAGCCAGGATAATGGGCTAGATGGACCATTGGTCTGATCCAGTAGGGCCAGTCTTATGTTCTAAAAATACAAAAAAGCTGCTATTGGTACTTACAGAACTTGGTTTTCCAATACATCTAACATTTGAATGGGGTTTTTGACTAAAGCACTAAGGGCCCCAATACTGTGTGATTATTTACATGACAACAATATGTTTAAAAAGTCCTTTTTGTGTATTCTAATTAGTACTAACTTTTCAGAAATGCTGCCAGGAAATTAACCATACCTACTGCTTACTCTTCTTAAATCTATACTTTAATCTCAATGGCATGAACAGTGAGCAAATTTAATTTTACCAGTTTCCCTGAAAAATCATATGGCTAATTTTGAAGAACTGCACCTTTCTCCATTTCACACATTAAATGAGATTATAATGCTGAGATACTCTATACCCATACTTTAATCTGGATATTTCTCAGCTCTGCCTCCAGTTTTTTTCTTTCTTCAACTTCTTTATTGTATTTTTCTTGGAGTTCTTCAAACTTAGAATCTACAAATTGACAAGGAATATTTGCTAATAATCTGGTTCATTTTATACATAATATCTTTCCTATTCCATTTCTTATGTCTAATATTAGACAAGGGTGATAAAAGCAACAGCCCTCATTAATCTCTAGTGATATATTATGACAATGACTCAAAGGGAGTTCTAAAACCAATAAAACTGAATAGTTCAGGGACTGAAAACTGAGATCTGGAACTCAGTGCCACAATGAAAATGCAACCACTAGACTGAGGGACCAATACCAGGGGTACAAATGTATATTGTAATATGGCCTGAATGAAGAATGTTTTCCCACCGTTCCCCTGGCATTAACATTCGTTTGTAGCATGACTGAAAAATCAGGCATTGAGATTCAAAGGAGCTTAAAAAGAAAAGTCAGTGGGAGTTGGACACCTAACTTCTTGCTAATGAGACTCACCACACATTTGAAAACTCAGCCTAAAGTCACATCACTCAGATTCCTATCTTGCTTCTCTCCACTTCCTTCATAACTGTAGCAGCCACTTTCTCAAGGAACACCATAGCCAGAATGCTTTGCATCTTCCGAAAGCATCTGAAATCTCAGCTTTCAAATGAGAACAAGGACTGATCTCCAACTCCAGTTAGTCAGGTAGCCAAATGCAAGTCAAATGGTAGTACCTTGTTTTAGTGTCCATGAAATTTGTGTGTTTTGTTTTGTATTGTAGATTCTGAATTTCACAACCCTAAACTCAAGCAAATTGTGCGATGGTACATTGTCACTGGTAAGCATTTTGAACTCTGAGCACTTACTACTAAATCCCTCAAGCCCCCGATTCGCCAGCCAGCAAAACTGAATTTCAATTGTTTTTAATGAAAACTTCACCTGAATATTTTGTTATAGAACATAATTAGTTAGGATGTACATATGTTATGTCCATATTAGTATCTGCATTTGTACCTCCCCTGAATCAAGACAAAGCATATTCTCGGACTCATAAAGCATGCTCACTTAAATTCCTACATATTCACTCATGGGAATTAATTTTCAAATACTGGAAAATTATAGACATTAGCAGATTATAAGCCAAACACATGGTCAGCTGTTTTCTTCGTTCACCTTTTGTTTTCTTTTATGCTTTCTGGAGTGACATGTACTTTCAAAGGAATTTACATTTTATTCAATTGCATACTAGACACGGGGGGTGGGGGTTACCATTGTGATTTTGATTTGGTGTTAAAGGAGCAGCAAAATTCTTCTGTGGTGTACTCCTGAATGATAAGTCTCCTGTAATCAATGTTTGCTAACTTCTTTCAAGTTCAGATTTGTACCTGTTTAAAAGAGAATTAGAAGTGCAATTAATTAGTTACAGAAACAAATAGGGCCCAATCATACATTTTTAAGAGCCCCAAATGCACATTGAATGGCAATTTGGGTTCCTCAAGAAATATAAAATTAGGCATAATAAAGATATCTCACTAAAAATAGGATTCCTGATGACAATACGACACCTTCAACTAAATATTGGAATCTGTACTTTCACTTCTAGTGATATTGGGTTGTTGTTTAAATTTGTTCTTATATGACAGAGACAATTTGTTTATATTTTATATATACACTAAAGGTTTAATATTTCAGAAGACTGAAAACTAAAGGAATTATACACAAAAAGGACACATGGATGAACAGCAATTACAAGGATTATCCAGTCACAGCTCTGAGAAAGCTCCCTCTGCTGGACATTCACAAGACTGCTGTGTTTGGGTCCCAATATGCTTGATTTGTGCTCTTAAGCTACCCTTGGCCTGAAAAGGCTGCAGCAACTGCCTTTTCCCTTGGCTTCTCTGGTACACTTCCAGGGCACAGGCTCCTAGTTCCACTTCCCAGAAGTAGGACCACACGACCTAGCTGTCTTAAGCACCCAGGCCAGCACTGACCCCGCAGACTTAAACACACCCCTTTCCCAAAGCTTCAACATTGTGGGCACTCTGGGTACACAGTTCACCTCTTCAATGATATGTAGTAGTTGAACACAGACACACAGACTTTGCAAGCGTTCCCAAAAACCACTCTCTGTTGGCAAGCACAATAAGTATACAGATCTGGACAAAAAAATAATAAAACCCTATACACAATTCCCTGCCTCAATTTCCTCACCACTCTTAGAGCATTCTTCGGACTTAGGTCAGAGTCCTCTAGTTCAGGATTCTTCCTCTCTCTCTCTGCCCTCCTGCACATGGTTTCTCCCCTGAATCATGGAGTATCTGTAGTCTTTTCTCTCCTTGCCCCCCTCCCCAGGGTTCGTTAGAAACCCTCTGTTATTATCTCCCCCTTCTTTGTCAGGTGACTCCCAATCAGCCTCATCAGCTAATGAAAGTACCTTACCACAGATTCTGTTGCTTAGTTACCATCACTCCTAGAATTCAGATTTTGAAAAACTAGTTTAGCCTGGATGGTAGCCCTTGCTTTGTCCCAGGGTGCTCCATTTAAATGATCATCAAAATTTAACAGCCTATCACTGATAGCTCCATGCCCCCACCACTTGGAATTTTAGTCCAAGATGGAGGTGAAAAGACAGAGGCTTAAAGACCCACATTCAAAATGGAGTTTGCAGTCTGACACAGGGTCTCCAATATCAAACAATTTGTAAACTGTACATAGGCAGATTCCCCAAATGTTCATAATTCAATTGTTTTATTAAGAGTCCATTTTATGAAGCTACTGCTATATGTACAACAATCCCCCTAAGGGTCATATAACCTCCAAACTCTTTAACTTTATCACTCTCATTAATATAATATAGAGTGTTAGGTGAAGACTTTCAAGCCTGTCTCTCTAAAAAGTTGCACTAGAAAGTTGCAGTGGTAAAAATTCTGTTGTCATGGTGACACTGTCAAAACTATTTTGGTAAAGTGTATTTTACACTCTACCACTTCTGCTGGCATGATGTCTACATAGCATTCAATTGTATTGGCAAAAACATGCTGCACTCTGGATAGGCATTCTAGTGTTATATTCCCAAAGACTCAGCATTCAAAGACTCAACTGAGTCTAACTGGAAAATAAATGCAGAGGCTATTCATGGAACAACCACATTTGGTGGAGTGGGAGTTTTGAGCCTGTCTAATGAGTGGTGGGACAATCAGTGGTTCTAGAACTTTTAGACGCAGAAGTTCATTTCTAGAGTTGCATGCTCAGCTCACCCCACTCCCCCAGCACAGAAACAGCAAGGCGAGAGCTGCCCTTACAGTGGGGAAACAAGTGGCGATTGCCCTATGGAATCTTACAACACCAGTTTGCTATCAATTAGTGGGGTAATCAATTTGGTGTTACAAAAAAGATCAATGGTAAGGACACTCATCATTGAGGTATGCAAGACAAAAAAGCATCCCCATTCTGTGCTCCCCCTTCCTAGCTTCTGACCATATTAAAAAAAGGTACCTTCAAAATTTATGCAGGCCTTGGTAGGTCAGAAGGGACACATTACTGACAAACACTGGCTAGTTCAGAGAAATTCAGGACAACCATGGCTTTAGAAACACTGTGCTTTTTGACATATTGAAAGCAGACTCCCCGCTCCATCCAACTGGAATTAATGACATTTCTGTGCCGATCATAGTTTATGGAAACTGCCGACCCTTAATTCTCTGGCTTAAGAAACCATCTACTAGCAAGCTAGACAGAAGCAAGGAAAGATTTGACTCTCACCTGTGCAGCTGAAGAAGGAATGTGAAGTGGGCAGAGTTGGAAGACAACAGGATAGGTGGAGGGGTCTCATGCCAAAGCTCCATATCAACAAGTAAAACATTCTCAGTTCTTATGCAATGCACAGCATGCAGCACTATCTGAGAGACCCTATTGCCAGGGTGGATGAGTGAGGTGGACGGGCTGGATCTAAAATAGGCTAGCTAACAGTTGCATTGCTAACACAGTTCAGGTAAAGGAAGCCTTAAAAGCTTACTTCGACAGTAGGAAATGGCCTAATCCTGTTTCTATGAAACTATTAATAGAACAGGTGTGTTTTTTGTGATATACATTACTTGTAAGGAATTTGTTATTGAAGTATGGAAAATGACTGGACTAATTGACAGTAGTTTCTATGACCATCAGCATAGTACAGGTGGTGTATTTCTAGACTCAATAAAGGCTAGCACTTCTGTAATATACATGCATTGACTTTTTTTTCTTTCTTTCTTTTTTTTTTAAGAGGTATGGAAGCCTTTCTGGTTATATTACTTTCTAGCACTGCAATACCAAAAAGTCACAATAAAGTTGCACCAACTTTCAAGTATGTACGTTATTACCACCACGGCATGCTAGACATACCAAAAAAAAAAAAAGAAAGATAACTTATAATTGACTTTACTAGCTATATAACTTGACTAGGTACAAATACAACATGCAGACTGGATGTCAGTGCATCACAGATGACTGTACGTGTAATCAAAGTTCTTTGTTCCCTGACATGTTGTCCATGGGAGTAGAATACACCAGGAACTGACACAAGGGGATGAGGTGTCTATATCCCTGCCAACACCCCATATTTATCCATGCTTTGGAGTGGGTGAACTAATGCAGTGAGATTCTTAATCAATAATTGATCAACAATTCATTTGAGCAGCTGGGTCAGCAGCAGCAGCATTTATTTTTGATTTTTGTCCTCCCTCTACCCCTTCAGCAGCTGTTCACACCCCTGCCTCATTGCCCTTGCATTTCACTTTTAGACCTGCATAACCTCACAGAGCATGTCCTTCTCTGTGCGCTTCCTCTTGGCTCTGACAGTGACCAGACAGCTGTGGAGGTGTTAGGGAGAATCTTGAGGAGAGCCCCACTATCAAGGTTAGTGATAAACACAGAACTGTTAGGTGGAGAGGAAGGGAGGCAGCCTTCCCTGACATAACTGTTGCAGCTACTCAGATTTTCCCACCCTGTACAGCATAACTATGTGGATTGCCTCCAAATTACTAAGGCATAATGAGTGCTAGACCTTACATGAAGAGTAGATCAGGATTTCTTAACCCAATGCCTTGGGGAGGGGATGGGGTTCATTCTGATATAGAAAAAGGATAGTATTTCATAAAGACAACTGCACTTATTTCAGGAAGTCATGCTCCTTGATGATCCCAAAGAGACAAAGAAAGAGCTGTTTAAGAGGCCTTAGTCTGCCCATGGAAGTATGCAGTCATGCTGTTTTCTGCAATGATCCCCCTCAGAGGTCCTGGCAAAGTGGCACGGGGATGTGCCATATCACGGTGGGCTGGCCAAAGCGTATCTTCAACATAATGTTTGGGCAAGTCTTACATACTACTCACTGAAAAAAAGTTCTGTGAAATTGTGCCCACAAACCAGAAAGCTTTGTGTGTAAAAATTAACAGGCTGCTCTGTCTGTACCTCAAAGTACCACAAGACACCAACTGATGGAGTGCCAACTGACGTGTGTTTACTTGCTTCCGTTCTCGGCCTCTGCTATTGATGCAGTTAGAACCTTCCCAGTAAAAATCGTTTTCAGTAGTTTATTTAATGCGATAATCATTCTCACCTACCATAATCTCCCTTCACCCAAGGAGGAAACATATTGGTGCATGTCATGGCTAGGTATGAAATAGCCCCTGGCTGTCACCCGCCTTGCTGTATCCCTCCTTGTTGTCCCCTTCCAGGTCAGGGCCAGATACCTCTTGCTCATCCATTGCTCCAGGGCGGGATTTCTTTCTCCTCACCAGAACACACAGAGTATCTACAGAGTTAAAGGGAGGAGGTAAGATCCTTCCAGAATATAGCACCCAGCTCACTATGAGAGAGGTCATGCAGGTGGCTCCAAAATTTCTCTTTTCTTCACCTTCTGGTACCACTGCCTCAGCTGCTTTTCCTTTGTGTGGCAGTGAAACCCCTCTCTGAAGAGGCTGAGTTTGCCACAGTCTTCAGCAAATTGCTGTAAATATTCTTGTTCCATCAGGAGTGCTGTGGCTGTGCCTGCACATGCTCCTTCCCCCACAGTGCAAGGAAACTGAGCACCCCTCTCTTGGAATAGACAGCAGCATGAGACAGTGCTAGGAACCTACATTCAGTGAAAATGTAGCAGGGAACAGGAACAGATGTCGCTGTGAAGAAACACGCTGGCATATAAAAGTGAGGTATGGACAACTTCCAGGTCGCTGCATCCTGGACAGTGGACTTCAAGAGTGCTACCAGACAGTAACTCTGGAAGGGAAAGTTGCATTGTGGGATTGCAGCTAGGGACTGCTTATACTGGTACAGGTACATGTGCATCCATGACAACTATACTGGCAGCGGACTTGTCACTCTGAAAAGAGAAATAATTAATGCCGTAAAAAACAGAAGGCTTTGTTGGAGTAGAAAATTAAATGTGGACACACACCAAGCTGTGCTATAAAAAAAAAAAAAAAAAAGGAAAGTTGTCTTGGCAAAATTTCAGTGTAAGCAAGGGCCTTACATAAAAGGCCTTATCTTGACAGGCAAAAAGTATATATTTTTTTCAATCCTGTTAAGCTAACAGGTTTGAAACACAACTTTTTTGCCCAACAAAGAAAGGGCCAAATATTCAAATGTGCTGAGTATCTATGAATTCCACTGGGCTTAGTGGGAGTTTCAGGTGTGCATCACATCAGATAATCAAAAAACTTTATTTAGAAGCTTAAACGTTGTAGGAGCAGGATTTTATATAGCACTATAAGAATTAATGTGTGATTTGATTTCATCCTGCTAGCCAACCTTTTTGATTAGCAGAAAGAAATGATCCTCTGGGACTATGAGATTCTGTTTTCCAATATGCATTACAGATTGGGCCCTCTTTAGCTCTTTGTTTTAAGATGTAGTTAGTAAGGGTACGTCTACACTTACCTCCGGGTCCGACGGCAGGCAATCGATCCTGGATCGATCCCGGAAGTGCTCGCCGTCGACGCCGGTACTCCAGCTCAGCGAGAGGAGTACGCGGCATCGACGGGGGAGCCTGCCTGCAGCGTCTGGACCCGCGGTAAGTTCGGACTAAGGTACTTCGAATTCAGCTACGTTATTAACGTAGCTGAATTTGCGTACCTTAGTCCGAAGTGGGGGGGTAGTGTGGACCAGGCCTTAGAGACAGGATTCTGTATTGTGTCTATGTTAAGTAGATTAGAGGACCATTGAAGGCCTGGGTCTCAGTGTAAATTGTCTTGGTTATTGATTGTAAACCTTAGCAAGGTTTAATTTGCAATGCCTTTTTGCTCGATATAAAATACTACTGTTTGTATTCCCAATCTGTTTGTGTGAGTAAGGAATGTATGCATTAGGAAAAGATAAGGTGGGAAGGCCATTGTTAAGCAGATGGTCAAGAAAGGAGGAGCGAAGACACTTATCGAGATTTGTTGATGCCAAAGAACCATCAACATGTATCCATGATTGAGGAAGGGCAAATTGACAACCCTGAGGTGAAGACAGCTGATTAAATCGGAACCAGGACAGGATGACCCTCTTGGAGGTGTATTGGAATGTTTACATGAAAAGATACACCAATTAAGAAGTAACCCGGTCACAAACTGACACAGCAAAATCCATAGACTTCAACAAAGAAAAAGGACTATAAGAACAGGGTGCTTGGCCATAAGACTTTGGGGGTTCGTCTTGCCACACTCCCGGAGCATTGGATCGCGACCGACAGAGCCCTGCTCCCCTCTGCGACCAATCTGGCTGGCCACTAGATTGATCCAGACTCTGGACTGATAACTATAAACATCAACTGGCAGGACTGTGTGCATGGTATGTGTGTGTGTGAGAGACAGGGCTGGCTCCAGGCACCAGTCGAGCAAGCTGGTGCTTGGGGCGGCAGCTTGTAGGAGGCGGCATTCGGCCCAATCCTAGGGCGGCACGGCCGCTTTTTTTGTTTGTTTGTTTGTTCCGCTCCGGCCGCCCTGTAGGGGGCGGCGGCGCAGAGGACGGGAGCACCCTGCAGCAAGCCCGGCAGGGCAGCCCGCAGGGGGCATGGCGGGAGGGACCGCGTGGCAGCGCCCCGCTGAAGCCCTGGCCGCCCCCCTTCTCTCTCTCTCCCCCCCGCTCCTTCCCCTTGCCCCCACTAGCCGGGGCAGGAGTCCCCCTGCACCCTGGCTCCGGCCGCGCCGCAGGTATTTGTTTGGGTTTTTTTTGCTTGGGGCGGCCAGAAAGCCAGAGCCGGCCCTGGTGAGAGAGATTGAAAAGCATATGCTAACTGTTGTATTCTCAATAAATGCGGCGTGCTGCCTTCTTCCCTATAAAGATCTCTTGTGCTTCTTATAAGTATAACAACGTGGGACTCAGGAACCTTGTTTTAGGCACCCAGGTTTGAAAATTTTGGCCACAAACTCAAACTTCTATTTAAATATGGAGTACAGTTAAAGTAAGATAAAGTGGACAAAGACAGTAATTTGACAGTCATTTACATGTCTAAGCAAAATAATACTTAAATGGGATAACAGCCACACTTCAGTTAAAGCAGAACAGTTTGGTCTCACCTTTTAAGTTCCTGTTCTAGTCTTTCAATTTGTTTCTTGCTTGAAGTTAGTTGTCCCGCTTGATAATTAACTTGTGATTCTTTTACTTGAAGATCATGCGAAATTTTCTGCTTTGTTTTCTCAAGATTATCACACAATTCCATCAAGCTCTGGTTTTCTCTTTTTAGTGTTGCTCCTTCATTTTTTTCCATTTTCAACCTAATTTGATTAGTCAATTATAATATATATATATATATATATATTAAGATTTTGATCAAGCCTGGGAATACACATCTTTATTCAGAGTGAAGCGTGGAGAGCACTTACAAAATAAACAATTTCTGCTTTATAAAAAAGCGGTATTTGAATATTTTTATTCACTACATTTCAAAGCCCTGACAGCACTGAACATTTTAGTTACACGCAAAGCTATATTGCTATTCTACCAATGTCCGTATCGCAAGGCTTCCCTGTGTAACATTTAAAATCAAAATACATAGTCACCACAAGTCATTTAATTTCCACCTAGGTATTAATATTAAAACGATTTCTCTAATCAGTGGCCCCACACCTGTTCTTGGAAGAGTTTATTGGCTATAAAAAGCACCTATCCAGACCCTTGCACATCATCAGAAGAGCTAAACTTAAAAGCCATACGACTCTGATCATCATCTTGCTCCTCTCCCTTCAAATCTGTCAATGTTAGCAACCAGTATTTCCAGAATGACTAGAGTAAGAGATCAATGCTCAAGTTGCGTTTCCTCAAGATAGCAGCTGGAACAGCCATCTCTGATCTGAAGGAGGGATGCAAGATAGTAATCAGAATAATGCAATTTCAAGATCCTCTCTCTCATGATCTGTGTTGCGTTATGTAGCATTGGAAAACAGATTTGATATCCCCAGCCTTTGCAAGGTATACGGCATACATTCCTATCCCTGACAGTTTATGAGATATTGGACTTAGAATGGTCCCAAAAACGTACTACCAGAGCAAGAGGCTAGTGACAGTTTAAGACTGAATACACAGCAAGGCCTGGATAGTGGGCTAGTGTCATTTTCCTTCACTACTTTACACAGGTGTCAATCACCGCTCACAGGGTGAGTATTAGCACAAAAACTGTTAGTGAGTAGTCTACATTTTACTGGTATGTCAATTTTTTGATGGCAGCAATAATGTTATGCAGATATTAATCTTATCAGCTATAAACCTAGGTGTTATGGCTTTTTTGTGACTAAAGCCCTGATTAAATTGGAAGCTCTGTACCTAAGAGTTATGTCCTTTTAGCTCAAGCGATAGCAGGCTGTGCTACAATGATGAAGGTTTGGGGTTCAAACTATGCTGATGATGCATAAGTGGGGGATTCTTACTGTTGTACATAATATTTTTAAATGTTTAAGTCAAGTTTTCTCTAAAAGATCTGCTCTAGGAATTATTTCTGGGAGGTTCTGTGACTTGTGTTATATAAAAGATCAGAACGGATGATCACAGTGGTCCCTTCTGGCCTAAGAATCCATGAAAATAAAAGCAGCAATTTTTAATAAGCCATTACAACAGAACGTACTCCAATATTTTAAAACCACCACGCTCATATAGACAAGTTGGTGTAAATTCTGAATGAGCCTGTTGTTGGGTCCAAAAAAAGTTGAGCTAATCGTTCACAAAATACCAATGAGTATCTGATATGAGAAACTGGGTGCAAATTATCAACATGACAATTTCGGTATGTTTACAAAAATTATATTTTTATATAGTGTTCACAGATGTCTATCTGTAGAAATAATTTGTTTTACAAAGCACCCTGTACAATCAATTTATCAAAACAATTTACATAAAGGTATTTTTTAAAAAAAATTCTTTTTCCACTGTGCCTCATAAGATTAACGTTTGCACAGCATTCTAGACGCATTGTATAAGTGACTGTTTGCTATTACCATAGCACCTACGAGCCCTCGTCATGGACCAGTACCCCACTGTGTTAGGCGCTGTACAAATAGAACAAAAAGACGGTCCCTACTCCAAAGAGCTTACAATTTAAGTACAAGACAAGGAAAAAGGGGAGAGTACAAGGAAACAATGAGACACCATTGGTCACTAGGATAGGCAGCTTGCGTACTGAGACCACAGCTTAACTGTTGTCAAGTTTTATGTAGGCATCACAGCAAAGGAGAGTTGTAAGGAGGACTTTGAAAGAAGATGAGGTGACTTTGCAGATGGTTATGGGGGGCTCTTCCCAAGCACAAGTTGACAGCATGGGAGAAAACACAAAGGTGAGTGTTTAAATATTTAACAAAATTTATGTGTTATGGGCTAGTCAGAGGCGGGAGTTGACATTTCAATAGTGAATGAAAAAAAGGATGCCTAGGTTGGGGTAGGCCATGAAGGAGCTAGGAGGTGAAGACAAGCAGCTTGTTTGTTGCAATAGAGAATGGAGGGGCGCCGAGAGAGGTGACATGGTCAAAGTGACAGGCAGGGGAATCTTTGCAGCAGCACTCTGAATGGATATGAGCAGAACAAAATTGTATTAAAAGTTACATGGTGCATTAAGACTATGACCTTCTGCTTCTGCTTTTGCAAAGCTGCCTCCAGCGATTCAAGCTGAAACTGTCTTTTCTGTCGTTCTTTTTTAAGCTTGTCTAGTTGACTTTCAAGCTCTTGAATCTTCTGAAGGGCCCTCGTGGAAAGGCCTTTTACCACTCTTCCACAACCCAGCTCATTTTATATCAGCTTTTTTCCTTAATACAAAGTGTACATCACTGAACCTGAATCATACAAACTTGTAAAGACTTTGGACAAGTCATAGAATCATAGAATATCAGGGTTGGAAGGGACCTCAGGAGGTCATTTAGTCCAACCCCCTGCTCAAAGCAGGACCAATTCCCAACTAAATCATCCCAGCCAGGGCTTTGTCAAGCCTGACCTTAAAAATCTCTAAGGAAGGTGATTCCACCACCTCCCTAAGTAACCCATTCCAGTGCTTCACCACCTCCTAGTGAAAAAGTTTTTCCTACTATCCAACCTAAACCTCCCCCACTGCAACTTGAGACCATTACTCCTTGTTCTGTCATCTATTACCACAGAGAACAGTTTAGATCCATCCTCTTTGGAACCCCCTTTCAGGTAGTTGAAAGCAGCTATCAAATCCCCCCTCATTCTTCTCTTCTGCAGACTAAACAATCCCAGTTCCCTCAGCCTCTCCTCATAAGTCATGTGCTCCAGCCCCCTAATCATTTTTGTTGCCCTCCGCTGGACTCTTTCCAATTTTTTCACATCCTCCTTGTAGTGTGGGGCCCAAAACTGGACACAGTACTCCAGATGAAGCCTCACCAATGTCCAATAGAGGGGAATGATCACGTCCCTCGTTCTGCTGGCAATGCCCCTACTTATACAGCCCAAAATGCCGTTAGCCTTCTTGGCAACAAGGGCACACTGTTGACTCATATCCAGCTTCTCATCCACTGTAACCCCTAGGTCCTTTTCTGCAGAACTGCTGCCTAGCCATTCGGTCCCTAGTCTGTAGCAGCGCATGGGATTCTTCCGTCCTAGGGCAGAACTCTGCACTTGTCCTTGTTGAACCTCATCAGGTTTCTTTTGGCCCAATCCTCTAATTGGTCTAGGTCCCTCTGTATCCTATCCCTACCCTCCACCGTATTGACCACTCCTCCCAGTTTAGTGTCATCTGCAAACTTGCTGAGAGTGCAGTCCACGCCATCCTCCAGATCATTAATGAAGATATCGAACAAAACCGGCCCCAGGACCGACACTTGGGGCACTCCGCTTGATACCAGCTGCCAATTAGACATGGAGCCAAGTCATCCAAGGTGGCACCAGAAAAAGAGAGAACATCCTACCAGCAGACCAAATAGCTCGCCATTTGCTACAAAGAAAGAAGTTTTCTTACAACAGTTGACAGCAGTCACAAGAAAAAACAGTGCAACAGGAGTCAGAAGATGCTAAACAAAGATCTGCACACAAACAAACAGGTTTCCAAGGAGGAGTGTGCACAAGAGTGCTTGAGAAACAGTGACCTGCTGGCACTTGCTATGGAGTGTCTGCCGCAAATCTGCTCCTACTGGCCAGTGCCCTGTGCAGGCTGGGCCAGCACAGCACACTCCCTGTCAGCACAGGCGGCCTGCTATGGGCCACGCTTACACACGCAGCTGAAGCCAGGGCTGCAGCGGGTGGCTCAGGGAGGTTGATCTCTACCAGGGGTGGGCAAACTACGGCCTGCGGGCCACATCCAGCCCACAAGACCGTCCTGTCTGGCGCGCCCGAGCTCCCGGCCAGGGAGGCGAGCCCCAGCACTTCCCCCGCTCCCCCTCCCCTGACCGCCCTCCCCTTGAGTCTCCGTCCCATCCAATGCCCCCTGTTCCCTGACTGCCCCCCACCCTGCCATTTGCCGTAGGCAGTCACACTGCAGGGGTGTACGTATGGGTCGGGGCGGTCAGGGGACAGGGAGCAGTTGGATAGGGCGTGGGAGTCCTGGGGGACCTGTCAGGGGACAGAGTCCTGGGGGGGCAGTTAGGGTGGGGGGGGTCACTAGAGGTGGCAGTCAGGGGACAAGGAGCAGGGGGGGTTGGATGGTCGGGGATTCTGAGGGGGGCAGTCAGGGGGCGGGAAGTGGGAGGGGGTGGATAGGGGCAGGGGCCAGGCTATTTGGGGAGGCACCGCCTTCCCTACCCGGGACTCCATACAATTTTGAACCCTGATGTGGCCCTCGGGCCAAAAAAAAGTTTGCCCACTCCTGAGCTAGACACCTGGGAAAGAATTCTCTCTAGTAACTCATAGCCCTCCCCGTCTAGTGCTATTGGAGATATTTGCTAATAGCCGTTGCGGATGGGCCATATGCCATTGTAGGCAATTGCATCATACCATCTCCTCGGTGAATTTAGCAAGCTCAGTCTTAAAACAAGTTAGGATTTTTGTCCCCCGCTACTCCCCTTGGAAAGATGTTCCAAAACTTCACTCATCTGATGTAAAGCCCTACATGGGACTATTTTTTTAATCCCACTCCCATCCTGCCTCCAATATCTACTCCCACCTGCTCCTGCATTGTTTCTTTTATATTTATCCCACTCCCAGCCGCAAAAAACTTAGATTCTGCAAATCCCACAAGAGAGGCCGATTCCCCCGTGCTACCAAAAAAACCCAACCCACCACAATTGGTTAATATGTTATATATATAAATGGAATTCAGACACAATTTTTACCACTAAAAGAATAAAACAAATCTTGCTTTAACCATGTAAAAAAACACTTTAACTCCTCTTATAATAGACATTAATCTCTTTCAATCTCTCGCTTAAATTTCAGTTTTAAAACCTTTATTTAATAAAAAAGAAAAACTTGCTTTACACTGCTGAAATTCTATTTATGACCAACTGATGAGAGATTTAATGTTTTCCCACAAAATATCATAGTCTGATTTTTTTGCCCACCCAATCCCATCCATAACAAAACATTTTACCCGCTCCCATTAATATGACAGCCAATCCTACGGGATCCCAGTCCCACTGCAGGGCTCTACTTTGATGGTTAGAAACCTTCATCTAATTTCAAGCCTAAACTTATTGATGGCCAGTTTATACTCATTTGTTCTTGTGCCAATATTGCCCTTAACTTAAACAACTGCTCTCCCTCCCTGGTGTTTATCCCTCTGATTTATTAATAGAGAGCAATTGGATCTCCCCTCGGCCTTCATTTGGTTAGGTTACACAAGCCAAGCTCCTTAAGTCTCTTCTTGTAAGGTAGCTTCTCCAGGCCTCTGGTCATCCTAGTAACTCTTCTCTGCACCTGTTCCAGTTTGATTTCATCTTTCTTAAACATGGGAGACCAAAACTGCACACAGTATTCCAGATGTGGTCTCATCAGTGCCTTGTATAACAGTACTAACACTTCCCTAACTCTACTGGAAATACCTCGCCTGATGCAGCCTAGAATTGCATTAGCCTTTTTTACAGCTGCATCATATTGACAGCACATAGTCATCCCTGTCTTTCTCCTCTTCTGTTGCTTCCAACTGATACGTCCCCAGTTTATAACAAAAATTCTAGCTGTTAGTCCCTAAGTGCATGACCTTGCACTTTATACCACTACATTTCATCTCATTCCTATTACTCCAATTTTCAAAGTCATCCAAATGTTCTTGTATGACATTCCAGTCCTCTCTGTATTGGCAATACATCCCAATTTTGTGTCCTCCACAAATTTTACTAGCTCATTCCCACTTTTTGTGCCAAGGTCATTAATGAAAATGTTCAATAAGATTGGTTCCAAGAATGATTCCTGAGGAACTCAACTAGTAACCTCCTCCAGCCTGACAGTTCACCTTTCACTATGACCAGTTGTAGTCTCCTTTTACCCGACTCCTTACCCACCTTTCGATTCTTGTATTAATCCCCATCGTCTCCAATTTTACTAATCATTTCTCCTGTGGAATTGAATCAAATGCCTTACTGAAATCCAGGTAGATTACATCTAATGCATTTCCTTTGTCTAGAAAATCAGTTATCTTCTCAGCGATCTACTTTTTGTAAAAACATGTATTTTATCCCAATTACCTTTTTTACCTCTATGTCATTAACTACTTTCAAAATTTGTTCTAAGAGCTTGCATACAATTGAGGCCAAACTAAAAGGCCTGTACTTTCCCAAATCACCTTTTTTCCCCTTTCTAAAATAGAAGTATTACATTTGCAATTCTCCAGTCATAAGGTACAACCCCTGAGTTCACGGTGCCATTTGAAACACCTGAGAATATGATGAGCCAGATCATCAGGTGGTATAAGCTGACTTCAACAGAGTGATGCTGATTTATATCAGCTGAGGATTTAGCCTTTCGATGTTGAAATTAAAAAAACAAAAACAAAAAAAAACCCCACAAGATTTGTAATGGAAATAGCTAGCTAATATTATTTTGCTGTATTTAAAACAAAAAACTGTGGAAATAAATGTCCAGCTAAAAGAGAAAATTGTTTGCTAAAGTAATGATAAATCTGAACTTTCTTAAGGTAATGGTTGGCAATGCTCTGCTTTCCCAATATAGACAAAGCAAGTAAGGCTCAATCAATACACCCATTCCTTTGTGAACTATTACATTATACATATTGCTAATGAATAGTCATTTAATTAGCACAGGAGCCTTCAATTTAAAAGTTGTCTATAATGCACACTGAACATAAAAAAAAATTAGCAATGACTTTTCAGCTGAAGCCTCATTTAAAAATGCTATTGCCAACCTTTCTGTCTTAAGTTAGCCTTCTTGCTACATTTGCAGCTCAAATGCTGATACAGCCGTGTCCCATTTATTACAGAACCATTGCTATAGAAGAATTCATTCTTCTAAAACATAGGAACAAGTTACATTTTTGCATGAATGACCTGAATTAGTTCATCAAGCTCCGATGCATTCACACAGGAACGCTCAGATACAAACGTCTGCTTCTGAATCACAATGGTGGCTCTTTGGGAAGTTTCACGTGGCTGCTCCAGGGCTTTGAAGACAGTAGCTCCAATTATTAAATATACAACAACCACCAGAAAAATCGTTGAGACCGTCTTCCATTTCATAACATTAATAGCCGAATCACATTCCCTTTGTGACGAGAGCACTGTGGGTTTTGTAGAAAACGATAGCCGTGGTTTGGAGTTCTGAGTGGCAGATTTGGGATCCAGCAAGTCAGGTGCTGCCACTAATAAAACAGAAAAAGAATGTTAACGTCCACAGCGTTGGACAGAGGTGTATTTAGCTGTACACCCTTCTTGCCAGAAGGTTACAGAGATCCTATTAATTCAAAATAGAGTTCATAGATAGTTGTGTTATAAATGCATTTCTCTTGTACACCATGTTATATTACTACAGAATGACTGGTTTCAGCTACTGCTAGGACTAATAATATGCTATTTATATGAACACACATGCATACACACACTTGCATTGTTTACTATATATATGTCCTCTATAAATACTCTGCAAGTGTTGTTCTAACATGCAGTATTTTCCCTATTTCCTTCTGTTCCTTTGAATCAGTATAAAAAGATATTTTTCTGTAGAGCGTCCTCACATCTTGAACAATCTTAGGCATTGCTAATATGCTTCTCAGACTACATTTTAGTCAGCGTTAAAAAACTATCAGGAAAACAGGACTCTTTCCTTAAGTCTTACATACCCTCAACTCTGCATTCAGACACTCATTAGAATATTTGCAGTTCACTTTCAAATTCCCCACACAGGTAACTATAAAAATGATTCATTATTAATTCTAACACTTTGAAAGTGTTGGCTAAACCCGTTTAGGAAATACCAGGAACACATGTGCATGCCTGTTGGAAAAGTCAATCATCTTATTATAGGATATTTGATTGTTTACTGCTACAAGAAACCCACTGGGGCAGTAATGATCACCTGCGTGTGTTATCAAGTAGCCCCATAACGCATGTGATTACAAGTAACTACACTAGTAATTATATAAGAATAATCCACATCACGTACACGTAAAGGTCCCCTGAGGGAAGATTGCAACAACAATACAATATTTAAAATTATTAATATATTTTGAATGGCTGCAACACCACTTTCAGCTGTTGTGGGGAAAGCCTACTTCTAAATGTAGATTCAAAAGTCTCTCTCCCAGGTCTCTGGAAGCTGGGAATGCCCCCAGAGGAGGGAGGGAGTGTCATTTTCCACAGGGATAGGATCTTCTCTTGAGCACCCGCTGGAGGTTAACCTACAGGGTTACAGGAACTCTCATTCGAAAAGAATCATGCAATACAGGTCAGAAGAAAGGCAGACCTAGGAAATTAATACACTGGACCTGAACCCGGGGAGGAGGGGGGGGGGCGGGTTAGAGGATGAAAAGGCAGCCCCAAATGAAAAAGCTCCACTCGTGCCTCGGTGCACGGCTATGAAATAGTTACTGTTCAGCTAGTAGAAAACTAGAATCTGGTTCTAACTAACCGGGAGCACCAGACCAGCATGCAAATACCCTTCAAGTGTAGTGGGCATGGAACACTGTATGAGGCTATTGATATGCCCCTGGACAAAAATCGATGTGTGAGGCTAAGTTTGGGAAGGACGCCTGATTTAGTAACTGCTCCTTCAAGCTGTGCTCTCTCCTCGGATTGACACGATTTGTGATGGGGGCGGGGGGAGGAGAGAGCCATCACGTTTTCCTTTCAGTCAGAGCTCCGCTTGCCAGTCGGAATTTTTCCTATTATATTATCACGACCCTCTGTCCAAACCCAAAACTGGGGGCACCTCAGGCTACGCCAAGCCTCATGCTATAGACTAGGAAACTGCTCCTCTTTCTGCCTGGCTTCGACATTTGCAGACATACACACACGCATCCTAGCACCATGAAGAAGGGCAGACCTGCCCCCCCCAGTTCTGCTACACTCCCCCTGCAGCCCGCTGAATGCAGCTAACAAAGGAGAACAGGACGGCTGTGAGGCGCCCTAAATTGATCCACCAAGTGATGCTCCGCATCCCTCCCATCAACTTCCCCAGCCCCCTGCTGACACCCATCCATAATGCAGTTGACAAGGACATTTTCACACCCCTGAGAGGAGCAAAATGTGGACGCTTCAGCCAGAACGGGCCCTGGCCCCTTTCCTCTCCCCCGCCCCCAGCAGCCAGCTCGCAAAGATGCGCTGGATTTAAAGCGCTTGCAAAAGGCATCCTTGCAGAGCGGGGTTTGGCTGGCGAAATGGTCTGGGTGGGAGCCCGGAGCCCAGCCTGACCCTCCCGGACAGGGGGAGCTACACCCACCTTAGACAAAGGAGAAGTGTTAGAAACAAAAGCCAGGCGGGTGTTTAACCGAGCGTGCAAAATCCGGGACGGAGGCGCAGGAAGGAAAGGGGTGAAGAGGGACTGAGCAGCCCTGAGTCCCTCCTGCGAGGAGGCATTGGGAAAGCAAGGGAGCATGCAGCATTCAGACAGACTTTGATCTAGAAACGCACGCTATTGTACCAGTACTCACTTCTTATTTACAGACCCGGCGCCCTCTCCTCGCTGCATGGGCAGGCATTTTTTCAGGGCTTGGCTAGGTGCCGTTTGACCAAATGGAAAAAGAAAGAGAGAGAGAGAGAGAAAAGGACCAGACCCAGGGCGGATTTGCTGCTGCTGAGCTCAGATTCCACGCGGAGCAGAGCCTGGCGTTCTCCCTGTCACTGGAGGGATGTGAACGATCACAGTGTGTGTGAGAGTGAGAGAGATCACCCTGTGAGAGAGAGGGAGAGGGGGTGTGTGTGAGATCACCCTGTCTCTTTGTGTGATGGCCCTGGCTGTGTGTGTAAGAATCTTACAGAAAGATCACCCTATCTGTGTGTGTGATCACCGTCTGTGTGTGTGAGACTCACTCAGGCGCCAGGTGCCTGTATCAGCCTCTTTCTGTGTGTGGCTGCCAGTCCCTGAGGTGTGTCTGTCACAATCTCAGTGTGTCTGTGTCTTTCGGTGGGGTGTGTGTGTGTGTGTGTGTGTATATATCCACATCCCTCCCTCTGTCAGTGTGGGCGGGGGCCTGTCTCCTCTCAGCCCCGGTGCCTGGTTCTCACACAGTGTCTGTGCCCCCGCTCTGTCACTTTGTCTCAGGCACCGGGCATGGGGTGCCTGACTCTGGGTGCAGTTGTGTGCCTCGAGAACTCTGTGTGTGTGTGTGTCCTTGCTCTCCGCTTGTGTGTGTGTGTGTGGGCGCCCGCTCCTCTCCTCATTCTCTTTCCCCCAGTGTATCCCAACCGCTGGGTGCGTCTCCTCCACCCTCCCTCCCTCTACCTGGCCTGCTCCAGCACCAGGGGCAGCTGCACCCTCATCTCGGTGAGCTGCTCGGCATTTCTACCCGGCCCCTTCGCTCGGCAGCGCAAGAACTAGGCTGAGGCAGATGCTGCAGGGATGAAGGGGGCGAGAAGGGGGTGAAGAGAAGAGGTCCGTGCAGGAAAGATAAATCCCAGTCTGGTGGGCGCTAACTTCAGAGCTCCCAGGGGAGAGCAAAGGGGTGGAGGAAAAGCCAACCGCCTGAGTCCATGCATGAAAAAAGTGGGAGAGATGTTTGGCAAATGTAGGGGTAGGAACAAATTGGTCTGTAATATTGGTATGGTGTCCTTGACAAACCCAACAAAATGCATGATTAGACTGGGCTGTTGGTTCAGAAGAACCTGCTGTTGCAGATGATGGGGGATGGGGGAGAGGCATGGTGCAGCGGTTGCCTCCTGTAATTCCTGCCTCTTTTTCTTGGGGGACAGAGATATAAAGTTCTGATAGCTGGGAGCCTGCTGGGGCCAGAACTGCTTCCTAGTTGTCACCGATATGTAGATTCCAAGCAACTTCAGTGTTGCCCTGGAATGTTTTAGACTATGCAGCCTATCGTCCATGTTTTCCAAAAAGAAGGAGACCCCTAACTAACTACTAGCCACTAAATGACAAAACAGACTATATACAGAAAGAGTGAGGGAAATAAACTTGTGACTTATTTATTTAACATTTGCATATTCGCCGAGCCAAGAAATAGCATTCTTAATGGCCAAGTGGAGTTCTCGGAGCCCGCCTCTAAATTTGGCTAGCGGGCACTCCTCGACAACACGTATCATTGTTTGATCTGCACCACAGCTGCAGCTTGGATTGTCTCGAAAACCCCAACAGTGCTGGTTGGCTGCACAGAGGCCTTGCCCAGTCTGGAATCAGTTAAGAAGGGCCCACTGACAACGTCGCAAAGCGGGGAGCATGGGCAGTAGGGTCTGTGACGGGAATTGATTGGTGTTTGATGTTAAGCATCAGTCTTCCCACCACAAGGCCTCTGCTGTCATGTCCTGCCATGAAAGAAGCATAGCTGGTGGGCTATAAATAGTGATAGCAAGCCTGGGAGCACTCCAACAGTAGTCACTCATGGCAAGAGGAAACTGAGGCAGGGGCGGCTCCAGGCACCAGCGCAGCAAGTGCATGCCTGGGGCGGCAAGCCATGGGGGGAGGCCTGCCGATCGCTGTGAGGGCAGCAGTCAGGCAGCCTTCGGCGGCATGCCTGCGGGAGGTCCGCCGGTCCCGTGGCTTCAGCGGCAATTCGGCGGAGGGCACGCCGAAGGCGCGTGACTGCCGTGCTTGGGGTGGCAAAAAACATAGAGCCACCCCTGAACTGAGGGGAGTTGGGGGAGGCTCCATCTTCTTATATCAGCATGCAGTGGCACACAACGGCAGAGGGCAATCGAGCCACCCAGACAGGTACCGCTCAGTGAAGAACTTCTCTGACAACTGCACATGAGTCATGCTCACAGCTAGTGGAATAAACATGTGCAATCACTCAAGGAAGAAATAATATTTGTTCCCCCAAGAACTTGTAGTGAAGAATCCCCTAGGAGATGTTCCCAAGACAGAGGGATAGCAATGATCTTTAGCTCCAGAAAATATGTTCAGTCTAATTTAGTTTTAATGTTTATAATTATGTAAACTGACAGCGACATGTATGGCATCAAGAAAGCATTGGCACAGCAACACCAAAAATCAAATACAATTCAGAGTCCTTCTCATTCAGAAGTTAGAATCACTGGGACGGAGGGGGGAGAAGTCACTGTTTGCTCACTCTCCAGCTAGGTGTTGTTTGCATAGCCTCCAGCTAGGTGTAGACCAGGGGTCGGCAACCTATGGCACGCGTGCCAAAGACGGCATGCAAGCTGATTTTTAATAGCACAGTGCGGCCGCCGCTGGCCCCGGCAGCGGGCTGAGTGGAGCCGATGGCCGGGACCCCGGTAGGCAGCATGCCATTAAATGGCAGATTTTTAATGGCAGATTGCCATTAAAAATCCTGCCCGGCCCAGCCCCCTCTTCTCCTCCCCCGCCTACCGCTCTCTCTGGCGGGGGCAGAAGCAAACTTGGTCCTGCCGGCTGCTGCTGTAGGGCAGGCTCCGCCGGCAGTCACGCTTCCCCCTCCCCCGCCTCTTCCCTGAGCGTGCTGCGTCGTGCCCCGCCTCCTCTCCTTCCCTGCCTCCGATGGCCCTCGCGATGGAGGGGAGAAGAGGAGCCCCAGCACCCTCACTGCTCAGACCAGGAAGGAGGCGGAGAAGAGGCAGGAGCGGGGCCTTGGAGAAGGGGGATGGAATCAGGGCATATCCCTCCAGCCCCCTGATGTGAGCTTCTCAGGGCTGGGGGCTGGGAGCACCCCCCCAATCCCAGCCCACCCCCCAGCCTTCTGCCCTGACCCCTGCACCCCCCTCACACCCCAGCCCCCTGCACCCTCCACGACCCCAGCCCTGACTCTGGCACCCCCCACACATACCCAGCCCGCCCACACCCCATGCCCTGACTCCTGCACGCCCCTCACACGCCCTCTGCCCTGACTCCTGTACCCTCCACATATACCCAGCCCCCCCACACCCCATGCCCTGACTCTTACACTCCCCACATCCCACCCCCCACCCTGAGCACCAAATGGGAACTGCCCAGGTAAGCGCGCCACACCCAAACCTCCTGCCCCATCCCTGAGCCCCATCCCTCATTCTAGCTCCTGGCCAGACCCTGCACCCCAACCCCCAGCCTGCTCCTTCACCCCCAGCCCTGTGCTCAGTGCACCCCCACCCTCAGCTCAGTGCAGAAAGAGAGGAAGAGAATGGGCCAGAACCAGGGAGAAGGTAGGTACCCACTCTATGTGGGTAGGGCCGGGACCCCAGACCGGCAGAGGACTGAGCGGGGCCAGCAGCCAGGACCCTGGCTGGCAGGAGCCAGCGGATGGAACCCCAGACCGGCAGCGGGCTGAGCCGCTCAGCCCACCGCCGGCCTGGGGTGCCGGCCCCCCTCAGCCCACTGGGGTCTCGGCCCCACTCAGCCCGCTGCCAGCCTGGGATTCTGGCTGCCAGCCCCTTGCCAGCCGGGGTCCCGGCCGCAGGCCCCGCAAGCCCCCTGCCGGCCTAGGTGAACGGAACCTTGTTTACTTTACATACAACAGTAGTTTAGTTATATAATATATAGACTTATAGAGAGAGACCTTCTAAAAAATGTTAAAATGTATTACCAGCACGCGAAACCTTAAATTAAACTGAATAAATAAAGACTCGGCACACCACTTCTGAAAGGTTGCCGACCCCTGGTGTACACTAATAGAAGCCATTTCTAAAGGCTTGTCAACATGGGCATATTCAGGAAAATTAATCAAAATTAACTAATCCCTTCCAAAGTGAATTAAGATAAAGTGGCCTTAATTCAGTTTAATTCTAAACGAGAGGCACAGGGTAAAATGCAATTGAATCTACTTTCAATTCACACCTTTAGTTAATTTGAATTAATTTTCCTGAGTGTCCCTGTGTAGCCAAGCCCCAAAACTGACAGTATGATTCAGTAATCTGAACACAATGTGATTTTCTTTAGGAACATGGGTTGTCTTCTTCCCACTGCATCACCTAGAACCCAAATCTGCCATCTCTGTCTTGCACAGAACCCTGTTTTCTGTAAATGAACAGGTTTATTGCATAGTTTTGAATAAATGTGATGGGTAAAATGTATCCCTGGGGTAATCTTGTTGAAATCGATGAAGTTAATCCAGCATGAATTTAGCCTTTATTTCCCATCCCCCGCCACCTGGGGCTGGAGCCTGAGCAATGTAGGTTTGCAAGGTCCCCATGCAATTGCCTTGCCTGTTACCCCCTAATGCTGGCCCTGGCTTTGATACGCAAAAAAACCAGTTACTATGGCACAGATGGGCCATGGAGTTTTTATAGCGTGTTGGGGGCGGGGGCGGAGGGCTCAGAAATAAGGTTGAGAACCCCTGGTTTACTGTCTTATTGACATGGATATAGATTGTAGAACCAATGTGAATGAAATTGTTTTTAGTTATTCACTGTACCATTGTAACTTCTGTTCACCATTTCATTACACTTGCCATTTTGCCTACATTGTAACATTGTAACTTCTGTGCAATATTGTAATTCAAAACCCATTTTAAAATGCTAACTCCATTTTGTAAAAGGCTTGTGCTGCAGCCTCCATTTTTGCAAGCCATACTGTAATTTTATTAGTCTAGTTGAGATGTGTGAATGAGGTATGTATGGGTGATAGAATCAACCTCCAGTACCAGCCCGTCCTGATGAGATAAAGTTCAAATACCAACGGCTGAAGAACTAGACAACAGCCCTAACTCAAGCAAGAAGCATCCACCCTAAGAAGAAAAAAAACAACAGAAGGAAGATCAAAGCCAGGTCCCAGGTTAACAGTCACACCTGCAATTGACCGGTAATCAAGCACCAAACCCAGAGGCGGCGTGACACAGCAAGACCTAGAGACTTTAAATCCAAATTAAAAGCCTATACAAAAGGAAGGGTGAAATGAGAGACTTTGGGTAACGTTCTGCTATCAACATCAAGGAGCATCGGTGCGCGCTCGACAGAGACCCAGCTCCTCCTCGTGCTCAGCTTTCCTGGCCAGTTAGCTGCCACGAGCTCCTATCCCAAGCTGCGAACTCAAACTACAATCAGGACCGGTAACTATCCAGCAGCTGCAGAACATTTTGGTGTGTGTGTGTGAATGTAAGAGTATGTGTATAAGCATTAAGGTATTTGCTAATAGTTACAGATTAATAATAAATGTGGCATCTTTATCTTGTCCCCTTTAATAAAATCCTGCTAGTTTTTATTGGTATAACAGGATGAATTAGGCTGCTGAGAGGAGCAGCCACAATTCTTGTTAAAGTCCTAGGCACCTTGACTGAAATCCTCACCTTACTGATGTTAATAGGAACTCTCCCATAGATTTCAGTACTCCGTGGTATTGTGAAGAGCATCCCATTTACCTCTCTCTGAAGAAATGCAAGTATCCCATGGGACAGTCCAAAGTGATTAGGGGAATGACCTGGCCGATATTCCTTCTTGATATATATATGTGAAATTGTTGCTTTATTTGCCTACATTGGGATTAGCACTCAATATCCAAAAGTGTCAGAACTTGCTCCTTGGCAATTAAACAAGAGGCATTAGAGTCTTTGTCCCAGACCTATTACAGTCTTTACCAGCAGACATAAGGGAGGAGTAAAGAGCATACAATTTCCAGTCACTGCTATATAGACTTGATAAACTGAGCCCTAAAGTGTGAGCCTGGTTAATTTTGTGCCGGACTTGCTCAAAGCATCTAAGGGCTTGGCTACACTGAAAACTTTAAAGCGCTGTTGCAGGAATGCTCCCGCAGCAGCGCTTTGAAGTGCGAGCGTGGTAATCCACCTGGTTTAATCCTAGTAATCCACCTCCATGAGGGGATTAGCACCCAGAGCCTGTCCACACTAGCGCTTTAAAGCGCTCAGACTTGCTGCGCGCAGGGGGTGATATTTCACCCCCCTGAGCCAGCAAGTTAGAGCGCTATAAAATGTAAGTGTAGCCAATCCCTAAGGTACATTAGAGCTGCTGCAAACTGCGCAGTTTTTCCATTGACTTAGAAGGACTTGGATCCAGCATTTCAGGAGATTTGGTTCATATATGAAGATTATTTGGGCTATGAAGGACAATGTTAATTTCTCCCCACCTTAGACCATCTTAGCTCTGCTGGCTGGTATTTGGGGGAGCAAAGCAGATACTATAGACCGTCCCTGCCTACCTGCTGTAAGAGGAGGGTAATACCCACCAACACAGACTCTAGACCGCGCCTCCACAGGTCTAGACTCAAGATTCAGGGAGTGCCATACAAGGGGAGAGAGGAGTATTCTTACTCCTGGTGCCACTATGCATGTAGCTGTGTTAGGGGTAGCCACAATCTGACACTGAATGACTTAGATTCAGGAG
Organism: Emys orbicularis; assembly: GCF_028017835.1. Classification (NCBI taxonomy): domain Eukaryota; kingdom Metazoa; phylum Chordata; order Testudines; family Emydidae; genus Emys; species Emys orbicularis. The sequence goes on along the minus strand of NC_088685.1, from coordinate 162,871,705 downwards.
AACAACAAGAAGGAAGACAAGTAAGGTCTCTCCTGTATGGACTGCAGAAATTCAGGAGAACAAAATAGAGGCAAGTTCTGCATACAGACAAATTTTAGAGAATGAAAGATGCAGTACACAGCAAACAGAAGGCATCACCCTTTCATAGCTACATACACAACAAAATAAGTTAGAACAGATGGATGGTCTTGAGGTAAAGTCCCTGAATGGGAACTCAAAAAATCTGGGTTCAATTTTCAGCTTTACCACAGGCTTCCCATGTGACCCTTGAACAAATAACTCATTCATTCCATAGCTGGCTAGCTGAAAAATGGGGAGAACACCTCCTCGGTCACTCTAGTCTATATAGTAAGATCTCTGGGCAGCGCTGTCTCTCACTATGTTTGTACAATGTTTAGGACAATGGGCCCCCCATCCCTGATGAGCCCTCTAGTAATTGCTGTAATATTATAACTTCCTCTAGCCTACAGCTTTTCCTGGCACACAAGTTACATCAGGTTACAACGCCCTGGAACCAACGTACTGACCTATCACATCACCTCAGGAAGAAAACCGTTACAAAGAGAAGAATGCACAGGAGCATACTGTAGGCCTCTAATGCACACTGCACTTGATTTATATCTGATTTCAGGATAAGGGAGCCGGGACATCTGCCTTCAGCAGCAGCAGCGAAGAGGAAAACCTAAATATGTTTTAAGAAACAGTACACCCCACCTTACCAGTTCCACCTCTGCTCAACACACAGCACTTAGATGTGTATATAGTGAAATCAATTCTAAGTTTATTTGGCAAAACATAGCGGAGAGACTCAAGTTGTAGCAAGTAGAAGGACTGGAAACAAATGGTCACATATAAAATAAAATCATAACAGGCATTTGAGAGCCTAGACTTAATTAACAAGATATTCTCATGTCGTGTAAAGTATTGCTCGTCCAAACTCCTTGCAGCACTTTACAACCAGGCTGGCTATGACCCTCCTTTCACAAGACAAGCATCCCATCAGCTTGCTTCCTCGGTGAAGGATTTAGTATGTCACTCTGCACGCCATGATAGATCAGATCAGTCCTTTGTCTTTATTCATAAAGAGGGTACCTCCCTCCCTCTGTTTGTTCCATCCTGTAGATTTCACTGTCTCTTATTTGGCAGCTGGCTCAGTATGCAGATAGTCATACATTATGAGGCATACAGTACACAAACGGCCAGTCAGGGAGATAGGTGTCTGTTACCTCCGGCCTGAAAGGATCATCTCCAAGGTATGTCACCTCCTGGTGACCTGCCTTAACTCCAAGACCTTAAGTACATAATTTTCAGTAGAGATACATACCTCCTTAAATATTATCCGTACGTACATTTCACAATGATTTTGACAACCAGTCGGCTTCTGGCTCTTGGCGGACACCTTACACACCACCCTTCAGGGAACTATTATTAAGGCTACATTTTAGTCACTACATTTTAGTGCAAGTTATGAACAAGTCCAGGCAGTAAACAAAAATTCATAGCCAGTGACCTGTCCATGACTTGTACTATATACCCCTGACTAAAACTTGGGCCTGGGACCCCCCAAAACACCTGGATCCTTACTAAACTGGTGAACGTCACATTTAGAGAAAAGCAGCTGTCATTTGCTTCTCTTGCACTAGCTTGTGGTACTTACCTTTATGGAAATCAAAGTTCTGGGTCCTTCTCGTCGGCGGTACTGCTGACTGCTGCACACTAACTTCAGCTTTTTTTGTTTTCCTTCGTGCATATATCTGACCCAGGAGATCCATGTCGCTCACATTACGCCACTGAAACATTTGTGTTAGAAACTTTCTCACAGACGTGAAATATTTTAGTATTCAATTCTCCGCCCCTGGAAGAAACAGCTTTCCAATGAGACTCAAATCTGTTGCTTGTTAAAGCATTATTCTGGATGAGTAATTGGATTTCCTTCTGTAAGCTACCAGCATGCTCACTAAGGGTCTGGTTCACTATTGTCCTGCACCTTGTACTGTTAATTTCCACCAGTCAGCCCCATGAATACAATGTGAGAGGGGCACTGCATGTAGCGCACCACTTGCTCAGTCAGAGAGACAGTACCAATATAGAGGGGCTGGGAGAGGTGTGTGGGGGGAATGAAAAGGGAGAATGTCAAAGAGACCGCATTCCCCTAGGCCCATCTCCTCTAATCTGTGTCCTCTGCACTTGCATTAGTGGTCAGGATGCCCAGGTCCTAAATGATTAGCAGAGTCAGACTGGCTTTCTGTATCTTTCCATCATTGATATATAGGTATTATTATTTGCATTCTGGTAGCATCTGGAGGTTGCCAGTCAATTAATAGGGCCCTGTTTTGCTAGGCACAAAGTAGTAAAATATAACAGGGTATTTATACAGCTCACTGCATGGGGTTCCCTTGGGTGAGAAATTTAAAAATTGAGTTTCTTTCTCTTTTGAGTGGACAACTAAGACTTCATGGCTCCTTTCACAGGAGAAAAGATTAGTCACTGTATCCTTGACCAACACTCTACACCCTCAAAGTCCCTTATAGTTCAGTGTGTAGTGTGCCCTCTTCAGTATGACTTTATGTACTGTGCTTTGGCATCTTTTTAGATGAAAGGAAGAGAGAGACATATAAATTAACAGTATTTATTATTGATGCACCGGGCATTCATTCTTCAGAAATACTGGGTATGTTATAAGAATATATATACACAACAGAGCTAAACTGAGTGTCACACAAACCAACAATGTGTGATTTATAATGACTAAGACCTTACTACAAGGAATTTCCTAGGGTTTAATGATCAACAGGAGTTAATTGCGTAAGGCTTAGGACATTGCTGTTTAAAACTCACACTGCTGCAATAGATTCAGGTAGAATCAGTTTTTGAGGAATTGGCATGAAATGTCCTTTAAAACTGAGGGCTGTCTTTGCTTACTTGTTTCCATAATGTAGGAGTGCTGTCTGGTGTACTCTCTTAAGCAGTAGGTTTTGTGGGAGTTAAACCATGTGACTTGCATGAAGATTAAATAGCAATCTAGATATTTACAAAGTAATTGGAATGCAAAACGTGATTTTGTGTCTTTTGAAATGCCTCAATTCAGCTAGAATGGGTGTTTTTGGTAGCAGTTTAGACATTAGTCTGAGTGACAGTCAGTAGGCAGGTGAAAATCTATTGAAGAACAATCAAAGCTGAAGTTAGTGAATTCTAGGTTAATTTCATAGACTCAGGGTACGTCTTCACTACCCACCGTATCGGCGGGTAGCAATTGATTTATCCGGGATCGATATATCGCGTCTCGTTAAGACGCGATATATCGATCCCCGAACGCGCTCACCGTCGACTCCGGAACTCCACCAGAGCGAGCAGCGGTAGCGCAGTCGACGGGGGAGCCGCGGCCGTCGATCCCGCGCCGTGTGGACCCCAGGTAATTCGATCCAAGGTACTTCAACTTCAGCTCCACTATTTGCGTAGCTGAAGTTGCGTATCTTGGATCAATCCCCCGCCCCCCCAGTGTAGACCAGCCCAAAGGAACTTTCTGAAGTGATGCATTAAATTGAAAGGATCTGTAATTTAGTCTTGACTAGACAATGTTGAGTGTATACTGCTTAAGGTCTAATCCTACCGGATCCTGAATGCCATATGTTGTGGTACTGTGCGCCCTCAACTCCAATGGGTGCTGGAGGGGGCTTTATTCCTCACAGGAGGCACTCAGCACTTCTAAAGATAGGGTCCTTAAATGGTAGTGGATATTTTTATTCTATGCCACTGCACTCTATTTGTTACCCAAGAATTTACTGTACTGTCCCCAGGACTAAAAATTTGAGATCTGGGCATATTCCAGTCAAAATTATTAACTAACTAGAGTGAATTCAGAAAACAACAAAAATGATTAGAGCAGAGGAGGAATCGATTTATAAGGAAGAGTTTTTAAAATGCCAGATATAACTGAGGTTGGCTAAGCAGCGATTGCTGGGGCACGGCAAGATCATCTAGATGAGTTTGAAAAGTGTAAACACTAAGGAGGGAGAGGTATCATATAGAAGGGTACAAAGAGGTATAAATAAGGATTAGGTTAAATAAATGAGAAATGACTCTGATTGTCAGAAACTTGCTGACACAGGTAAGATTGGAGAATAGTTTCCCTTATTCTCCATCCCCACACAAGGGAGGTGATGGAAGCCCAATTAATTTGAGACTTTAATGCATTGTCCCTATCAGCTCTTTATAGAAGAATCCTGCATTGGCAGGGCCTGGATGATCTACTAGATCTTCTCCACTTCTAGTTTCTATTTGTCTTTAAAACAAAGCATTTGTTTTCACTTAACATCTTCTTTTAGACCTGGGTACACAAAGCAGTAGGATGAAAATAACACACAACCCTTTCCAGAGGATGTTTGCAAGCCCAGTTGGACTCCTGGGCAACTAGACATTTGACTAGTAGGGTGGGGGTGGTTACTTCTTTGAGCTGCAAGGCTGATCTGTTCTTCCCATACACATACTCTCCAGGGCCGACTCTAGGCACTAGCAAAGCAAGCAGGTGCTTGGGGTGGCACATTTGCAGGGGTGGCAGGGATCCAGCATGGGAGCTGAGAACCAACAGGGGGTCCTGGGAGCTGTAGTTCCTTGGTTAGCTCCCTGCCTATAGAGCCAGCCCTGGAGCAGGGAAAGAACTACATTTCCCAGCATTCCCTTGGCAGCTATCAACAGGAAAGGGAGGGGGAGGGAGTGAGGTAGCTGAGACCTCATGGTGCAGCTTGCTGTGAATGGAGAGCTCATGGTGGCACTGTGAATGGTAGGGATACCATATTTTAACACTCAAAAAAGAGGACACTCCACTGGGGGGGGGGTTAGCCCCACCTCCTATCCACTCCCTCCCACCCCCTGCCTGCCCCCCACAGAACCCCCAACCCCTCCAAGCCCCCTGCTCCTTGTCCCCTGATCACCCCCTCCCGGGACCCCTGCCCCTATGTGACGTTATTGATATAATCTGGGACCATATAGAACATGGTTGCAACCAAATCCTGTAGTGGCACCAAATCTTGTATAAAGGGGGTCAAATGAGGTGTCTTAGACAAGGTTAGGGTTTGCTAGTTATAATTATGCTGTCTATATGTGTGTCTCAATTTTGTAGTTGAAGTTGTGAATATTGGCTCTATACTGTCTGTATTTCAAACTTATGCTATGCTTCTGGCTGACGTCCCAGACAAGTTGGTGTTATCTCTGCCTAGCCTGCTTGATGGCCCATTAAGGACCATCAGCTATACAGTTGACCCATGGAGAGAAGGCAAATACGGCTTGTAACTCAGCAAAGTATGCAGGAACTTGCCCATGTGACTCCAGACTCCATTTTCCTGTAATTTTCCACAGTAAGAACAAAGAGGTGTTCTTACACCTGGAAGAGACTATATAAGGTTGATGCCTCGTCTCCATCTTGTCTTCAATCCTGCTTCTTACCTCTGGAGGGACTTTGCTACAAATGGAAGCTCTACACAAAGGACTGAATAACCCATCCAAGCTGTGGATGTACTCCAGAGACTTGAGTTGAACCTGCAGTTTATTCTATCACTGCTACAAGCCTGAACTAAGAACTTTGCCATTACTGTATGTAATTGATTCCATTTAACCAATTCTAGCTCTCATCTATATCTTTTTCCTTTTATGAATAAATCTTTAGATTTTAGATTCTAAAGGATTGGCAACAGCGTGATTTGTGGGTAAGATGTAATTTGTATATTGACCTGGGTCTGGGGCTTGGTCCTTTGGGATCGAGAGAACCTTTTTCCTTTACTGGGGTAAATGGTTTTCATAACCATTTGTCCCCATAACGAGTGGCATTGGTAGTGATACTGGGAAACTGGAGTGTCTAAGGGAATTGCTTGTGTGACTTGTGGTTAGCCAGTGGGGTGAGACCAAAGTCTTCACTGTCTGGCTGGTTTGGTTTGGCTTAGAGGTGGAAAACCCCTAGCCTTGGGCTGAAACTGCCCTGTTTTAAGCGATTTGTCCTGCATTGGCACACTCAGTTGGGTCCCGCCAGAACCGCATCGTTACACCCTAATCGCCCCCCGGGACCCCACCCCCTATCTAAGCCTCTCTTCTCCTTGTTCCCGACTTCCCCCTCCTGAGACCCCCACACACACCCTAACTGCCCCCCTAGGACCCTACCCCCTACCTGTCCCCTGACTGCCCTGACCCCTCTCCACACCCCAGTCCCCTGACAGCCCCCGCAGAACCCCCAACCCATCCAAACTCCCCTGCTCCCTGTCCCTTGACTGCCCTGACCCCTCTCCACACACACCCCCTGACAGCCCCCCCAAACCCCTGACTCATCCAACCCCCCGTGCTCCCTGTCCCTTGACTACCCCCCCGGGATCCCATGACCCTTCTCCAACCCCCCGGTCCCCTTACCGTGCCACTCAGACCAGTGTGTCTGGCTCCACACGGAGCCAGACACTCTGCCACAGACACGCTGCTGCGCTCCTCTGTGGAGTGCACAGCCCCGTCCCCCCAGAGTGCTGCCGGCGCGGCGCGGCACGCTGACGCTGCAGGGGAGGAGTGGGGGGAGCAGGGGAGGGGCTCTGGCTGCTGGAGGCCCCGATGCGAGTGGCTCAATCTGGCCGGGCCGCCCTGTCAGCCGTGCCGCGCTCTGCATTGGGAGGGAAATCCCGGACCTTTTGAGAGTTTTACAAATTCCTCCCAGACGGCTATTTAAAACCCAAAAAGCCGGACATGTCCATGAAAATACGGCTGTATGGTAGGTAACCCTGGAACGGGGAACAAGTATGCCCAAGGAGTAGGCAGCTTTGGCCCAGATATCTCCTTCAGAAGACATCCCCAGACTGGATTAGGGATACTGGTGTGACCCCACCTTGCAGCCCCCAAAGAAAGAATTGGGTGCACTAAATGGACAGTGCGCCTCTCTATCTGAAGCCTAGCAAGGGAGGTATGTGGATCCCACTAGAATTTAAAATGAAACGTAATAGAGAGGAGGATCTACTAGGACCCGGGCAGCTTTAGATACAGTACCAGGCATGTAGGAGGCTTTCCACTTCTGAGCCATGGATGCATAAATTGACTTTTCCTGTCCAGATTTAGCTAATATTCAGAAAGGGAATCTAGCACCTGCCTTCCAGAGTTGAACACCCTCAAAATTCAGGAGTGCTCAAGCTCAATTTGGGCAACTGTTACTTCATTTCTCCCAAATCAAATATACTGATCCACTGTAATGTGCTGTAGAAAAAGTAGGATAAAATTGAGCAAGAAATGCTTCCCAGTGGTTATTAGGACTGGAATTGCTATTTTCAACAGCCACTGCCATTTTTTTTCTTTTTTTTTCGTTTCATTTGTTTAAAAGGAAGACAGTGATATTGCCTTGGCAAATTCCCCATAGAAACAAAGAGTGGAACAAAAGAATAATAAAGGCACCTCAACTTTTCCTCATTTATGTAGGACAGTCTTATAATATGCATCCAGATATCCTTCAATCACACAAGCTGAAAATTGTTCCACTTTACGGCAGTTCTGTAACCATATGGGAACCAATCCTGTCTGTGTTCTGTGCACAACCAAAATTCCTGCTGAATGACCCGCACTGGGAGTGAGTTACTGGTGACCCAGAGCTGGGGCGGCAGGGGGGTGCGGGTGGGGGGGGTGAGCCCAGGGCTGGGGCATCAGGAGGAGGTGGGGGGCAGCCAAAAATTTTTTTGCTTGGGGCGGCAAAAAACCTAGAGCCAGCCCTGATACTCTCCAAAGTCAGTGTTGATCTCTCTATTCCTGATGGCAGCTGAATGTACAGCACAACGCCTCAGACCTAAACATAGAAACAGCACCTACTATGGACCCTTGCTAAGTGTGCATCACCAGGGAGCTAAGGTGAATTGGGTGGCCTTGCCCACTGTTCTTTTAACTTGCCTCTGCTGAGCCTCATGTGCCACCCAATTTGGCTTGAAGCTCTTCCTCTTATTTACTAGGTGTGATAGGGCATCCACCCCACAGTAGCGTGCAAGAGGAGCTGCAAGGATCAGCCAATCTTGGCACAGCAGGCCCATATAAGAAGAGCTGCAGGGCAGAGCAGGATCAGCTACTCCCTGGAGCTCACGGAGGGAGAACTAAGTGCCTGGCAGGCAGAAGGAAGCGATCACCCTGGACAGAGCAGTGCTCCTAGCAAGGACCAGGGGAGCTAGAGAAGAACTCCTGGCTGGTTGCTGGGGTTTGCAGGCTGAGGCAAGGGTGAAGAGGGTGCTGGGGCCACAAGGAAGTGGCTGAACAATTGGCTGAAGTCACCACTGCGGAAACGGCGGGACAGTTGGACTGCAACCCCTGCCCTTGGATTGGGGTAACACAGATCATGACGCGACTGGAGGGCTGTGTTATGAAGACAACGCTGTAGTCCTTGGAGTAATGTGCGTCTGAGAGCAGAAGTGATGGCAGGCGAGGAACCACCGGGAGTGGGCGTACTGATCTGCGGAGCTAATCCCCAATATAACAGCATCAGCCACCAGTGTGGTGAGTGGAGCCATATTATATGAGGAAACAAGCATCTGCAGCAGCAGTAGCCTCCTCCCAATCTCTGGAGAAGAGGCAAGATAGAGCAGAATCATAGCACGTTAGGGAAGGAGATTATGTGCTTGAGTGGATGTTGGGGAGATGAGAGTTTGAACAGATAGGTTAGAAAAGAAAGAGGAGAATGGGAAAGCTGGGAGGGAGGGAACGTGTGTAGAATGACACAGGGAACGATGCACTACAAGGTACCCTGGGAAGGAAAGTGAAGGAAGGAGAAACACTGGAGCAACAGGAAGTTATAATATTTAAGAAGTGTTAAAATAAAACACCCACGAATAGTGCCATAGTGGCTGATTTATATAGAATATGTATTTATCAGTGGCAAGTGGAGGCACAGAGGGAAGTACTCTCTCTGGTGGAGTTCAGTCCCTTCACTAGTCTCCACCCTGACATCACTTTCATCCCAGGCTCAGCCAAATACTTCAGAGGAGCAATTTTGTTTGCATTTGGAATTAATGTTCTTGCATGAGGAACGCATAACTCCAAGCTATTTGCACCTATCCAACCCTGGACGTTCATAAATATTTCCTTGGGCTTTATCACAGCCTTTTATCTTTAACATTAAGGAATTCAGGAGTTTTCTGACAGCCTTTTATGGAGAGACATTGTCTCCATTTTCTGCAGTAAGGATCATCCTGATTGGAGATTACTGCCTTAAGGGCTGCTTACCTTTCCCCCGATCAAAAAATAAATCTGGGAGTCCATTAACCCTTAGAAGTACATTAGTGATGCAGAAGATCATTCTCAAAATCTGTTCCATGCTCAGATTCAATTCAAGAAGCCATAAATTCCATGGGAAATTTTCTTTAAAAAAACGTATCTTCTCACGTTAGGAGTAAAAAAAAAGGGCTTCTAGGAATTCAACAAGGTGGAAAATGTCACTCTTAGCCCTAAGCTAGCTGCTGCAATATGTTTGTAAGTACAGCATACCATTTTGTTGGTGGACGTAGTGATCCCTCTCTGTCATTCAATTACTATTGCAGTCAGTTTTCCCATTGACTTCAGTGGGATCAGGCCCTGCAGGCCCAATCCTGCAACCCTTCTCTCCACATGAGTTCATGCAAGTAGTGCCCTGCACGTTGAGTAAAGGTTGTAGGATCAGACTCTACATTTGCAGAGCACTTTCTGATTCTCTGGGAATCTGTCACTCTATGTATTTAAAATAGCACTGATCAGCTCGATATGTGAATGCCTGTGTGATGAAAGGCACTATTTAAATACGGAATAGTGCTATGAGTAGGGCTCCTTACTAGTCTGTAAGAATAACCTATTGATGGGTCCACTTACTAGAAGGAATCTAACCTTCTGTTGACACGTCTTCAAATCAATCTTTTCTCTTGCTCACCTATTATGCTGGATCACAGATGCATTTAGCACATATCCCATAACTTGTAAGGTTGCAGTGGATGAAAGTCGGTCACAGGATAGCACAGAAAAATCTGATTACACTAGAGAATTTTGGAATTGCAAACATCTGCCATGCTTGTAAGAAACCATGCGTCTGTGCACAAAAAAAAAAAAAAAATGCTTGAAGTGGTTCACAAGCGATGCCAGCAGTTACAATTACACCTCTTTAAAGGAATTCTTGCTGCTAGCCGTGTTGCCATTCTAGTGTAGATAGAAAGCACATTGGTGCTGATAGACTGTTAAAATTGGTTCCCCCAGAACAATCACAGAATGTCCTGCAATTCTTTCATCACCATGCTGCGGTTATTCTCTGGTTAGAAAACGCCATGAGGACAGTCTTCTGCCACAAGTAGTTACATTTGGCTTACTTAAACTCACTCTGCAGTTTCAACTTGATACGGTAGAACTTTTCACTTTCCACACCACGCTATTGCATAGCGCTGCTGTACTCTGTTAAACGGCTATTATATTTCACCCCAGCACTGGCTGCATTTTGTTACTGATTGAAGTGATCCTGGGCTATGTAGTCTGAATAGTGGGGTGCAAATCTCTTTGGGAGGCTTGTAGATGAAAGGTGCTGAATAAAAAGAAAGATATCAAGTCACTGAGTCGCCTTTTAATGAGCTAAAAGATATAAATTAATGAGATGGTGAGGGCAAAAATAGTACACCTCTACCCCGATAAAACGTTGTCCTTGGGAGCCAAAAAAATCTTACTGCGTTACACTGGTCTACAATTTTTGAGAAGTCGTCTGCTTCAGAGATAAAATGTGCTATTTATTATGTATTTTGATGTGCTGATGTCAAATATGACAATTAAAACAACTGATTGGCTACTGTTTCTAAGATATTTAAGTGACAGTAAATGGTCTATTAGTTCCTAGGCAGGCTGTAATCAAATCATTTCCACTCACAGTAAAGTATATGTGCTCGAAAACAAAAAGGAAGGAAATGCCCAATGAAATTTCACAGTTACAGCATCTTTCATTTTAGCAGCTCAAAGCTTCTGACAAGTTGAGCCTCTCTCCACCCTCAGAGACAGGAGAGTACTGGTATCAATCTCAGTTGTAGCACAGGATAAACAGGCATAATGACTTGCCAGATGTTTATGCAGAGTCAGTCTCAGAGTGCTGCCTCCCAAAATTCAGCTTACCCAAATACAAAGGAGCTCGACCCAAAGCCACGTTTACATTTAGAGACTCTCGCAGCCATGCTAAGGACATAACCTCATTCTAGTCAATTCAGTAGCCTTTCTATTTTCATGTGACTTCAGTAACTGAAAATAATGCTTTTCATACAAGGCACCAGCCAGCTGCTGTGTAAGCTTCCCCAGGCTGTTCTAGCAGTACACCTCCATCCTGACTTGCAGTTTCAGTTTTGGGCCCCCTATGCACAGACTGCCAATCATGTCCAATTGAAGTGAGAAACTTACTTCTCCGAATTCCCCAGCTCAGCAGTCGTGAAAAGCGAGTATATTAAACCCTCTTGTCCCCAGCAAATCATAAGGAGAAGAGAACTGCTGGGTTTTTTTGTGAAGAAATCCTAAACATTTTGATTAGGTAGCTTCCCAAATACTTCAGTCTAAACACACTGGCTTAGATAAAACAACAAAACAAATGTCTGACAACAGAAAGATAGATTTTAAATTACTACAAGTAATGAGGCATCTAAATCAGAATTGGTTACAAGTTAGGAATTGGTTGTTTTACCTTTTAACAAGCTAAGTGAATACAAAGCAAAGATCTCTCTCTCACCACATGTTCCAGCAGTCTCACTGGGTGAACCTCTTTCAGTCAGGATCTCTCCCCCAGTCCAGTGCTACTTCCTTTGTTCTTCAGCGGTGGATGATGCCGGGGCAGAGAGCAAGGGAGAGATGATTTGAGGCATCGACCCTCTCCTCTTATAGCCCTGTCTCTTGCTCAAGTATCATCTCCAGCTGATGTCTGGCCAGGAAACAAACTACTTCGTTGTCAAAATGTAGATGTTTTCCCGCATACCTCTCTTCTGCCAAAGAGTGGCCACTTACACAGGTGGTGGTCCATTTGAGCTCATTAACACCTGGCTGAGCCATTGGCTAGCCTTTTGTCTCTGGGGGACTTGTTTGTAACTGCCCTTCAGAACATGTTGGAACATATCTTTGGTTAGCTTTGAAAAGTCATGGAAGATGGGAGCGATTCCTGAAGACTGGAAAAGGGAAAATAGAGTGCCTGTCTATAAAAAGGGAAGTAAGGACAACCCAGGGAATTACAGGCTAGTTAGCTTACCTTCAGTACCTAGAAAGATAATGGGGGAACTAATTTGCAAACAGCTAGAAGATAATAAGGTGATAAGCAACAGTCAGCATGGAATTGTCAAGAACAAATCACGTCAAACCAACCTAATAGCTTTCTTTGACAGGGTAACAAGCCTTTTGGATGGGGGGAAGCAGTAGATGTGGTATATCTTGACTTTAGTAAGGCTTTTGGTACTATCTTGCATGATCTTCTCATAAACAAACTAGGGAAATACAACCTAGGTGGAGCTACTATAAGGTGGGTGTATACCTGGTTGGAAAACCATTCCCAGAGAGTAGTTATCAGTTCATAGTCAAGCTGGATCAGTTCTGGGTCCAATTCTGTTCAATATCTTCATCAATAATTTAGATAATGGCATAGAGAATTCACTTATAAAGTATGTAGATGATACCAAGCTGGGAGGGGTTGTGTGACAGAGTCTGCTTACCCCCGCACTAGCCCAGACAGGGTTAGGCCCATATTATTGACAGCGGAAGTCCCGCCTCCTCGGCGGGACTGGGCATGCTCTAAATGCTCTAGTAGTATAAAGGGAGGAAGCCCGGCTCATTCTGGGCTGGCAGCTGCAGAGGAAGGACCTGTCTGGGAAGCTTCTGCAGTAGGCCAGCCACAGCCCCTGACTGCACCGGGAATCAGAGCCTCCCCGGGCCCGATTGAACTCGGGCAACTGGAGGAGCCAGAGAAGGCGGCCAGCCCAGCTGTCCAGGGAGACTCCGAAGGCTCATGGGAGACCAACACAGAGACCAGTAGGAAGTGACCCAGGGAGGGTTACGGAGTGGTACCTCCCGCCCGGGAAAACTCAGCATGTTTCAGTAGGACCCCCTGCTGAGTCAGTGGCAGGATGCTACACAGCTGTTAGGTTAGGGGCCTGGTGGAGTCGGGTGGGCCTGGGCCCCCATACCGGGGCCACCGCACCCCTTGGTGGGCACTCCACCCTTGATAGACTCTGGCCAATAGGCCTCACTGCCCTGCACTAAGGGCTGCTCAATAGACTCTGGTCATTAGGCTGTGCTGCCCTGCACTAAGGACTGCTTAATAAACTCTCACCATTGGGCTGTGCTGCCCTTGTCCTAGGGGCGTCACAGTTTGCAAGTGCTTTGGAAGTTAGGATTAAAATTCAAAATGATCTGAACAAACTAGAGAAATGATCTGAAGTAAATAGGATGAAATTCAATAAGGACAAATGCAAAGTACTCCATTTATGAAGGAACAAACAGTTGCACACACATAAATGGGAAATCCTAGAATATCAGGGTTGGAAGGGACCTCAGGAAGTCATTTAGTCCAGTCCCCTGCTCAAAGCAGAACCAATTCCCAACTAAATCATCCCAGCCAGGGCTTTGTCAAGCCTGACCTTAAAAACCTCTAAGGATGGAGATTCCACCACCTCCCTAGGTAACCCGTTCCAGTGCTTCACCACCCTCCTAGTGAAAAAGTTTTTCCTACTATCCAATCTAAACCTCCCCACTGCAACTTGAGACTATTACTCCTTGTTCTGTCATCTGGTATCACTGAGAACAGTCTAGATCCATCCTCTTTGGAACCCCCTTTCAGGTAGTTGAAAGCAGCTATCAAATTCCCCCTCATTCTTCTCTTCTGCAGACTAAACAATCCCAGTTCCCTCAGCCTCTCCACATAAGTCATGTGCTCCAGCCCCCTAATCATTTTTGTTGCCCTCCGCTGGACTCTTTCCCATTTTGCCACATCCTCCTTGTAGTGTGGGGCCCAAAACTGGACACAGTACTCCAGATGAGGCCTCACCAATGCCGAATAGAGGGGAAAAGACAGTTACCTTTTCCGTAACTGATGTTCTTCGAGATGTGTTGCTCATGTCTATTCTACAATAGGTGTGCGTGCTCGCCACGTGCACCGGAAGTTTTCCTCCTAGCAATACCTGTAGGGAGGAGCGCCCCAATGACCCCTGGAGTGGCGCCTCCATGGGAGTCTTCTCTTCTCCAGACTAAACAAACCCAATTTTTTCAATTTTTCCTCATAGGTCACGTTTTCTAGACCTTGAATCATTTTTGTTGCTCTCCTCGGCACTTTCTCCAATTTGTTCACTTCGTTGCCAAAGTGTGGTGTCTATAACTTGCCACAATACTCCAGTTGGGTCTTATCAGTGCTGAATAGAGTGGTAGAATTACTTCTTGTGTTTTGCTTACATTTCTTTTTGACTTTCTCAGAAGAATTGAGGACCCTAATTGATCGCTGCTGACCGAAACTACTGATAGGTTATTTCTCAATTATATAATAAATCCAGGCCATTCATACTTTTAAAAATCAGTAGTAGCACAGTGTATTGAGAGTTACTTAGCACAAGGCTGAAAGAATAAAAACAAATACTTATTTCAGTGCAAATCAATGGAAAAAAACAATTCTGCCTCATTTGCCTCTAAAAGATGTAGGACAATGAAACCCAGAATGTAGAACATGTTAATCTGGTCTGGATTGATTGCCTAAATGTCTGTAAATTAAATGTTTGTCTTTTCAGCAATGTTATTAGAAGCATATACATCATGTTCCACACCTACTCTAAGTGGCTCCCTTCAAGGAACTCTCAACTCTCAGAAGACAGTATGGAATATTGAAAACAGACTCTCACTAATCTGTCATTTTTCTATTTAATTTATAAAATGGGACACAGAGAGAACATTGAGGGCTGCGGATTTTGCAGTGCACAGATCAATCTCAGAAGTATTCACATAAACATCTGAAAGCTTGAATTATGAATATAGACTGATTTGTCAGGCATTCAAAGAAGACAAAACAATGCAAATATATTTGAGGACACTGAATTGTTTTCAAGCTACCCTCTAGCTTTTCAAAGTGCTGTTCAGTTTCTGAGCACATTACACATTGAAAAAAGGTTTATATATAACCATACCATCTTTGGAACCGCAGTCTTACCAGTTCCATTTTGATGCAAATCCAGGAATTTACCATGGGTTTATAAAATCAATTTCAGTACTATCGTGGTTGAGATTATATTGTAATCCACATTTTATAGAAGACAACCAAATAAATACTCATCAGCATTGCCAGAAAGTTTTAAAAATTGTTTTGAACAACTGAACTCTCCACAGAGGATTGAAAGCCTTAGTATATCTTGCTTAATAAGGCTGATGCTAGGTAGGACATGTTTTCCTTCAGAGTGGTGATGGGAATTAAAGCCATTACATGGGTCAAGTTGGCCTAAATCCTTATGAACAGGAACATGAAGCAGCCAGGCAAAACCAGTCACAGGGGCAAATCTATAGAGAAGGGCTGTAATCTACACCAAGGGCCAATGTTTTTCTTCAGGACAGGGCACATTTACCTTAGTTTGTCAAGTTTTCATTTGTAAAATGAGCACATTTGTAATTCATAATGCAAAGAAAATCCAGTTTAGTACACATGTTCTAGTTCCCTCTCTGATCTTCTTCTAAGAATTGTAGGACTATGTGGAATTATATTCCAATGTACATGTCTGAATCTGATTTGGATATAGATAGCAGCTCCACCTAATATGTTATTAACATTTTCTCCTTAACATGTGACACAATTGTGTGCAATCAATACCAGCAGCAGACAACAGAGAGAAGCAGAAAAAGCAACAAGATGGATGGTGTTGAGGCATTTCTTCCCCTTCTCAAGAAAAATCCTTACAGGACTAGTAAATTCTTGTGAACAGTGTGATGTATAGCTAGCATTAACTACTGCAGTGGTGTACACAACAGGGCAGCCCAGTGTTCCCTTTGAACACTGGCGCTTCAAAAAGCAGCATAGGATGAGGTTTGGTAAATGCGGTTAGTTCAGTTGAGAGCTAAATATGTATACTGTTGGACATGAATGAACTGAGTTGCTAGGTGGACTGTAGCTGTCATGGCAAATGTTGAGAAATCATGATATGTGGAGTAAGTGAATAAGGAAGAGTTATTTATTCCTTCACCTAACACAAGAACCAGGGGTCACCCAATGAAATTAATAGGCAGCTGGTTTAAAACAAATGAAAGGAAATACTTCTTCACCCAGTGAAGAGTCAACCTATGGAACTCATTGGCAAGGGATGTTGAAGTCCAAAACTATAAAGGTGTTCAAAAAAGAATTTGATAAGGTCATGGAAGATAGGCTATTACCGAGGATGGTCAGGCATGCAACCCCAAGCTCTGGGTGTTCCTAGCCACTAACTTCCAAAAGCTGGGAGCATTGGCCATGTCAGAAGACCAGATATTGGTCTAGATGGACCATTGGTTTTGACCCACTATGGCCGTTCTTATGATAGGTCAACTCACTAATCATGGCAAAACCTAATTACTTCACTATTGCTCAATCCTGGGACAAATGTTCTATTGATTTCAATGGGAACAGGTCAGGTCCTCACTGTACATCAAGGGTTCTTTCATCCCCATATGCAACAACTTTGTCTCCTTTTCTTTATGCAGTTGTCCTGTATTACCCAAGCACTAGGTCACCAGGGTATCTCACAAGAGGTCCACTGAGCTAGCCTTGAGTGCCTCTACAGTGTGGTCACTGACACGTTGCCCTTGGAGTACATGTAACCCTATGGAGGTTTTGTGACAGAGGGTTCCTAGTGCTTTTCTAGTTTGGAATCCCATTGAAATCAGTGGTGTCGAATGGGTTGCAAATAAGTCAGAGTAGAGCAGCCTAGTGAACTTTAAAAATCCAAAGTACTAGAATCTAACTCAAAACATTCATCCTTGGTAATAATCCTACAAAGGAGCAGCAGCCAAACAAATCTCAGTTTTGTGCTTTTTCTTTCATTACTAGGTAAAAATGAGAAGACTATTTCAAGACCTGAAGGATGAGCTGAACCGCACTTATCAACTAGACCCTTCCATCAGCTACACTGGCATACAGCATAGTGATACCAGCACCTTTAAAACATGTTTTTAGCGTATTACTATCAAGTCACATTGATTTTTTTTCCATTTCCAGACACTTCAGGAGACAAACATAGAAAGACAGCAAACTAGACTATATTAGCATGAATTGTACTGCGAGCCTTGCACAAAAAGGAAAAATCCAGCCAATGCATTCTCTGCAACAGAATATACAATTGTTTAATATCACTGTTGTAATAGTCAGGTTACTGTGCACAGAACAATACTGGAGTGCCAATGACAGCATTTGTATGGAGACTTTCATAAATCAAAATGGAGTGCTAAGGACAAGTGTGCTTTCACTGATGATTTATCAGCCCTGGCTCAGAAAGTTGCCTTAATTTATACAACCATCTTACCAGGAATTTACTCTAGGAATTCTTCTTGTTTTATGTACCACACACCTGATTATAGATAGATTAGAAATTAAGAACTGAGGGTAAAATGTTCAAAATCACCTAAACAACTCAGGAGATCATGTCCTGTTTATTTCCAGAGACTTAAGCTCCTAAGCAATTTGGGAGCCTTTGAAAATTTTATCATACAAAAAAATTAAGTTTAGAGGGAGTTAAGGTAGAGAGTCCATAGCACTAAAACACATTACAGGAATGCTTTAAATTTTCCCAAAACTAAGCACCACAAATGCAGGAAATTCAACATTAAAGTTACATTTAAAAAGTAGTACAAATAGGTTAAGAAATGAAAATACACAGTTAACACAACCTTAACTCTTCCCTGGAGTGATACCATGCAATAACCGAAGGACAATAAATGTTTTAGTTTTTGTGACCTCAGTTCAGCTAAAACTGATTTTTTTAAAGACTTTTTTCCAAACTTGTCTCCCTCATGTCGTCACTACAAAGTCAAGATGGGTTGGGAAAAATTATAAAACCCCTATAATCTTTTTTACCCTTACATTACTGATATATACTCACAACCATAACTTCATCTTAATGTACATTTTGTATGAGTTTCGTTAATTTTTAGTTACCGAAAATTTCACACATGATCACCAAACAAGGAATCAAAAGAAAATGCTACTCTGATATTTCTAATTATTAGAAGATATGCAGTGTCAATCTTTAATCATTTTATTTTAATTTTAACTTTCAAGGTCAGATTTGCTGGTATACCAGAACAGCCTAAAGCAGCCAGGACGCATTGGCCATTTAAACTTAATGCTAATTGGCATCACTAGAACAACACAAAGCCGATAAAGTGTACTGGTGAATCTGTCTCTTAATTTGCAATTGACTTGTTGCTTTAGAGAGCGGTATTATTGAGATTCATGCTATGTGAAAAGGGGGTGGGTAAAGCACAGTCTGCAAGTCTCAATATCTGTGAAATTTAAAGACTCCTCCTATGCACCTCAGTTTCCCTGCAGGGGCTGCCTGGGTGCACAATAGAGCTAAGGGAGCAGTGTCATCGGGAGCCTTTCAGGCATTGATACCCAAGCTAGTGTGCCAGCATGGAACCTTCAAAGAGCTGTGAAATTGGGCCAACTAATCTACCAATGAGCACTCCACTCATGTCCAGTCTCCTTCATCCAGAGTCATTACACCCCATAGAACTATTGCATGAAAAATAACTTGAGAGAAAGGGGGGTGGGATTGGTGAAATTGCATCTGATGTCACAATGGTCCCAATTAAAAGTTACCTGACCGGTTGAACTGACCCTGTGTGTAGTCTATAGAACAATTAGATTAAAAAATCCTTAAAATAGCTTAATTGCAACCTAATTTCTTGCAATATAGCCTACACACAAGTTTTCAATTAATTTTAACTATATAAAACATTTGAAGAGTTTGTATTAAGATCATTTGGGACATAGAAAAGAGTGATACAAATGCTAAATTTCTTAAGGGTCCCAGTTTTCAATTAATTTAACTAATTAATTTATTTTCTTGTAATTCTCAGAAAATTCATTCTGTGCTCAAAAGGAAAGTACTGTAAGTTTGAGCAGGCAGGATAATGCTGTGTTTTCCATACATAAAAGACGTTGAATCCTTATTTGAGTCTAAAGCTCAACCTTAATTATGCTGTCAATACTAGTACCTTCATGATAACTGAACAAATGAACCATTAACACCAGTTTAGCTTAGAGCAAAATTGTACTGTTTGCTTAGTTAATAAAGCTCTTGAAAGATCGATTTTTTTCTTCCAACTCAGATCAGTAACAACTGAAGAAGAGACTGTAAAAAGTAGAAGATACAAAGAAAAAATGAAAAAATGAAATCATCTATATAGATTATGCTAGTTACAGTCTTACAATGTTAATATTAGTGTCATAGCCGATCTGATTTTTCTAATACATGGCCTGGATAGGGAAACATGATCAGCACTGCTTTGGGAAAAGTCATTCACATGGACCCTATTTTCACTATATTCCCTTTATGTATTGCCTTTGTCGACTATGAAAAAGCGTTGGACAGCATAGAGATCAATACAGTGTTGAATGCTCTTGCAGAGCAGGGCATTGACACAAACTATATCAAACTATTAAAGGAAGCAAATTGACGGCACAACTGATACAACCTTATTTGATACTCCCCATCCCAGTTAAGAACGGTGTGAAACAAGGCGACATGGTTTCACCGAAACTCTTCACAGCCTGCCTCGAAATAGTAATGAGGCAGATGAATTGGAAGGGTGGAATCAACATCAACAGAGAGCAGTTTTACCATCTTGGATTCGTGGGCTATATTGTGTTGATTGCCAAAAATACTACCAAACTACAGAAAATGCTGCGAGAACTCAACACAAAAAGCAGCCAAGTCGGACTGAAAATTAACCGCTCCAAAACAAAATTTATACGATCTGATACCTTGCCAAAAGCCCAAATAACAATGAAGGGAGAACAAATAGAAGTTGAGCAATATGTCTATTTGGGCCAAGGAATTAACATGCGCCACGATCAGGAAGCTGAACTCTCGCGAAGAAAGAACGCACATTGGTGTGCATTCAGTTCTATCAAGGATGTCCTCCAAGGAAAAATCAACAAGGCAACACGTGCCAGCCTCTTCAACTAAACAGTACAGTAACTCCTCACTTAAAGTGATCCCTGTTAACAGTGTTTCATTGTTACGTTGCTGATCAATTACAGAACACGCTCGTTTAAAGTTGTGCAATGCTGCCTTATGTCATAACAGATAGTTAAGGGTTAATGCCTCTTTTACCTGTAAAGGGTTAAGAAGTTCACCTAGCCTAGCTGACACCTGACCAGAGGAACCAATGGGGGGATAAGATGTTTCAAAAGGAAGGAGGGAAGTTTCCATTGTTTAGTTTCAGTTTTGACTGGAGTGGGCAAGCTCCAGAATTCAGCCTCTTATCAAGTAGTGAGTATTAGTGAAGGAAATAAATAGGTTTATGTTTATTTTCTTTGTAACTTGTCTTGGGCATTAGGGAATAATCAAATTGGGTATTTTTTGTGTAACTAAGTTTTTGCCCAGGGGAACATCCTCTGTGTTTTGAATCTGTTGTCTGTGAGAGTAGCTGGTATGCTAATCTCTCCCAAAGGGTTTTCTTTTACCTTTCTTTTCTTTAATTAAAAGCCTTCTTTTTAAGAACCTGATTGATTTTTCCTTGTTTTAAGATCCAAGGGGGTTGGATCTGGACTCACCAGGAATTGGTGGGGGGAAAGGAGGGGGAATGGTTAATTTCTCCTTGTTTTAAGATCCAAGGGTTTGGATCGGTGTTCACCAGGGAATTGGTGAAGAAGTCTCTCAAGGGTACCCAGGAAGGGAGTTAGCACTTGGGAGTGGTGGCAGCAAAACCAGATCTAAGCTGGTAATTCAGTTTAGAGGTTCACATGCAGGCCCCCATATCTGTACTCTAAAGTCCAGAGTGGGGATGAAACTTATAACGTCGTTTGGCAGCCGCCTGCTTTGTCCACTGCTTGCAGGAAGAGCAGCCTGTTGCAGCTAGCTGTTGGGGGCTTAGAATCTGGGTGGACCAGCAGCCCCCCCCTTTCAGCTCCCCGCTCCCCTAAGTTTCCTGTGCAGCAGCTGCCCAGCAAGCTATCAATTGTGGGCAGTTCAGCTGTCCCTCCGCCCACTGCCATGTGCTGCTCCTGCCCTCTGCCTTGGAGCTGCTCTTGGGAGCCTCCTGCTTGCTGTGCAAGGGGGGGGGGTACTAATGTCAGAGTTTCCCCCTCTCCCCTGCTCCTGAACCCCACTTACCCCTTCTCCATATAGAGCAGGGTGGGGACACTGATGGAGAGAGACAGAGAGAGCTTGGGGCAGCAGCTGCTGTCTCAACTCCCAATAGACTTAAAAAGACAATGTACTTACGAGTGGGTTCAGCATACTTAAAGGGGCAATGTGCATCTCTCTCTCTCTCTCTCTCTCCCACACACAGGGTGTGTGTCTCTGTTTGCCATGCTGTCTACCCCCATTGGTGCTGCCTTGTAGAATGTGATGCTACATTAACAACATTTTAACCCTTGAAGGCTCAGCCAAAACCTAGTTCATCATTTAGCAGTAAGGCATTCCCTGGGGAAATATCTCACTCTCTTCCACCCCCTCAACCAAGCTTCACAATCGTCATCGCTGTGTACAGTATTAAAGTGTTTGTTTAAAATGTGGTGTGTGTGTGTGTGTATAGTTTTTTCTCTGTTGAAAAAAATTTCCCTGGAACCTAACCCCTCCCATTTATATTAATTCTATGGGGAAATTGGTTTTGCTTAACAATGTTTCGCGTAAAGTCATATTTTTCAGGAACATAACTACAACGTTAAGCGAGGAATTACTGTACTGCAATATTGTATGGTAGTGAAACACGGGTGCTGACAGAGGAGCAGCAACTGTCTGTCATGGAGAGGGCGATGGAAAGAAGAATTCTGGGAATTTCAATCCACGACCGAGTCCCTAATGAAGAGATCAGACAGCAGAGTGGAGCGCTGAACGTCGTTGTTGAGAGCAGGCATAGTAAAATGCGATAGGCCGGGCATATAGTGAGGCTCACTGACAATCGATGGACTAGCAGCTGCACTCGGCCAAACTCCAAAGAGATAGGGAGATGTTACCATGAAAAGACATGGTCACACATGGAGAAGGAAGGCCATGATACAAGAAGAATGGAAGACGTGTTGTGATTGGTGCAATCGAGACGAGGGCTGAAGGACCAATCGATCAAGGTGAACTTCTAGTAATGAATAGTCTCAGAAATGTGTTTTGGAAATTTAATGAAACATCTATATACAGAAGGAATACTGCAAATATAATGTGTGGTTTGGTATTTAACTGCATTTCTATTAAATTTTATCTCAAACAAGTTTCTACAGAATTATTTACAGAACATTGTACAACGATCAACTATATTACCAACATGTTGTGAAATAAAAATGGATATGACCATTCTTTCAACATAGCTTTCCTGACATAGTTATCAGGAAATGTTTAACAACAAGACCTGTAAAAATGATTTAGTGTTCAAAGTATTATACAAATTATTTTGACAAAAAATAGTGAGCATATAGTTTTCACACCTAGTCATGAAAACTATTTATCTTCCAAAGGCTATCTTGATCTGAAGTGACATAACTGCAGTGTAGAAGGTTCGTGCCGGGGCTCGACCCTCCTGGGCAGGAGGGGAGCCACACCGACTCACTACTGGTGGAACAAACAACCAGTTAGTTCAGGGGCTCAGGCCCTCAGGCAGGGGCTGAGCAAACAAACAGTTAGTTCAGGGCTCAGGCCCTCTGGTGCAGGGGCTGAGCAAACATTACACAACAGGTAGGCCCAGGCCCTGGAGCAGGGCGGGGCACAAATAGTCACAACTCAGACCCCTTTGGTGCAGGGGCTGAGCAACAATCAGTTTGGTAGCTCAGGCCCTCTGGTGCAGGGGCTGAGCAAACAAGCAGCAAGTTCAGGTAGGGCCCAGGCCCTGGAGCAGGGCGGGGCACAAACAGTCACAGCTCAGGCCCTTTGGTGCAGGGGCTGAGCAAACAATATCCCAGTTGGGGTAAGCGCAGGCTCCTACACCTGAGCGTTGGGTGAGGGGGAAGCCTGCCACCCGTGAGCGGGGGTGGCAGGGGGGGGACGCAGGACCACCCACTCCACTGCGTCCCAGCCCGGGGCCCTAGCAGCGGCTATCACAGATGCTGGTCAGTGGGGTATCCTGCCCGAAACACACTGACATCGGCTCACATGCATCTGCAGCCTGACCGGGGTCGGCTACCCCCGGGCTACTTCCGTGTTCCCCCTCGGGGCCTATCTCGTTGGTGACGCCGGGCTCGGGCCAGTCCAGCAACATCGGTTCCTCTGGTCCGGGGCTTGGGGGCAGGTCTGGCAGCTCCTCGGGGAAATCCGGCCACTGAGGCTCCCGCGGCTCCTCCGGGTAACAGCAGGGGTGGAGGGGCTCTGGGGGCTCCTCGCCTTCGTAGTTGGCGCGGGGCAGGTCCGAGGGCTCCTCCCAATGACGGGAGCGGACGGGCTCCGGCGGCTCCTCCTCATAGTGTGCTCGGGGTAGCTCCAGCCAGTTAGGGCAACAGCTTCAGGCCTCGGAGGTCTCCCGGCCGGGAGCTCCCGGCCGCACGTCTGCTCCCTGCGGTGGCTGGGGCCTCACTGAGCTCTGGCGACCAGCTTTTATACTTCCTGTACCACCCCTTGACTTCCGGGGGGCGGGAACAGGCGTCGGTGACTCTGCCCACTTGGGTGTCTCTAAGGGCTCTCCCTCTGCTGGGCAGGAGGGGAGCCACACCGAGTCACTACATGCAGGCTAGTAGCATAAGGGTCCTACCGTCAATCCAACCCTAACCCCGCCCCTTGACACATTAAGCCCCACCCCTTAACCCCTCAAACCCCACCCACCTGTCACAGGAAGTCCCGCCCCAGAGGGTATTACTTCTGGGGTCAAGGCGGCCACATGACTAGAAGCAAGGTGCCTTATGTGACCCCTCTAAGAACTCCCACCGTCCTCTACCAATCAGGAGGGGTTTCAGCTGCTGGGGACCACCCTGAGAGGAGCTTTGACCAATCAGGGCGAGATCTGGGACGGTGTGAGCCATCTGGAAGTGGCTTTAAGAATTCCTCCCACTTCCCTCTACCAATCAGGATGGGTTTCGCCCTGATAGGACCTCCCAGAGAGGAGATTTGACCAATCAGGGTGAGTGCTGGGGCGGGGTGACCTGTTCGGAAGTGGGTCGTGTTACCCCTCTAAGAACTCCTCCCAACACCCTCTGCCAGTCAGAGTGCAGCACCATTACCCCAGAAGTCCCACCTCCGGGCAGAAGAGGCCATCTCTTACCAAGGACACGTGTTTTAGAAATTGTGGAAAGGCTGCTGAGAGGAAACGTGGACTCCTTTACCACCCCTGTGAGAACTTCAGACTTTGTTTTAGACCCGAGCACCTTTGGACGTGTGTGGAGAAAGCGCTACATCAGTGACAGTTCCAAGAAGGACCCTTTGACTCAACCGTTGATGGATACGTTGGAATCCAACCCCAAAACCCTTGTGAGGCACCCCGATGAGTGTGACGGCCTCTCATTGTTCAACCCCCTAGAGGTGGAAGGTGATCATGGCTTGGAGGAGTCACCGGCGGACAAGGTGAACGGAAAAGACGTTGCTCAGGTAAATGAATGATTAAGAAGCGATGGTCGAGGCAAGGCCGGCTCTAACTTTTTTGCCACCCCAGGCAAAAAAGAAGAGCGCCGCCCCGCCTTACCCCCCCCCCGTGAGTGACGCACAGCTGAACCCGCCCCCACCAGCGCCGCCAAAATCCCCGCCCCCCCAGCACCACGCCGCCCGAAGCCCCACCCCCCGAGCAAGCCCCCGCCCCCCCAGCGCCGCACCGCCCGAAGCCCCGCCCCCTCCAAGCGCCGCACCGTGCCCCCCCCTCCGAGCAACGTGCCGTGCCAAGCCCCTGCCCCCCCTCCGAGCGACGCACCAAGCCCCCGCCCCTGCAAGCGCCATGCTGCCCAAAGCCCCACCCCCAGAGCGCCACGCAAGCCCCCGCTCCCCGAGCGCCGCGCCGCCCGAAGCCCCGCCCCCTCCGAGCGCCGCGCCCCCGCCTCACCCTCCGAGCGCCGCGCCAAGCCCCCGCCCCCCCCTCCGAGCGCTGTGCTGCCCGAAGCCCCACCCCCCGTGCGCCGCGCAAGCCCCCGCCCCCTCGGCACCGTGCCACCCGAAGCCCCGCCCACTCCAAGCACCGCGCCGCCCGAAGCCCCCGCCCCCCTCCGAGCGATGCGCCCCCGCCCCCCTCCGAGCGACACGCCGTGCCAAGACCCTGCTCCCCCTCCGAGTGCCGCGCCAAGCCCCCCGAGCGCCCCGCCGCCGAACCAAAATAAATAAAAAATAAAAATCCTAGCGCCGCCTCGCTCTAAGGTGCCGCCCCAAGCACTTGCTTGGTCGGCTGGTGCCTGGAGCCGGCCCTGGGTCGAGGATGGGGTGTAATGGGGCTAGGAACCAGGGATTGCGTAAATTAACAACAAGCAGTGGGGTGCTTACACTGTTTCTTTACTGAAAATCTCTCAACAGCTCGACGATGCCTTTCTAGAGGCCTTTGAGTACTTACACATCGGTAGCCCTGTGGGAGTAAATATATCGTGCATCAGCTGTTTTTGCTCATGTCTGAAACACAGATCAAAAGAGGAAAATCTGGAAAAGGACAAAATGGAAGAATGAACTGTAGTAAGATGAGGCCTGATCTGAAGTAAGGGTCAAGCTGTTGCTAAGCAAATTAGGCTGCGAGCCAGAGGCAGGCCCTGCTCACAGAAATTGTCAAGAAGAGGGCTGCTAGAAGAGGAACGTGTGCCAAGACGGCACCAGAACAGCTGGGTACGAACACATCCCACACAGATAACAAGGAACAGGCAGACCCAGCCTAATGACAGTATAAAAGGACAATATGATGAATAGACAATATGATGGATAGACAATATGAAAGGACAGTATGATGGATGGATAGATAGTATAATGGATAGATTTGTTCGAAACCACCTGTGCCAGGAGAATGGCAGTAATGCGTAAAGGGGCTGCACCTCAATGCGTCAGGAGTGATGAGTAATCTGTTCTGCATCTGTGTATAAGAATACGTCCCGGAGAGCACATCTTTGTCTGGCCTAGGGGGCAGTGGCAAGCCCCGCCACTGACTGAGCTGTGTCCATTGTCAGGGAGCACATATGTACTAGCAGACCCGTCGATATCTAATCCGGCTAAAGCTAGAGACTGTGTTTTGTTCAACAATAAACCTGGCCGGGTGCCTTCGAACCTTACTAGAGTCTGTGGTCTTTGGGGGTTCTCTCGGGTCTGCTGTGTCAGCTATCTGTGCAGAGCCCGGGCAGCACACACAGGGAATACGCACGCAGCCGACTTTTATAATCATTGAACAAGAGAAGAGCACCACACCGGTAGCTACTGACAACATGAACCAGCTCAGACTCCGTTATGGTAGGGGTCACGGCGTCCATTTTTACAGGCGGCTGTAAAAGGTTGTGTTAAACCAGGCGATTCATAAAACTTATTTAAATGTGTCAATATGAATGTGTCCCCCTCCATACTTGTGTTAGTAAACGACGGTACATGATATGTCTCCACAGATGGCTCTGTTAAATAAATATATTACATCCCCGGGGAAGTTGGGAGCTTTGGCGGGGTTGCCCCTTTTTCTAAAGCGTTTTACACAAATTTTACACAAATTGTCTCGAATACGTTATAAAACAAGACCGTTGTTTCAGATGTAGATGCGCAATGGCAGACAGATTTGGTGGATATGCACCGGTTCTCCAAACACAACAGCGGTTTTAAGTACATCTTAACAGTGATAGACATTCTATCCAAATATGCCTGGGCCTTAGGCCTAAAAGAAAAGACAAGTGGTGAGGTATCCAAGGCCTTTAAAGCTATTTTTAGCAAAGGGCGCGTGCCTCAAAAATTACAAACCGATTGGGGGAAAGAATTTTTAAACAAACCTTCAAGCAGATTGTTAAAGCGGCACGGCATTCACCATTTTGTTACTAATAATGAAGTTAAAGCAGGGGTTGTGGAGCGATTTAACAGAACTTTAAAAACTAGGATGTGGAGATATTTTACAGCCCATAACACCTTTCGCTACATCGACATGATACCTGACTTTATAAAGAGTTACAACCAGAGTTTTCACAGAACTATACGTACCAGACCCGCTGATGTTAAACCTTCAAATTCTCTGAAGGTATGGAAAACGGTTTACGGAGATGGTTTTAAAATAAAACCGGTTGTTGCCCCTTTCAGAAAAGGCGACCACGTGAGAGTATCTAAAACCAAAGGAGCTTTAGAAAAAGGGGCAACCCCGCCAAAGCTCCCAACTTCCCCGGGGATGTAATATATTTATTTAACAGAGCCATCTGTGGAGACATATCATGTACCGTCGTTTACTAACACAAGTATGGAGGGGGACACATTCATATTGACACATTTAAATAAGTTTTATGAATCGCCTGGTTTAACACAACCCTTTACAGCCGCCTGTAAAAATAGACGCCATGACGCCTACCGTAAGGAAGTCTGAGCTGGTTCATTCTTCCATTTTGTCCTTTTCCAGATTTTCCTCTTGAGATCTGTGACTCAGACATGAGCAAAAACAGCTGATGCATGATATGCTTACTCCCATGGGGATACCGATGTGTAAGTTCTCAAAGGCCTCTAGAAAGGCATCTGTGACAGGTTGGATCACAGAAACCCCCTGGGCGCTGCCACCTGATGTGCCCAGACTACTTCTATCCCTGCTTTCCCTGCCAGCTCAGGACTCCAGCACCCTGTCTTGCTGAGCCAGACACTCCCGTCTGCTCCAACACAGACCCAGGGTCTGAATTACGTGCCCCAAAGCTGCAGGTTTACCTGAAAGCAGCTAACAGAAGTGTTCCTGTCTTTAACACTCAGATGCCCAACTCCCAATGGGATCTAAACCCAAATAAATCCATTTTACCCTGTATAAAGCTTAAAATGTGCAAATCTATATCTAATCAAACTGAATACAGATAAGATCCTCACCAGTTCCAGAATGCTCCCTTTTAAAGACTAATCTCCTTTTAGCCTGGGTCCAGCAATAACTCACACCCCTTGCAGTCACTGTCCTTTGTTCCAATTTCTTTCAATAATCCTGGGAGGGTGGAGAGGCTCTCTCTTTAGCCAGCTGAAGACAAAATGGAGGGGTCTCCCAGGGGTTTAAACAGACTTTCTCTTGTGGGTGGAGACCCCCTCCTCACTCCTATGCAAAATCCAGCTCCAAGATGGAGTTTTGGAGTCACCTGGGCAAGTCACATGTCCATGCATGACTCACAGTTTTTACAGGGAGCATCCATTGTTTACATGCTACCTTGAACGTCCTCAAGTAGACTTCTTATGTGGATTGGAGCATTCCAAGATCCATTGTCCTTTAAGTGTTTCTTGATTACGTACTTAATTTCAACAGTCCTTTCTCCAGGAACTGACCAAATGCTCTACTAAGGTTATTTAGAAATCAAGCCAGTACACAGCCAACATTCATAACTTCGAATACAAAAATGATACATGCATACAAATAGGATTAATACATTCAGTAGATCATAACCTTTACGGAGATATGTTACATGGCATATGTAGCATAAAATACATTCTAAGCATATTTCCATAAAACACTTTCTCAGCATATTTCCATAAAGCCTTATGGGAGGTAGTGTCACACCCTCCCCCTGAGCTTACTGCCAGAGACTTGGACACTGTGCAGGCAGAGGCAGTACATGTAAAATCCCTGTTTGTCTTTGGTCATACTCCTTTTCAGTACCTTTAAACCATATGATGTCATTCCTAAGGGTCCTAGCCAGTTTTGGGGTTCCTGGTCCCCAGATGTCTGAAAACAGGTTGGGGTGTAATATTGTTACCAGAATGCAGACAGCAATATCTGTTAAAGTGGAGGTGTCTGGGCATTTAGCCACCAATGCCATGAGGCGGTGTGCCTCAGTTTCCCCTTCTACACGGCAGCATGGGCCTGTTATGCTTTTGCTGCTTTGCCAAGCTTCCAGTCTGTTTACAGGTATAGGGTGAAAAGTAACATGCTTGTGGGGCTGTCCTGTCACCATCCCTAGCATGTACAACAGTTTCTTCCACGAAGCAGTTATGTCCCACATCTTTAAAGGGTTTACCACTAGTATGAATTCCTTTGTTTTATCCCATAGGTAAATTAGCAAAAGACACAAGGTTAACAGCAAATCTACGGTGGACAGGCTTCGTTCCCTCAATTTGACTCGTTTAGTGTCTATTGCATTTTCCCAGTTCTCTGTACCCTCTGGTAGGCCCTCTGATGCAGATTCTTCTGCCTCTTTGGAGAAGACTTTTAATTCAGGCATGTGTTTGAGGCTTTGGCAAGGAGCGGGTGTACTGCAATCATGCCTGCCCCTCCCTCTGGAATTTCTCTGGGCTGGACCCCACTCCCTTGTGAAGTTCCACCCATGCAGAGATTCCCCCCCCATCCCTATCTTGGAGAGAGAGTTTTATCTCTTACAAGTCTAGCAAGAACAACATCTTTCAATGGGGTGCTCTGGACCCCTGTGGGCACCCCACTTTCTGTTCCCAACAGTCAGCTGGATGGACTCCCCCCTCCAGGAGACCTGACCCCCAGGTTTCCCTTAAAACCTGATCCACAGGAGAAGGGGCTGGCATTTTAAATGCAGACTTTTCACCCTCCTCCTGGGAAAGTCCCTTCCTACAAAAGGTGGGCGGACTCTCTGCCCCCCACCTCACCTTCCATCTGGGCTTCCCTCTCTGGGCTCCCCTCTGGGTCAGACACTCCTGTGTCCCCCGAAAGGGAAGGTGACCCTGGTCCAGCTGTGGGCTCACAGCTACCAGCTAGGGCAGACTCTTCACTGGCCAGCAAAATTCCCCCCTTTTCACTCAGGTTGGGTTTGCTTCCAGCTAAAGAGATCTTGGGGCCTGTTTCCACCACAGTGTTCACCAGGACCCCAACTTCCACCTTTGGGACAGACCCCTCGGTGCACTCCAGGGCAGGCCCTGCCCCCTACTGACCTGCAACTTCCTGGCAGTCAGCAGCTGTGGTGGCCCCCCTGTTACAAGCAGGGCCGGCTCTAACTTTTTTGCCGCCCCAGGCAAAAAAGAAGAGCGCTGCCCTGCCGTACCCCCCCCCTGTGAGCGACGCACAGCTGAACCTGCCCCCACCAGCGCCACCGAAATCCTCGCCCCCCCAGCACCACGTCGCTCGAAGCCCCACCCCCGAGCAAGCCCCCGCCCCCCCAGCGCCGCACCGCCCGAAGCCCCGCCTCCTCCAAGCGCCGCGCCCCCCTCCGAGCGACGTGCCGTGCCAATTTTGCTATCAATGTGGTCATCTTTTGATCTTCAGGGATGGCATGGAGGGTGCACAGCCTCTCGGAGGTGATGAAATATTCAGCAATATTGCTGGATTCCACATACTGTAGACGCAGTCGCTCCTATTTATGGATTTTTGGGGAAGTGGAGCCAGCAGGTGGAAGGTTTTGTCTCTTCGACTCCATTACAGCCAGTTCATGCTTCTGGGCCTCCACAGCTCTCTCGTGGGCAGCCTCTTCCCTGGCTTTTTCTGCACCCACCCTTGCTGTCTCTGCCTCCATAGCTCTCTTGTGGGAAGCTGCCTCTGCCTCCACCCTTGCTGTCTCTGCCTACGTAGCTCTCTTGTGGGCAGCCTCCTCCCTCTCCCTCAGTCTTTTATGTTCATTGTCTTTCTCTTTTGCTTCCAGTCTAGCCAGCTCTAGTTTGTTAGCTGCTTCACTGGTAGTCCTTTTCCTGCTTTCTTCTTCTGGGCCACACCCCCTCTGCAGTTCACTGAAACTGGGTTGCACTCAGCTCAGGGGATTTTTAGTTAACAGAGACTTTCACAGTGCCCAGTGTTCAGCCTTTCTGGGCAATTTGCACCCTGTGCAGTTTTAGCTTCTTCAGATCTTCCTTCTTACTTATTTTGCTTCCTTTTCTGTCCCTACTTCCCTTACCCAAAATAAGCAAACAGAAAATAACAAACCAATAACCACTTTGTCTGTTCTCCAGCCACCACATTTAAAACTCACTTAAAATCACTAGCAGTACCTCAAAGCAATCAGCTGTGCACAGATCCTGTCGACTACGCCACTGTGACAGGTTGGATCACAGAAACCTCCTGGGAACTGCCATCTGATATGCCCAGACTACTTCTACCCCTGCTTTCCTTGCCAGCTTAGGACTCCAGCACCCTGTCTTGCTGAGCCAGACACGCCCGTCTGCTCCAACACAGACCCAGGGTCTGAATTACTTGCCCCAAAGCTGTAGGTTTACCTGAAAGCAGCTAACAGAAGTGTTCCTGTCTTTAACACTCAGATGCCCAACTCCCAATGGGGTCTAAACCCAAATAAATCCGTTTTACCCTGTATAAATCGTTCACCCTCTATAACACCGATAGAGAGAGATGCACAGTTGTTTGCTCCCCCAGGTATTAATACAAACTCCGAGTTAATAAGTAAAAAGTGATTTCATTAAATACAGAAAGTAGGATTTAAGTGGATCCAAGTAGTAACAGACAGAACAAAGTAAGTCACCAAGCAAAATAAAATAAAATGCGCAAATCTATATCTAATCAAACTGAATACAGATAAGATCCTCACCAGTTCCAGAATGCTCCCTTTAACAGATTAGTCTCCTTTTAGCCTGGGTCCAGCAATCACTCACACCCCTTGCAGTCACTGTCCTTTGTTCCACTTTCTTTCAGGTATCCTGGGAGGGGGTGGGGGTGGAGAGGCTCTCTCTTTAGCCAGTTGAAGACAAAATGGAGGGGTCTCCCAAGGGTTTAAACAGACTTTCTCTTGTGGGTGGAGACCCCCTCCTCACTCCTATGCAAAATCCAGCTCCAAGATGGAGTTTTGGAGTCACCTGGGCAAGTCACATGTCCATGCATGACTCAGTTTTTACAGGGAGCATCCATTGTTTACATGCTACCTTGAACGTCCTCAAGTAGACTTCTTATGTGGATTGGAGCATTCCAAGATCCATTGTCCTTTAAGTGTTTCTTGATTACGTACTTAATTTCAACATTCCTTTCTCCAGGAACTGACCAAATGCTCTACTAAGGTTATTTAGAAATCAAGCCAGTACACAGTCAACATTCATAACTTCAAATACAAAAATGATACATGCATACAAATAGGATTAATACATTCAGTAGATCATAAGCTTTACAGAGATATGTTACATGGAATATGTAGAAAAAAAACATTCTAAGCATATTTCCATAAATCACATTCTAAGCATATTTCCATAAAGCCTTATGGGAGGTACCGTCACAGCATCGTCGAGCTGTTGAGAGATTTTCAGAAAAGAAACAGTGTAAGCACCCCACTGCTTGTTGTTAATTTACGCAATCCCTGGTTCCTAGCCCCATTATACCCCATCCTCGACCGTCGCTTCTTAATCATTCATTTACCTGAGTGACGTCTTTTCCGTTCACCTTGTCAGCTGGTGACTCCCCTAAGCCATGATCGCCTTCCACCTCTAGGGGGTTGAACAATGAGAGGCCGTCACACTCATTGGGGTGCCTCACAAGGGTTTCGGGGTCGGATTCCAACATATCCATCAACGGTTGAGTCAAAGGGTCCTCCTCGGGACTGTCACTGATGTAGCGCTTTCTCCACACAAGTCCAAAGGTGCTCGGGGCTAAAACAAAATCTGAAGTTCTCACACGGGTGGTAAAGGAGTCCACGTTTCCTCTCAGCAGCCTTTCCACAATTTCTAAAACACGTGTCCTTGGTAAGAGATGGCCTCCTCTGCCCAGAGCTGGGACTTATGGGGTAATGGTGATGCACTCTGACTGGCAGAGGGTGTTGGGAGGAGTTCTTAGAGGGGTCACACGACCCACTTCCGAACAGGTCACCCCGCCCCAGCACTCACCCTGATTGGTCAAATCTCCTCTCTGGGAGGTCCTATCAGGGCAAAACCCATCCTGATTGGTAGAGGGAAGTGGGAGGAATTCTTAAAGCCACTTCCAGATGGCTCACACCGTCCCAGATCTCGCCCTGATTGGTCAAAGCTCCTCTCAGGGTGGTCCCCAGCAGCTGAAACCCCTCCTGATTGGTAGAGGACGGTGGGAGGAGTTCTTAGAGGGGTCACATAAGGCACCTTGCTTCTAGTCATGTGGCCGCCTTGACCCCGGAAGTAACACCCCCTGGGGCGGGACTTCCTGTGACAGGTGGGTGGGGTTTAAGGGGTCAAGGGGCAGGGTTAAGGGGTCAAGAGGCAGGGTTAGGGTTTTATTGACGGTAGGGCCCTTATACTACTCAGGTTTACAGGATTATACAGGTTTTGCCTTCTTCAATGATGTTAAGATTCTCCCTAGAGGTCTCAGCAACAGTTTTTGTGGGTTGCTCATTTATGCCAAGAGATCTTGAACTAGTTTCCTTGGGTTCAATAGCTGTTTCTGCTTGGCCCTCTTGAGAATCATCTACCTGCAACACAACAAAAAATAGTCTTGTTAAGTAGCAGCAGGAAGTGAGAGACGCATTCCAAGCAACCGAATACCATGAATTAGCAGACACCCGCTAAATGCAAGAATCTTCAGTGTTTATATTTATCACTTTGAAAATACAACAGTGCTATGCAGAATGCTTTACAGCAACTACCTACTCCTCACCACGTTCAAGTTTTACAAATCGCAAGTCACATAATATAACAAGGTATAGGCAAAGCTAAGGAGTAGTACACAGTAATTCCTTTTCTAGTCTATTCTTGCTCAATCACTAATCTGCAGAACTGTATTTTGAGATATGTAATTTAAGTTTAATTACTGATATTTCATAATGAATTTGTAAATGTCCTATAGTTTATTCTGTCAATATAATAGCACTTGAAAAAGTTGTTTCGTCCTGAAGCATTTACACTGGCCTGCAGAGGATATCTTGTCCAGATGTTCTGCTGTTCAACACTAGCTTTGTAAAACTGTTGAAAAATTTCACAATATTTATACCTTTGGGGTTATCTCAAATTCCAGTCCCCACTGCTATTACAATCATCCTTGTCTCCCCTGCACTTCCTACCAAATTCTGACATGATTTTAGCATCAATTAGTTAAAACTTAAGTAGTTATAAATGTGTGCTTCACGACAATTGAAATCCCAAATGCCACAGCTTCTGATAGTATAGGTAATTGGTCTCAATTCTCATCTCACTTACACTGATGTGGGTCCTGTGTGAGAGATGAGCATCAGGGCTTATCCTTCTAGCGCCAATACTTATCAAAATAAAAGCTGTTAAAATGTTGATGTCAAGTGGAAAAAGGGAAGACAGTCCTTACAGTTCCGTAATTGTAATAGTAGCTTGAGAAATATAAGGCTAAGTCTAAAAATAAATGATTTTTACCACTGAAAGCAGAGACTGTGGAAGCATTCCTTTTTAGACCTAAGAGTTGTGGAGATAGTGTGCCACCTCTCTAATTGTTCCTTCACTCTAACAGTGTTTTTCTAGCAATGGGCAAAATCTCCGATTGTGGACATGCAGTTACCAGTGTCTGGTTGAGGCTATCACAATACAAGCATTAAGACAAAGTTCAGTACCAGAACTTCTAAAGAATGAGATCAATTTTCATTCCAGTGTCCTCAATAATTAAAAGCAAAGGAAAAAAATCAGATCAAGTTTGCATAAGGACTGAGAAACGACTTCAGGGTCTGGCCCTAAAAAATGAAAACTCTGGGAACAGAATATCTCTTTAAACAATTTGTTGAAGCATGATTGTTTTTGTAGAGATTGTTATTTAAAGAATGATTTTGTGTGTTGTTTAAATTGGCTAAGTTCACAGCAATGCAACAGCAAAAACAAAATTGTTACCAACATATATTACTGGGAAAGCTAGTAGGATCATTTATTATTAAGGTTACCTGTCTCCTCCCATTACAAGACCCTGTTTTCTGCTGCTTATAACTTTACAAACTTTAATTGCTTGGGCTGAAATTTTCCATGCTGTATGTCTGCCTCATGCTCTTTTTCTTCGGGGGTGGGGGACAGAGGCAGAATTTCAGCCAAAATGGTTAAGCTATTCCCAAGAGCAAGGCTAGGGAAATCTACATTTTTCTCATATTAAAATATTCTGGCAACTTTTCTTTGAAAAGCTCCATGTGTTGGAGCAGGGACTTGCAATTTGGCAGGGAGTGGCCTTTGTGTCAGAGAATGTGCTTTTTGCCATCCCCAGGAAAACCTGCCCAAATTTGGCCAAATTAGAAGCCTTTGAAAAAAATCACAGTTCACAGACGCTCAGTAGAGAGAATTCTTCGATTTTTAGCAGCTAAAATCTCTGAAGATTTCATCCTCGCTGCGTATACTTGGATCTCGCACAGCTCTTAGTGCTAACCAAACTGGGCATGAACTATTCCCCACAGAGTGACTGCACATGTGCCATTTCCCCACAGCTCCTGGATATGAAAACACAGCACTGAGCCATCCTCACAGAGCAACTGATATGCTCCAACCCAGGCCTACAGGGGTCAACGCCAGAGTTTCCCTGCAACGGTCCTTCCCAGCTGCTTTGGGCCAAGCACCAGAACTGAGACAGGAACCTTTCTTTCCTGTACTCCCAATGACCCCTCCAAGCTGGTGCACATGCACGGTGGTGGAGGAAGATACTGGACTCAAATGCAGAGGGGACAAAAGGCAAATGTGGGGGTGGGGGTGGGAGGGCAGACTGGGACAAGGAGTATGCCAAGATTGGGACTGGAACGGGGGTGAGGGGAGGGGGCCAAGGACAGGGAGCCAGTAGGCGAGGCTAGGACTAGAAGACTATGAGAGAAGGCGGGGGTAGGGGGAAAGGAATGTGTAGGAGACACTGAGAGAAGACACAGAGCTAAGAGGAGGAGGAGAAGAGAACTGGGGCTGGCTGAACAGAGAGATTGGGACAAGGAGCCTTCATTCCAGCATATCCGAACTTTTGAGTGCTTTTGTGTGTAATCCATCTATGCACGCACACACGCACCCCCTGCTCTAGGCAGCCAGGTCTTTCAAGAAATAATCAAATATTTGTGATGAGCATTCAAGTGGGAAGATTTACCTCATTTCTATTTACCAAGTTAATGAGCACTTGGCATGAGATCACAGATTTGATCATACCAACAATTTAAAGTTTACCATTATGTCCAGATCTTTGTTATATGCCACGCTTTATTGATTGTATTTACATTGATGACCTTGTCTTCACTATATTCAGGGCAGATATAAAGGAGGTATGAATAACACGGCATATCTTCAAACTCACTTGGAGAGATAAATACATTATGTGGATTGCCCATGCCCTGCACATTCAGATACATTTTTAAGATCAGTTACCTTTTGTGATTTGCTGCCACCAGCTGTCGGTTTACAGATCTCCCCAAGATTATCTGACCTGCCTTTTCCTAAAAGTTGGGAACATGGTGACAATTTTTGCCTTTGGGCAGCAAGACGGGGACTGGTCCTTAGGTGTAGAGCTGTTCTGCACAAAATGTAAGGGTCGGTTTTCCCAATAGGAATATCAGCAAACCCTAAAAAATAAACAGCTTCTATTAACCACAGTTGCTTAAATTACTTTATTGTTCTAATCAATCTGATCTTGCTCATTTCAAGATGGAGATGACAACTGGTAATAATTTAAGAAAGTAAAATGGCATTTACTCACTGAATAAAATATAATGGGGGAATTATTAGGACTATCTTGCGTTCCTAGAATTTTATAGGTGAACTCAGGCAAGGGTGTGGATCTGTGCAACAGCAGCTCTACTAAAATGGCAAAAAGCGTTTTCCCCAAGAAAATGTTCTCTTTTTCCTTTAAAGGAACACCATTAACTGGAAAATCATTTCCATCTGAAAATGATGTCTCTTCTACTGTTCTAAGTGGAGCTGGCCAGAGGGCGACAATTCTGTTTTGCGACACCTTTCGAGGTTTCAAAATTTGTTTTTATTCTAGATTGGAATGAAAACATAAGCCTTTCAAAGGCTTTCACAAAATGAAATTGAATCAAAAACATCAGGTTTTCAATTTGGGGGCCTTCCTCCTTGCAAGAGTCCACTTTGCACCTCAGAAACCTTCCCAGCAAAAACTTGGTCTGAATCAATACATCTCCGTGAAACATTTCGGCTTTGACAATGCAGCACATTTCAATGAAAAAACATTTAGTTAAAAATGTTTAAGCAAAAATTTCCCCCCTTCCTCTCAACCAGAAGAAAAAGGTGTTTTATACTGGGAATGGCTGGGCCTAGAATCCCTCTCTTTTTGCCAGAGGTCTTTTGCAAAGTTTTTGGAGGAGTCCCAAAGTCAACAGCATGTATCTAGACTGATTTTCAAAACTACAACCTGATATTAGGATTCTGGATTTCAGAATTTTTGGCTGTTTTGCTTTTGTCATCAAATACTACAAAACTGTACAGATGGGAAGACATCACACAGACCAAAAACCAAAACCACTAGAAATTACATACATCTACAACAAAATATACTAGCCCCCTATAGCCTCAATTGTATACTAGGGCTTTTTTTTAAAGCACATGCGGCTAAACTCAGCTCTGACAAGCAGTTGAGTTAAATAGACTTATGCAACCTATACGAGGGCTGAATCTGGCCGATGATGTCCAAGTTTTTACAATGCTTCCAAGTCACACATATGACAACACGATTCTCTAGATAAGCGTGCGCGCACACACTCCCCACCAATGTGGTCTGTTCTCCTCTAAAGAGGTAACAATTACCTTTTTTCACCACCTCTGGGTGTCCGTCTGGATGATACTCTGGCTCATTCTCATGTAGGGAGATGGCAACCTCATCAGCACCTGACCAAAGGAAAGAGTCATTACCTGTACAAATAACTTTAAGGAGACTCTGGAATGCAATGATCTCAATCATTCATTTGTTAATTAAGTACATAAGATGTGTGCTTGTGCAACCACAGTAAACTATACCAAATAAAACAAAACAGACATCATGTAAAGGTTACTTTACAGAAGAGATCTCTGTTGATACCATATTTACTGTCAGGGTGCCAGGTACCCCGATTCTTTGGAATCTGCCCCTGGACACACAATGCATGGGCAACATTAATTCTGGCATTTCCTAACTTTGAAGTGCTTAACATTACCACCTTACCATTATTTTAACAATTGTTGTGTATATAATTGAATATAGCTCGTCTCAGAAATATGGATCTCTTTTTATACCGCTAGTGATTCTGCTTATTGGACACTCATGAATATTTGCTAGCCTAACTTACCCTAGCTAATGGCAGACAAGTTGTAGTATATTTTACACACTGTGGTGACCACTTTAAACGGTTGTCCTATTAGCTCTATACTTAGCCCCTGACAACTCTTGAAATGACTGAAGCTTGTGATCAATAAAACCCCAATGTATGTGTCTTAAAAAATATTTGTTAAAGTTAATCAACCCCAGCACTTCCTGGTCCCAGAAAGCTGCAACTAGTACCAGGCTGATGATAGTTAGAAAATGGAGGAACTGTCTGAAGCATGTTTCTTCAGATGCAAGTAATGGAAATTTCCAGAGGCAGGTATAAATCAGTATGGAGATAACGAGGTTAGTTCAATCAGGGAGGGTGAGGTGCTCTGCTAGCAGTTGAGGTGTGAACACCCAGGGAGGAGAAACTGCTTCTGTAGTTGGATAGCCATTCACAGTCTTTGTTTAATCCTGATCTGATGGTGTCAAATTTGCAAATGAACTGGAGCTCAGCAGTTTCTCTTTGGTCCTGACTAACACGGCTACCCCTCTGATACTTTGCATAACAGTTTAAGAGCTGCTCCTCTCTCCCTGTCTACAATCCAGAAGGACACCAAAAGCTGTTTGGAAGGACATATGTATAAACTCTAAAAGATGTCAATTTCTCCATGGTGGATGCTGAACTATCAGCCATCTATACCCAGAATGTGAATTTTCTTTGTTGTGATGGCCAGCAACGGAAAGAACAGACACACTCCAACATTTTACACTCTCATGTCTCAAACAAAGCATTGTAAGAAGTTATACACAGCACTCTAATGTTCTTTAAAAAATAGCCTCCCCTTCATCCTAAGGTCATTTTTGATTTCAAAACATAGGCATTGGAAATCTATATTCATAACATATAAGGAGACTCTGAAATTTGAGGAGACAGATCTTGGGCCAAATTCTCAGCTGGTGTGAATGGCAGAGCTTCAGAAACTATACTGATTTACACCAGCTGAGGATCTGGCGCCTCATCTGAATCAAACGTAATAATGCATGTTTTGAAAACATACTGTATAAATAAATGCATTAAGGTTAGAAACAGGATCATGATTAAGGCTATGTTTTAGTCTCGGGAATTTTTAGTAAAAGTCATGGACAGGTCACGGGCAATAAACAAAAAGTCACGGCCCCATGACCTGTTCATGACTTTTACTAAAAATACTCGTGACTAAATCTTACCTACTGGGAGGGGGGACGCTCCTGAAGACTGCGGGGGAGTGGGGGAGAGAGAACAGGGCGACGCTGTTGCTGGGGGGATGCCCAGGACCCCGCTGCCACTAGTCCCAGACTGCTGCTCCAGGGCAGCACCAGGGACCATGCCTAGTGCTGCCGGAGCAACGGCCAGTGCGGCTGGCTCCTGGGCTTCCCCAGCTGATGGGGTGGTCCTGGGATCAGCTGCACCAGCACTGCAAAATTCACAGAGCTCACGGAAACCGTGACTCCCATGAATGATTTGCAGCCTTATAATAACATTCTAGTATAGCATTTCCTTCTTAAACTACCCCATACTTGGCTTTTGCTCCTTTAATGGAGCACCGTGTTCAGCAATTTGTTTCTGCAACATTTTTTTTCCCTTCTCTAGCTGCTTACAGGATTTCATCCACGTCTTCATTTTACTGTGAGCAAATCCATTTTGCTTCTTCTGTTGAACTGTAGACTTCAGATTGTCCAACTATAAAATAAAAAATTGTTTTTAGTTGCTAATAGGAAACTTCATTCTTCTGTATAAGCATTATACTATCACAAATGGCATCTCACCTGTCATTAAAAGTTCAGTGCAACTAAAAAACCAGACAAAAGTTATAATATGCATTTGTATAGTAGATTCACTTAGTAATATACAATTGAATTATAGCAGCTTCTAATTCCAACAGAGAAACATTAAAGTCATGTTTATTGGAAAGCTACATGTGTGTAGATTTCCTTGATAGAGAAATAATAATCTAAATAGAATATTCAAAATAACCCAATGACAAAACCCAGCTGAAAAGCATGTGGTCCAGGCATGTTTGTCCACCCTATGTGCATTGGAATGCCAAAAGAAATGGATGGTGGATATCTGGCAGCCTTATAAAACACACTTCAGGATAACGTAAATATCAAGCACAGTGCTCCATTAGCTGGGCATGGAGTGAGCACTGTAACTCAGTGCCTGCTTGCCACAATACGGGCTCCACACTGTGCTACATGATTGCTTTTTCATGTGTTTATTTCTGAAGCCAGAGCACAGAACTACAGTCCGTCATTCACCACAAATGGAAGTAGAAAAAGACTGCAGGCTAGAAAATGCAGAGGGAATTGATAAGAAAAAATTCACCTGGATGGACAGGTTTAAAAACTAAAAACGCCTATCTAAATTATTAGCAAAAATAGTGCTGTCATAAGAAGAATCACTTAATTAATAATTTAGATGGAAATTCTGCATACATCAGAACTGATATGCTCTCACAAGTTGAGTGTGACATAATGAGGTAGTAGAAGCAGTTTCAAGACAATAGGGGCACGTCTACAGTGGGAAGTTTCACAAGGTATTAATTAATGTGTTCATTAACATGATGTTACAACATGCAGTGTAGACACTGCACTGTTATGTTTAATATCACATCAGTCAGTTATGGTTAACCTTAGGGGCAGAGTGAAAAGACATGTTTAAACACGGTCTAATTTGGAAGTACAGACCCTGGCAAGTAAGGTATTGTTTCCTTTGCACCATAAGTGGAGGCATGGCAATGTCTCTCTCTGGTAGGACTACTGCTGCACTTAGGTTCCCCAAACTTTCAAATTTTCCTTAGTAGTAGTTTAACATCTACTTTTAACCGGAAATGATGATCTCAAAGGAGGAAAGCATGAGAAACTAGATAGTTTATTATTATTGAGGTTTTTTTCAAGACACTGGCTTCCAGTGCTGAGAGAGTCATGTGGGTTTGGGATTTCTTTTTTGTGTGGTTGTGTACCTGGGGTACTTCCCCCGATTGTTTACAGAAGTGAGGTAGCACGCTAATCACCCTGCTCTGGGCATCGCTCAACTAAGTAGGGGTACTGAGACAAATGCTGATTGTTGGAATAGCTTGCTAGATGGCCCCAGGTGCCTGAAAGGGTGTCTGTCTACACCTTTCCGAAGAGAATTAGTACCACTTGAGGCTTTTTACTCAGTAAAGCGGGAGCCATTTTGAACATGGGAAGGGATTTCTCCTTGATGCCTTGGGACCTAGAGCATATGGAGTTTCCAAGTGTTATTCCTGAGCAGACTATGTGGGGTTCTCATCTCCTTGAGAATCCTCATGCTCCTGATCAAGCCTTCTCACAATGGAGTCAGGGCTTCAAATGGGTGTGTTTACGTGCGCATGCAGGGCACTAGTGCGCTGGTCCAACAAAGCCCCATCCCCTCACACAGCAAGGGTTGGTGGCTTGTAGCAGCAAGACGTAGGTTACCCTCTAAGACCCCTAAAAAGCTGCCCACTGAACTACTTGGACTTAGCTTGATCTTGCAGGGCTTTTCTACCACTGCACTAGTGGTCAAAGGGAGTTACTGAGAAGTGCTGGGTTTGCGGATCCAGAGAACTTACTTGAGGAGAGAGAAAGAGGTGCAAGAAGTTGAAATGAAATCAATATTGCAGAAAAATGAACAAAAATTAATGATAAAACAAAGTTGTTGGGAGAAACTGAACCGCCAACTTGTTCTGCTGGTGGACACAATTTCTGGTGGCCTGAGGTGAAGGATGGAGCTTAGTCCTGGAGCCTTCAGCAACAACACTGGTCCACCTCCCAGTTCTACAGGTGAGAGGAATCACCTCTTTGTTCCGAATGAGGAGAAAAGCTGGGCCACAGAACAGACAAAACGTGCACATTTTATCATGTTTTCAGGTGTCCCGCTAAAGACCTCCTGTATCTTTGATAGCCAGAAGTTTATAAGATAACAGATTTAATGAGATTTCCATGCTACTAATGGAGAAGTTATAGCAAATGTTATATTAGAATAGAGACTAGATATTAAAAAGGACACAAATAAATATTTTGGCTCTTAAAAGCTTAAGTATAAAATGCCTTATTAAACTATATGAAAAACTTATGTTTGTTTCTAGTAAGTCTACTTTTTCTTCTTCTAAAGCCTTGTTCAGATTCTTAAGGGTTCCATTTTCAAGTTGTAGCTCCTGGACTGAATCCTGGAGCAATTTATTGTCGCTTTTTAAATGCTGAAGCTCGGCTTGTAGTGCTTCCAATTCTAGTTTCTGAGACAAACTCTTATCTATAGTAATAAAAAAAATTAAGTGGTTAATTTGTGAAAGCAAACTATGTCAAATATGCAATATTAGCTTTTATGGGTAACACTATAAAATGGCAATATTGACAATTTTCAATTTTTCACCTAGCAATAAATTTTCTTAGTATTTCAGAATATAATTACGTATGTGTTCTAAAACTGCCTTTATTCCCAAACCATGAAATTGTATAGCTGAGACAATTTTAGCATTGCCAGAATTCAGTTTTGCTGAAAGAACATACTGCTAGTCAAACCGCTCTATGCTTCACAATTGTAACTCTGTTTCTTCAGCCCATCTTCACTGAGGTCTGATGGCTTGTACTCTGAAACTCATGGTTGACAGGTAACAGTATCAATGGCTAGATAAAGAATTTTGGTGCCCTATTTGTCCATTTTCCTATCTTCAAAATCCAGAATATATAAAAATGATCAAGGTGTTTGATGGACTGATGTATGGAGTAAAATTAAGAGACACAGACAATACAAGAGATTTCCCGTATTGCAAAGAGAATTCTATTGAATAACACCAACTTACCATATAAAACAAGACTACGCATTCCCTTCCTACAGGACAAGGAAAATTCAATGTCTCCAAGACCCAGAACTTGGTGAGAAAGAGGGGCACAGAGAGGGGAAGGGAAATGATCGCAATCAACAGTTATTTGAAATATGTCAACACATAGGATGGAGAAGGATTATTTAGGGTGGTGATTCAAAGGGGAGTGTAGCGGGGCGGTTGCCCGCTCTAGCCCTGAAGGGGTTGGAACAACCCTGCAGAGGGCTGTGGCTGGGGAAAGCAGCAAGCCTGGGTTGATTGGGGAGGCAACTACAGCTGGGCCACGCCCCCATCAGGCCACAGCTGGCCCTTATAAAAGGGCTGTGAGCCAAACACTCAGTCAATCTTCCTCTAGCTCTGAAGGGAGAGGGACCTAGCTGCTGGGGAAGCTAAGGGTACTGGAGTGAAGCAGGGCTAGGGAAAGGCCAGAGGAGCTGGGGAGCTCCAGGCTGGCAACTCCCCAGGCTGCAGGGCCTTGTCCAAGGCCCAGAGAGGTACTGAGTTGTAGGGAAAGGCAGCAGGTCCAAAGTCCCCTGCCAATGATGAGTGGCCATTACAGACTGCAGTCGGCCCCAGTGAAACAGGGCTAGACGGTGACTGGCAGTAGCCACTGAGGCAAGGTGGAGGATAGGGGGTGGGGATTCCCCTGGGTGGGAATCCCCAGATAGTGGGTTACTGCTGGGGGCAGGACCCTGACAGGGGAGGACACCAGGGTCCGGGAGGGACACGGGGGCTAATGTCGAGCAGGATGGTGACCATCAGAGGGTGCTCTGGCTAGAAATGAGCTAAGTCCCTGGATGACCAGAAGGAGGCGCCGCAGGGGTGAGTCCCACACCGTTACAAGGGGGGAAAGGTATAACTAGAGAGGATAATCAGAGACTTCTTAGAGAGGAAGAACCGTCCGGGGGTTAAGGGTGACAGCCTAGGACTCTGGGCACCCACATTCAGTTATGTTTCAATTAGGACAAGTTATTGTTGGTTGTAGTGAAGAGCTACAGCACAAACATCTTCTGACTTATTTTTTTGTTCATAATTAGTCCCTCCAGAAAACTGAGATAATGCTCCCATTTGACACCTTAAGAACCACAGATAAAAGATAGCGAAAGCAAGAAAATGGACTTCGAAGGCATTACATTTTATTAGCTAGCCGAAAGTGCTGCCACTTGCCAAGAATAAGATCAAAACGCAAAGCAGTTATTTGGATGGCCTCGTGGATTGGAGAGTGCAGAAATACTGATTAAAATGGGAGCAGGACTAGGTCCATAAATTTAATTTTGAAATCTCATTAAGTGAGGTTAGACTTCTACAGCGATAAGTGGGAGCAGTCTCCTTCTTTACAATGGCTATTTAGCAGAATGACCTGTTCTCTTAAACCTCAGTCTGCAAAATGCATTTTCCCAACCAGATAGACAAATGTAGGGAAAAGTCAAATTAGGGCTCGGCGGGTAACATTTCATCACGTTTTAGCTTGATGGAGTCCATATACAAGCTAAAGGATAATAGTTTGAGGTA
Source organism: Emys orbicularis (assembly GCF_028017835.1). Taxonomy (NCBI): domain Eukaryota; kingdom Metazoa; phylum Chordata; order Testudines; family Emydidae; genus Emys; species Emys orbicularis. The sequence continues at coordinate 162,827,060 of NC_088685.1, read as the reverse complement.
TATTGGTTTGCTTGGGATTTTAAAACACAGGAGCACATTGTAGTATTTAATTTGCTGACCATATAGTTTTGTTTGGGACGTATTTATTCCTCATTTTAAATCGCTTTAAAACCATATAATTTTATGAGTTAGTATATTTGTATAAAGAAGTTCCATCTCAGTTTGGAAAGAGAATTGCGTGTATTAGCTGAAAGTTAATTTAACTATATCACACAGTGGGAACTTTTTATTTCTTGGGGATGCTTCAAATCACCATTTATAATAAAGTTTACAGATCCCCCACACTGAAGTAATACTTTGTAACGGGATTTAAATAGGTAGAAATGTGTCACTCACTTTTCATCTCTTCAGAATTCTTCTGGGTCTCCTTCAGAAGGTGTTGGGTTATTTTTAGTGCTTCTTCCAGCTGATGGATTTTTTCTGATTTTTCATCAGACTGGCGGCACAGGTGGTTTTTTTCCTTCTTCATTTCCTACAACAAAACATTAGTTACAAAACAGTCAATTAAGTCAATAAACTGAGAGTAGTGTGATGTGGCATACTACCCCTCTGAGTCCCATGAAGACTCTGGAAAGTTGGGCCTTGGTTTCTAAACACTTACATGACTTAGGAACACAAACTGCACTCTTGGCAATCCTCAGAGGGCAGACAATCCTTTTGGGACATCTCCCAGCTGGCACAGATCACAGCAGTACTTAGCTGGCTCAGGATATGGAACCAGGGAGCTGCAACCAGTTCTCTGTTGCCTGCCCATAGCAGATCTTGACACAGGATAGAATCCAGCCCACAAAAACGGAGTCAGTGAAGTTAAGTGACTTGCCCAAAGCCACAGAGGGGAGTCAATTTCACTGCCAGGATCAGAACACAGGAGAAGTTTCCAGTTCCAGCTCCTGTTCTCAGACCACCCATCTCTGTGTGGATGATTCAAATATATGAAGTTGCTCTTGTTAGCAAGATAGCATTAGATGCAAAGTATTATTACTCAGTAATACCTGGGGGTTCGGGATAGAAAATTTTCTAAGCATCTTTTTTCCAAATAAGTTAAGAAAAGTTAAAATACCCCATACATCTATGTCCTACCTGGGAACTTAAAATAAAAGTTATTTCTAAGAAACCCAAACTCCTGCATTGCTGGGTAACAGATGGCATGGCACTGGTGGGACTCTCTTGGAAGCAAGCCATCATTTATTCATCTACTTACTACTAGCAGATGGGCACCAGTGCACAGAAGCCAAATTCAAGAAAAGGGAGGGTCTGGATGGAAAACAACTTAAATCCTTGCTGGCACAGCACGTCTGTATTTTCAGCTATTTAAACAAGTCACCCAAAGAACATGAATAAAACCGTTGCTGCTTCTAGTTATTTTCCTTTTGTTTCACAACCTCCTAGTCCAAAATATCCAACTGTTATACCGAAACACACACACACACACACACACACACACACACACACACACACACACACACACACTCTATCATCAATTATTCTAAAATACACAGTTGTCAAGAGACAAAATTTTTAGACAATGCTGATGGATGACAAATGTCTCAAAGCTGCATGAATTCTGAGCTTCCTGTGTTCAAAATACCAATGAAATTCAAGGGGTTTAAATGGCTGAAAGGCCCGCCCCTCTTGCTGTGACTCAGCACAAGTGGCTCTGATTAAGAAGCATTCAACAAAAATCTGGAACCAACAACCTAACATAGCTGCAAAAAAATCCCATGCTCTGATGCTGGACTTTCACAAAACCATTTACAAGACATGCATTCTCCCACCTTAACGTACATCCCATCCCATCCTTTGCAATTACAATTTGGCCTCAATCACATAGGCCATCATTAACTCTTGCTTGAATAATCGAAATCCAATGTATTTAGACTCAAATGCATCTGCCCTGAAAAATCTGCAACAGTTACAGAACACAGCAGCACACCCCCTCGGTAATACAGGTTCACTTGAGTACATCAGTCCTATGTTTCACTCACTCCGCTGATTCCCCAACAGAACACTCAATCAAATCTCAGTCTTTATTTTCGAAGTTATAAAGACCATGGGCCCAAAATACCATCTTACTCTCTCCGACTTCAGTAGCTGTGTTCCTCAGGAACAACTGTCTACACATCAGAAGTAAAACTAGCATATGCAGGAGACAGGGCTTTTTCAGGAGCTGGCCCAATACTATGAAATTCACTCCTGCAAAAACTTAGAATGACAACTAACATCACCATTTTTCATATTTATACTCCCGCCACCCCACCCCACCCCCCACACCCTTTACCCTCTGGGACAATGGCTTTCAACCTCTTTTCCATTTGCGGACCCTAGAAAATTTCAAATGGAGGCGCAGACCTCTTTGGAAATCTTAGACATAGTCTGTGGATCCCCACAGACCACGGGTTGAAAACCACTGTTCCGTTGTAACGACAACCTTTCGAGGACCCCTTAGACAGTCTGCAAACTCCCAGGGGTCTGTGGACCAGAGGTTGAAAACCACTGCTCTGGGGGATATGGGAGAAATAGAAACCTCAAATAACAGATGCTAGTCACCTTAATTATTCTTAACTCTGGAAAGCATTCCGATACAACAGCAATTGGCACAATATAAGAACTTAAAAAAAAAAAAACTCTGATCTTGCTTCTATGACTATTCTGACTTCTCTTCCCTTTCATTTTCCTTCTAATTCCAAATTAAAAGGAAAATATTTTAATCTACAATCAAGGTTTTTTTTAAATCAAAATTTACAGCCAAATCCTTTTAGTGTAAATTGGAATAACTTTATTGATTTCAATGGAGCTATGCTGATATATTCCAGGTCAGGATCTGGCTTCATAGTTAGAATTTTGATGATAATGCTAGTCTATAGTGCTTGAAAAAGTAAAAATGTACAAATCATTTTGGGGATTTTCTCTTGCTTTAAATTGATTGTGTGACCAAAAAAGTACCCATTCCTCCACGAAATCTTGGAATTAGGCAAAACACACTTATACTTAGGAAGCAGCTAATGATTCTAGAATTTCCAAATGAACTCAAACAGATATTTAATATATTTTATTTTTAGGACTAAACAAAGAGTCTTTTGAACCATACGACATAATTAGATTAGACAAATAATTCCATATGAACTGTAACCCTATCTGTAGTATGCTGGTGCAAAATAATTTTTTTAAACCCTGACCATACAACCAATTTTGTGCCTGGGGTCAGTCCACATGGAATCAATTGCAAAAACTACAAGATCAGGGCCTTATTTTGTATCACATCTATAGGTCTTGTGACAGGGTCGGGCCAGAGGGCTACAGGAGAGTGATCCTATTGGGATCCAGGAAGTGGGCGGGCCAAAGCCGGCCAAAGCCCGCCCACTGCTAAAAGATCCCCCCAGCCTTAGCGGGGGATCCACAAGACCTGGAAACCAAGTGATTTTGGGGGACAACTAATGAAATAACAGGGACAGGAGTGCGGTCAAAGGGTCCGAAGGGAACCTGAATGGGACACTGAGCAGAGAACCCCGGACAGCGCCCACTGCTCCTCGAAGGCGTCAAGGGAGTCAGTGGATGCCGCCCAGAGGAACTCTGCCCGGATGCATGAATGGACGGAGGATCAGAAAGAGGCCCCACAGTCACAGGAGACTCCATTGGCCAACCTCCTCTCCCTGGTTTTATAGATGGCCATTTTAGCCAGGGCCAGGAGGAGGTTGACCAGGAGGTCCCATGACTTTGTGGGGCCACGGATAGAGAGTGCATCAATAAGGAGGTGAGGGGAAAAGTGCAGCCAGAAACGCAACAGGATATCTGTGAAGACCCGGAATAGGGGCTGCAGCCTGGCGTACTCCAGGTAAACGTGCGCCAGGGTCTCCCTCACGCCGCAGAAGAGGCAGGTGTCCCGGGACAGGGGTGAACCGCGCCAAGTACATGCCCGTGCTCACGGCCCCATGAAGGAGCTGCCAACTGACATCCGCGGCAGGCCTTGGGAGCAGGGTGGAGTATAGGCTGGCCCACCGGGGCTCCTCGCCCTCTAGAAGTGGCAGGAGGTCCCGCCACTTTGTGTCGGGGTGTGACGCGAGAGTGAGGAAGTGCAGGGTGTGGAGCACGAGCGTGTATAGATGTTTCCTTGGCGCAGTCTGGAAACGAACCGGCTTCAAGTCGTGTAGCCGGCTTACGGTGAAAGGGCGGGGAGGCCGGTTGGGTCCACAGGGCAGGGGCCCGCTACAGGAGAGTGAGAGAAGGCAGATATATTAGCCCCAGATTAAGCAGGTCCCTTTTCCCTGGGTAAGATAACAGGGGCAGTTCCAGAAAAATCAGGAATTTTCTGGAACCAATTAAGGCAGGCAGGCTAATTAGGACACCTGGAGCCAATTAAGAAGCTGCTAGAATCAATTAAGATAGGCAGGCTAATCAGGGCACCTGGTTTAAAAAGGACCTCACTTCAGTCAGTGAAGGGTGCGCAAGGAGCTGAGAGTGAGAGGGCGTGCCGCTGGAAGACTGAGGAGTACAAATGCTATCTGGCATCAGGAGGAAGGTCCTGTAGTGAGGATAAAGAAGGTGTTGGGAGGAGGCTATGGAGAAGTAGCCCAGGGAGTTGTAGCTGTCACACAGGTGTTACATGAAACACTGTAGACAGCTGCGATCCACAGGGCCCTGGGCTGAAACCCAGAGTAGAGGGCAGGCCCAGGTTCCCCCCTTCCCCCTCCCCCCTATTGGATATAAGAGGAGTCAGGGTGACCAGACAGCAAGTGTGAAAAATCGGGACAGGGGGTGGGGAGTAATAGGAGCCTATATAAGAAAAAGACCCAAAAATCGGGACTGTCCCTATAAAATCGGGACATCTGGTCACCCTAAGAGGAGTTGACTTGGACTGTGAGTCCCACCAGAGGGGAAGGTCCCTGGCCTGTCCCCCTGACCCAAGGTGGGTCAGCAGAGACTGCGGGGATTGTTCTCCTTCCTTTTCCCCATGCTGGCCAGTGATGAGGTTAGCTGAATGAACGGCAGGTTTGAGCCACAAAAGTGTCCAAACTGAGGGCTGCCGTGAATCTCTGAGGTGAGCAAATCCGCCAATAAGCGCAGGGCCCACCAAGGCAGAGGAGGAACATTGTCACAGTCTTAAGATGGTCCAAAAAAGGACAGCCAGATTAAGACAGTATCGAAACACAACTTCTGGTGGAAATACACTATTCTCCAACACACAGCTTGCAGAGTTCCCCTGTGAGTCAGTAAGGCCTAAATGGCACCAGTTCTTACTGATTTCCAGTTTAATTTATTAATTATTCCAGTTGCCCCTCTGATTTCTTTACCTCAAAGTTTCTCCTCAGCTCATTTTCCTTTGACTGGCTTGCCAGTAAAGCCCGTGCTGCTCTGCACATCTTCTGTGTCAGCTCATTGGAGTTGTTTTCCAAATGGTGTTTCTGGGCTATTGCCTATGAGGAAAACACATCACATTTTATTTGTAGTCATATTTAATCTATTTGAAAAAATTAAAAATTCCTGATGTCCCTTTAAATGATGAGCTCCAAAGATATGTTATAAAACAAAGCAAAAAGAATAAGCTATGTTCTGCTTCCTCTTACAGAAAGAGAACTTTGGAGTAACTGTTGACTTCTGCGTTGTATAACTAAGAGCAGAATTTGGCCCTAATCCTTGCAACTCAGCATGATGGCTTTAAAAAAGTACAATTAAAAATAGCCCAGATATCTGAAAAATCCATCCTCCTTTCACTGTCCAGTCCCGGGTTCTAGATTCTGTATCATACCAAAAACAGTACATGTTAAGGTAACACAAATCTTTAACTCAAGACTGGGCAAGGTTATGAAAAATATTTTCAGGCACATTTTCAAGTATATAGTTGTAATGTATAAATATATTCATAATTTAAGCAATATTTATAGTACAGTCTGTTAATGATTGGGAATCCTAACCAGAGCTTTCTTTTAAGTTCAATCATAAGGGCAGCAGATTTAACACTTGCTCTCAATTTTTTTTAACGTAACATATTTTGTCAAAGCAAGCACCTATTAGGTTTAGAAGATGCTTCCCCATTCCCACTCAGTCCTCAACTGCTCATTTGAGAGGTAACATTTAGCTGTTGGACTGATGATCAGCTATCACCAAATATGCCATTGAACAGCCAACAAACAGAAAGGATCAATACCAAACTAGACTCAATTCTGTACAATCCAAATATCAAGAGATTGACAAATTACTCTACCTTTTCCACTTACTATATATTCAAGGAATAGGTTACATGTTCTTAAAAACCAGTATTGGTACACCTTAATTCCCCGTATTTATGGACCAACAAAGACATTCAGCTTGCACCTCTGTCTCCAGAACTACATTCTTCGGGGGTAAGGGAAATTAGTGTAGTGCTATGCTCAATCTTAAATATATCACCTGACTTTATATCACTATCTAAACCAGGAAGTTAACAAGACCATAACTGTAACACCACCAAATTCTAACTGGTTTTCAACCTTTTTAATCTGTTTTATATCTGTCATAAGAGCTCTATAGTACTCCAAATTAAAAAGGAAGTAAATTTATTACCAACATCAAGAGAGAAAAAAATGAGAATGAAATAATTTAGTTCCATTCTAGAAAGGAGTACGCTTTTCTGGATAAAAACCTTTAGACGTCCAAGTTTCAGTATGAATCGAGTGTTTCAAGAGTAAACATGGAAAGAAGAGTATGTGTAGTGGTTAGTATTTTCTCCTCTGTAGAAAATGTTTGATTAATGTGCTCACACAGCTAGGATGACACATAGCTATGCCGGACAGCTATCGTGGACAAATTTAGAACCTCTGTATTAAGTCAGTGTAGACCATGTGTATCAAAAATAAAAAAGCAGTTTTCTATTAGAGAGTGTGGGTAGAAAAGAAGCAGTGCTCAAATCCAAACAAGGCTAAAGGGAACGGTTCCAGGGCATTACCCCCAAACTGCCTTTGGGCCCATCTGCTACCTCAGTTTACCTTCAATCTTGCATCAAACCAGCTATCACATGTGGCGATTTTACAGTAGTGCTCTCTTCCAGTTTGGTTTATTATCATAACACAACACTCAAACATACCCTTACCAGCCTCAATTATTCCTTTCCATTTCTAATGCCTCAAGTTTTTCCAGGTCTTTATCAGAACATGCCCATCCCTGCAGTCCAGCCCCTCTCCTAGCTGGGATTTCTGCATCCTGCAGGTCCATCAATGGAGGCTTATCCCTGCACAGTTTCCAGTTCCTTGTAAATCTCTTCCCCCAAAAGTCTTCTGCCTTAGAGTTCTGGAAAATTGTCACCTGTCCTCTTCACAGGCTCTCTGCCTGGGAACTAAGGAGAGAGAGAGTGTCTCTCTGAACTTTTGGGGCGTGGGGGGGGAGGGGTCTCTCTCTTGAATGACTACAGGCTGCCATGCATCTAAACCAGCAGGCCTGGTTTAGATGAATGCTTCTGTCACATGACCCTTGTATTCATTCCCATCATACAGGGAGATGGGCTAAACCTGAGAAAAAGTGCAGCTGTGCCCCAGTCTTTTAATGGACCAGCTCACCCTGTGACAGGAACATATCGCAGCTTGCTCTGACCTGGGATGTATTTAGTTGCACTTAAATATTAGTCATGTCTAGAGCTTTAAACACAAAAAAGAGGACAGTTAAATTTTTACATAAAATAAAAACTCAGCATCACCACTTCCATTTGAATAGTTCAGATATTAAAAATCCTACGTTGTCAAATTCTGCCCGTAGACCACGGTACTCATGCTTGGCTTGCTGCAAGTCCTGGTTCAGTATGATCTCCTTGGCCTGCTGAGCCACTGTCTCTAAGGCACGGAGCTGACGTAATACTTCCTAGAAATGTAGAAGATGGGGGAGGGGGAGGGAGGAGGGGAGAGAAACACACTCCTGTTACATGTTTCTAGTCAAGTTACTATAACTATTAACACTGGAAAACATGGGGGAGGGACTGTAAATAGTCTCTGTAAATAGTTACTAATTACACTAAAGCCCTCTCTTACAGAAGCAAAAAGAGTTTAAAAACCATTTTTAAGTAAAGCATAAATTCTGTTATGGCCACTAATGGCCATGACTCAGTTTGGCCAATCAGAGTAGCCTACTGAATCTGTTACACCAATACAGGTGGATCAAAAAAATACTAGCAAATAATGGAATGAAGCTTATATATCAATTCAAAAGTAGATCTCCATAACAACATTGAGCATTACAACTAAGCAACCAGACTAATCCCCAATAATCATGATCCTTTGGGGGAAAAAATTCCCTTCTTTGCTATGATTACATGTTTAACTTACTGCTGTAAAAATGTTTTTTGTGAGGAAACTGCCTTAGTTTTTTTCATTTTGACTTACCATAAGACTGAGTAGCAACAGAAGCTTGGTAGAGGGGCATTCACTCCTCCCGCCTCAGTTCTGGGGGAGCAGAACTTCACTAATGCACACCTCCTAAGATCCTTAGGAATCTAGCCCATCTCCTGCAATCTTTAGGAGATGCAAAGTAGATATCCATCCAGGTATAATTAGTTTTTGAGGCTTCTTCCCAGCCCCACGGTCCTTATGGTTGGGGCTCTACATGAATTTGAGAGGGGATTTATGTGGGGGAATAGGGCTATGAGGGGCACAGGACTTTTAGTAGAGGGTGTTGAGGTTGGTAAGGAAAAGAGAGAGCTAAGTGGGGGAGCAGAAAGTGGAGGAAGATAGGGAAGGGAAAGCACTAGTGGCGTCTCCTGGCAACAAACCTCTCTGCCAAACTTCTCTTGGCAGCAGTTGCAGGACTCCCCTCTAACAAATCACAGCAGGTTTGTCAGATGGAGAAGGTAGTGAAGTGCTAGTGCTTCCCCTCTGCTTTCTCCTAAGCACCCTCCTATCCTCCAGCAAGACACCTGCTCCATCCCATGTCCTCAAGTACCCCCACAGCCTGTTCCCACTCTCATTGCCAGCCAGAGACCCATCCTATGAAGTCCCCAACCCTTTTGGATCCCAGTGATCCATTTCCCCAAATCTTTATGTCTCCCCCACTTACCCCCAGCCTCTCTGCCCTCATACCCTTTCCAAAGGCCCACTCCTACCCTGGGCTGGCCTGCCAGGAGCAGAAGAACGCAGGTGGGGAGGGTCACACTCAGGAATAAGTGAGCCAATTACTAGCAAAATGTTCACACTTTTTTTCTGATTTTTTTTATCATCTAACAATAATTTGGGGGGGAACAAATTGGTAGCCTGCCTGCCCAGCCTACCTTGAAGAAATACGGATTCACTTCCTCTTACCAAGTTATAACCACCAGACTACTATTATCAACAGGTAGGGAACATGGCTCTAGTCAATTTAATTCGTGGTAGGCCAATAAATTGTTTCACTAACAAATGCAGATCCATCCAGCTGCCAAACTAAAAGAAAAGAAAAAATCCAAATAAAAGTAGCAAGGGAGAGTGTGACAAAGGAGAAAAAAATGAAAGCGGGAAGGTCAGAGTGGAGATACTGAAAATATTTTCCCACTAACTTACCCTCAATTTGAATACGAGCTACTAAAATTTGCCCCTTAGTAGCAAAATCAGAATATCATGTTACAAAAAAGTTATTTTCCTTACACTAACTGGTTTCTTTTGAGATGTTTTGGCTACATGGATCCTGCTCTAGGTGTGCATGTGCCCCATGTGCATGAGATTGAGTTCTTTTGGGTTGACAGTGCACCGTGTAGCATCAGCAGGTATCTTAATATGCACGCACACACACACGCACCCCCCTCACACACACATAACACCTGTGGGCAAAGCAGGCCCAGCCACTTCTCAGTTTCTTTGCCAATACAGAATCCCAAAACTAATGGATTTCACAAGAGTAGAGGAAGAGGACTGGTCATGGGGTCCATGTGGGCAGAACAGCCAGAAGAACCAGAATTACTGTAAGGTAAGTAATTGGAGTTTTGTCTCCCAGTATCTGTTAACATGGATCTCACTTTAGGTGACTAGCAGTTATCTCCCTATGGAGGGGGATGTGAAGAGTCTAATTTACATAAAGACTGCAGGACTGCCCTAACAAACTGGGCATCAGATCTAGTAGTTGCAACTAGTGAGTAGTGCTGAATAAAAGTATGCAATGAGCTCCAACTGGCTCCCTAGCAAATTTCTGACATAGGAACCTTCCTCAAGCATGCCCATGTCACTTGGGGCCTAGTATAGTTTGCTTTAATATGAGAAGGTGGATCTAATTTATTTAGTTCACAGAAGATGAACTAAATATTAACTTTATGCAGTCAAATATCCATTTCAAAAGTCTCTGGGTTGAAATAATGAGCCCTCTAGACCTATCCCAAATATTACAAAAAAAGTTCTAGGCCAGTTATGGAAAGGCTTTGTTCTATGGAGGTGGTAGAAAAGTGCCCTAAAGACACCACTCATATGAAGTTTTGCCTCTCCAGGAGTCAAATGAGGTTTGGGGGGGAACACTGAGGGTGTATGCACTGATGCAAACAAAAGCCTGAGACCACTCTGAATAAGAACCTAGGGCAAGATCAAAGAACAGTCATCTTGTCTTTGTGAAATATAGTAAAAGAGGTCCTGCCATTAACGCCTAAATCTAGCTTATCCTTTGAGCGGAGATAACAGCCACCAAAAATCCTGTCTTGATAGAGAGGTGATAAAGGCTCTAACAGGGACAGGGGGGAGATCATTAGGTCCAGGAATACAATACTTTGGTCCCAGGAAGGTCCCTCACTTGGGGAAGTGTAGTTGCTGTAGCCAACTACACTTGAGCACCACAATCTCCAGCCCCAAGTTGGAGGCCACTCTTTCAAGCAGCTCCTGGTGGGCACGGAAATCGTCGGGTAGCAAAAGGTTGGCAGGTCCAGCCACCGCCTCGTCAGGGAACGAGGCAGCCATGAGTGTTGCAGCTGGTTCATCCTCGGCATAGCCAAGGCCTGGCCCTCAGAAACTACCAAGGGTGCCTGGAGAGAATATGAGCACGGCATGGGAGGGAACCCCCAAAGGGTCCAATACAACACTGGGGTGGCCATTGGGTGGATGGCCAGGGACCCGATGGCGGGCCTGCTGAGGGCTCTGGCCCATAAGACCAGTGCTGATGATGCCGAGGTGCTCGATGCAGAGTTGGAGCGGCATGGTTCCAACGCAGGGCACAGGGCAGCCTCCATCAACATGGCTTTTAATCAGATATCCCTGTCTTTAAGAGTGCGAGGTCTGAAGTTTTTGCAGATCCTACACTTCTCTTTAATATGCGCCTCTCTGAGGCACTTAAGGCAGCTCGTGTTCAGGTCACTAATAGACATAGGTTTGCTGCACCCAGCCCATGGCTTAAACCCCAGGGACCGGGGCATACCCCGTCCTTGAGGCTATGTCCCTAATGGGACTCCGCTCCTAAATACTAACTACTAACACTACAGTAACGATATACAAGAAAAACTCAGAGTCCAAAGTTAGAGAAACCACTATCGGACTTGTGAAAACAAGAAACGTTCCAACAACCGTCACTGGTGGAAAGAAGGAACTGAGAGGGCATGGGGCCAGCAGGGCCCAATGTACCAGCACATAAGCACAGGGCTCCAGAGGTTGCCAAAGCCGGCCCTAGGGGGTGCGCACACACCAAATATGGAATCGACATGAGCAAGCACTCAAAGAAGAAGAATCCAATCTTGCGTGCCTGAGGCACATATGCACCTAGAGTGGGATCTACATGGACAAATACTCAATGAACAACTTGTTCACTCTGGTAACAGCAGTCTGGAGGCAACTTTAAACTTGTGAAAAAATGGGTCTTGTCTTACCTTTTCCCGTTCTTTTCTTTTCTCTTCTAAGGAGCGACGATTAATTTCAACTTCGCTTTGCCATTTCAGTAATCTTTTCATGTTTTCCTCCATCATTTCAGTCTATAAAAAGTTTAATCATAAATCACAGTGATGCAAGGGGAATATTTATTATTTGTACTACAATAGCAATCCCGCCCCCGCAATCAGGATTGAAACCCCACTTTAGTAGGCACTGTTAAAAAACAAAACAAAAAAAAAAAAACACATACATACAAGGAAGTCATGGTCTCTGCCCCCAAACTGCTTACAGTCTTCCATGACCTAGTGAACACCCACACAGGTATCCCATCCCAAACTGATAACAGATTACACTTGGCTATAGTACAAGTGTGTGCTAAGTTTCAATAAATGAGCAGCAAAAACTAGAAGTGTTTAGGCACAGGAGATAAATTCAATGCAACTTTCAATTTACAGTGAATCAGCACATTGATTCAACTGAAAAAAATTAGTGAACTATTTTGAACAGCAAGAACAGAACAATTTTCATTGTTTAAAGTAGGTTAGACTGAAATTTTAAACTGAAAATCAATATGCTAAGAATGTCCTTTTTAGAGGAAATTCTCCTATTAGAAGTGTTTCAGTTTATCTGTCATTTTATTAAAATAATATATTGCTTGTAATTTTGGTGGTTTATAAAGAACTAGAGTACACTGAAACCCCATTTAATAAATTCCCAGTGTAATTTCTATTGTGAAAACAATCTGCTGATAAAAGTCTGAAAGTTGCCCAAAGCACACTACTATACATTTTCTCAGAACACAATACTACCGTCGCTCCTTTGCCTCTTACAGTTTCATTGTATTCACAGCATGTTAGGGAGACTTACAACCAATTCACCAGAAAGCTGTCCTAGCAGAATAACTGTTTTTCTCTCTACAGAACACATTTTTATTTTCTGAAATCTTTTCTTTAAGACAAGTAACTATTTTTAAAGGTAATAAAAAAGTGAACTGCTGATAAGATTTAAATCATCTTCATGGTTGGATGCTTTTAAAGCAAAAGATGAACAATTTACTTGAATATAATTTTAAAAGGATGTGAAAAATGCTACTGGCATATGTGGAGATATATTTCATTTTAATTTATGCTTTATTGAAGTGAGGAACTATGCAGAAGAAAAAATGCTGCTTTTGCTTTATTTCTTAGTAGTTTAACACAGTACAGTACTGTATTTGCCTTGTGGGGGGGGGGGAGGGAAAGGGGGTGTCTCTGCTGCTGCCTAATTGTGTTCTTCTGGTTCCAAATGAGATTTGTGTGGTTGACTGATCAGTTTGTAACTCTGGTGTTCGTAACTCTGAAGTTCTACTGTACATTATGGAGCCACCATGAGCAAGCACATACATAGTTAAGCTTTGTTGGAGAACTGTGTAATGAATTGTGTTAGTCAAATATGTACTAAGTAATGTTAGAGAAATTATTATATATAATACTATAAGAAAATAGGAAGGAATTTTTGCTTTTTGTATGTATTTCTGCTGCTTTAGATCATCAGATTTTGCTGAAACAGTCTGTAAATCAGAAAACTGGTTTGTGTGTTTCATATATAAAGTTCTTGACCAAGCAGATAGCAGGATAGAGAAGAGAGCTGTTAGCTTTCAGTAAGCCAGGTACAATCCCTCATCCTCCACCCGTCCATTCGACCAGCTAACAAGTAAAAACTCAAGACCACAAAAACAGATGAGTAAAAAGAACAAAAATTGCTGTAATGTAAGTACAACTGCATGGAGCCAGTGAGCGTGACAGCAAGGAATAGATGCATTGGGAACTACACAGATATAAGTAAGTTTTAGCAGAATAAGCAAAAAATGTATTAATTTGGGTTAGTTATTGTGATTTATGCAGGAGAATCTTTTAATTAGGGGGTTAGAGTGGAATATATACGGATAAAGACACAGATGAGGTAGCTTACTATACTGAGTCTGCGCAAAGTTACAGAACAGAGGATTAAAAAAATAGATGATTGACATAATAGTGGAGAAGATACAGAGGAAAAATAGCCAAGCATAGCAGAGATTTGAAAAGAGTCACCCTGTCCCCAAGAAAGATAACTTGAGCATTTCCTTTTCTTGCCTTATCTTTTTTTGAATGTTTATGTAATTCATAGGTGATAGTAGCATTTTCTGAAAACATATATAATAAAGGCTAAAATAAATTGTTTCCGCCTAAATTGAAGTGGATTTGGTTCTCACCCAACAGGTTGACATTGGCATTTAAAGTGGAACTAAAAATCCCTGTTTCACAGTATAATAAATGTATCTACTTTCCAAGTTTAGCAGAGTTACACTTTAGACGACATTAAGTTTCTGCATCAAATAGTTTCTTACTTTGCCAAAGAAAACAATTTAAAAAAAAATCACAATATTAATAAAATTCACCACTTGTTCTCTCACCTTTTTCTGGGTTTTGAATATTCCGGTGGCAACCCACCCCAGACTCTTCATATATTCCATATTTAATAATATAATTTGTAATTCAGTCAGATTTCCAACTCATTTAAAGAAGCTAGACTGTAATAAGAAAAGCTCTTAACAGTCACACCTAGAGGTTATGGTGACAGAGTTATGCCAGTAACTCAGGTGATTTATAAGTAGCATCATTGTGACATCCGAAGTAGCAACCAATCAATCTTTCCTCTGCAATTTGCTCAGTAACTCAGGTGATTCATAAGTAGCATCATTGTGACATCAGAAGTAGCAACCAATCAATCTTTCCTCTGCAATTTGCTATCAGTCACTGAAGTGGAGAGGGCCTATTCACAGGTCAAAAGTTCTCATTGTTAAATTACTTGAACATCTGTATACAAACATGGTAATAACACTGGATTGGCTCAATGTCCCTGGCCTCAACCTACTCCCAGCCAAGACCTTCTCTCAATGGGGGCCTCACAGAGGTAGCAAAGAACAGCCATTACCGTACCTCTCCAGAGGGAAATTCTTAACCCCCATTCATATGATGGTATAATCTTCAGCATCCTGTATATAGGATGTAGGAAGCAGCAGAATTTTCTAACATTCTTAAGTAGGCAGCAGAATCTGCATGCATATATAAAAACCCTGACAGCAAAGGGTAGGTGACAACCATCACATCTACAGAAGACACATGTGGTGGTCCCTTTCCCCATGGCAACATAACTTCTTTAATCTAAGTGTGTATGGAGGGGCACAAAGGGGATGGGAAAAGAGTTAAGCTAAAGATAAATATGAAGAATCATGGAATCCATGACTTGCATGAGCTACAATGTTCTACCAAATGCACAGGAAAATTGTGGAGCTGCAGCAATTGGCAGAGGCCAAAACATTCAGCTGAACTTCCCCATGTTCTCAGGAATTCCTGTAGCTCCTCAGAGTTTCTCCAATAATCTCAACTCAGAGTGCCTGCAAAGTTCAGAAGCTCCACCAGAACCTGCAGTGCTCCTGGTAACAACAGAACCTGAGGAATACAGACTGGTTAACCCCTATCGTACTTCTAAGCACTACAATGTTTCCTGTTACTTAGCTCCCCCGTTGTTCTCTGCATAACACCGGGGGCTCTCTGCCAGCTTTCTTTCTTTGCATGGAAAAGATTTCAAAATGTCTTAAAAAAATAATGAAGAAAATCCCCAGGCAGAAACCAAACCAAACAAATCATTAAAATCTGTGAGTAAAGTTGACAGTACATGTAAGTGTTTTTTTACATTCATAATAATGCTGCAGTTATTAAAAACAAACAAAATCAAGCATTAGAAACCAAGGTAATTCAGAGTTAAGATCAAAATAAAAGACAGCCTAACATTTGAAAGTAGGCAAGTCCCTCTGCCCCTAAAGCAGGGGTGGGCAAATTTTTTGGCCCGAGGGCCACATCGGGGTGCAAAACTGTATGGAGGGCCGGGTAGGGAAGACTGTGCCTCCCCAAACAGCCTAGCTGCTTTACATATTTCCACAACAGAAATATATCAGCCATGATGCCTAAGCTCTGGTAGAATAAATGCTGAATGAAGCAGGAGAATCCATATTAACCACTTATTAAACAGGCCCTCACACAGTCATATATGCACCTAACTGGATGAAGATCTAAAAGATTTCAGCCTTTGCAAATTAACATGCCAAAGCACGTCTGACATTCAACATAGAGAGCATAGCAGCAGCCTTAGAAGCGGGTGGTTCAGAGAAAAATATAGGCAGATGAATCTGCTAGTTCAGATGTAAGTCTGTGACAACTGTCAGTAGGAACACAGGATGTGTCCTAAAGACGCTTTGTCCGGACATAAGATAGCATAAGTTGGGCTTTGAGCAGGGAGTTGGACTAGATGACCACCTGAGGTCCCTTCCAACCCTGATATTCTATGATGATATGACCCAGGGCCTGAAGCTAGTCTCATTGCTTTACCCATTAAGTACATCTGGAGCAGGGCTTCTCTAGATTTGCAGGTCCTGCAAGTGAAGGACTTGCAAATAGCACATTTTCCAGGGATATTCCCCCAGACAAAATAAATATTTTAAATGCCAAACATTAAAGGGTATAGTGCCCTTGTTTGATGGGCAGTATGTAAATCCAGGGGACTTAGAAGAAGCCATCCTGGCACCAGAAATAAATAGCTATTCTGGTTAAAAAACCAAAATGCCAATGGGCAACAACTAACCAGCCCTATCTATACTATGCACAAATTTGAAAAGAGCCAGTTATTTTGTTAGCACTGCTCACTGCCCATGTTCTTCTCGAAGCCAGGAGGCATGAGAAGAACTGAGTGGCGGCTGGCCTGCTCCACCCTTTTATGCCCTCGGTGCAGGACATGAGGCCGCTCAAGGTGCATGAGACTCTGAACATGGGTGAGTGGGGTACATTGCACACCGTCAGCAAACTGTGCATATGGATAACCACTCGAAGGGGAAAAAGTTACAAAGGGATAGCAGTGGTCTGTTCACTAAACCGATAATACACTGGCTTTTACAAATTGTCCTAGAGCCAGTACAAAAAGCCCTTGATCAAAACACCAGTTCAGTATGGAGACCTAATCTTGCAAACTCTTATGTGAAGGACTTGAAAACAACACATTTTCCAGGAAGAAAGATTAGAGGCTAGAGTCACTGACGAGGCAGAGTTGAGGTTGTTTGAGAGCCTTAATGATACATTTCCAAATTTTTAAATGTTGGGTTGCGATTTACGTTTAACTTAAAAATACAGGAAATTCAAAGTTAATACTTGTTAGTTTTAATTACTACAAATTTATTGTAAGGCACTCTCATTCTTAACTCGAGTTTACCCAAGTATTTAGCCTGCGATAGTTTAGAATCCAAGTAACTTTCCCCTGAATTTATGGTAGTTTAGGCTGAAAATGTTAAACTATATGACAGTGTCCCTTTAAGGTCACAATTGGCCACCAGGTGTCATTCTTGCTCTATGTAATATTATTGGTAGGGACTACGGTCCATTTTGGTCAATTTTACCGTCATAGGATTTTTAAAACCATAAATTTCATGATTTCAGCTATTTAAATCTGAAATGTCATGGTGTTGCAATTGTAGGGGTCCTGATCCAAAAAGCTGTTGTGTGTGTGTGTGTGGGGGGGGTCACAATATTATTGTGGGAGGGGGCGTTTGCGGTGCTGCTACCCTTACCACTGTGCTGCTGCTGGTGGCGGCGCCGCCTTCAAGCTGGGAGGCCGGAGAGTGGTAGCTGCTCGCTGGGAGCCCAGCTCTGAAAGCAGAGCTACTGTCAGCAGCAGCACAGAAGTAAGGATGGCATGGTATGGTATTGTCACCCTTACTTCTGCGCTGTTGCAGGTGGGGCACTGCCTTCAGAACTGGGTGCCTGGCCAACAGGCACTGCTTTCTGGCTGCCCAGCTCTGAAGGTAGCACAGAAGTAAGGACCCTCAATTTGAGAAACACTGGTCTCCCCCATGAATCTGTATAGAATAGGGTAAAAGTACACAAATGACCAGATTTCATGGTCCGTGATGCGTTTTTCATGGCTGTGAATTTGGTAGGGCCCTACTGGAGAAGATGTTCCAGATCTTCAGTGAATCATGCCCAAAGGCATGAGTCTGCAAGATGCTAAGTACCTGCTAAGAAGTGCTTGGACCCTTGCAGAAAATGGCAAGCTAATTAAGAACTGAAGGTTGTCCAACATAATGCATACTTTCAATTCATTATCCTCAGGATGTTCTAAGAAACATTATTCAAGTATCTTGAATCTTGTAAATATGACTGAATGTTTGACACACACTACTGCTAACAATAATTATAAAAGCAGCCAGAAGAGGCCTGGTGCAACATGGTACAGTACCTGGGCAGTACCTTGATCATGTTGTGCTGTCATTCTATTCAATTCATCTCTAATTTTGTGCAAAACAGAATCTTTTTTCTGTGCATTCCAATTTTGTTTTCTCCAGCTGGAGTTGAATTTCTTGAAGTTTGTTCATATGGAATTTCTTTTCTTTTTCTTGATCTTGTAGCAGATGTTCCAGTTCTTGAACTCTAAAGCTTAATTCTTAATTTAAAAGAAAAAGGATTAATATGATGCCTTCTACTTAAAAAGGTATTTACTGTATTAGTACTTTAAAGCAGCCTACACATTCTAATTAGACATATTCTATGCACTTGATAAGATGCAAATAAAAAAATAACTACTTAATAACTGCTTATCAGGTTAAATATGTAGCAATATAAAAAATTTTAAACATCTATTATCAAATTAGGAAAATTGAAAGGCCTTTAAAAGTCTAGTTGGCACAATTTAGGTTTATTTTTTGAGCTTGGATAGTGACTGTAGATCAGTTTCACTTTGTTTTTTACTAGCTTCATTTTCTGATTCTTATGCATTGGCACAACATCGCAGCGTTTAGGCCACAAATTTTGCAGAGGCTCTTTGTCAGGGGTTCTCAAACTGGGGGTCGGGACCCCTCAGGGGGTCTTGAGGCTATTATGTGGGGGGTCACAAGCTGTCAGCCTCCACCGCAAACCCTGCTTTGCCTCCAGCATTTATAATGGTGTTAAATATATTAAAAAGTGTTTTTAATTTATACGGGGGGGGGGCACACTCAGAGGCAGGGGTCACCAGTACAAAAGTTTGAGAATCACTGCTCTTTGTTTATAAGAACTACCTCCACTGGAATTTTCTAAAACGTTATTGAAATATTTCTATTTGGTCTTAAGTTTTGAAAAAGCTGCTTCTTAAGAAAAACTATTACAAACCTGTGTTTTGGGCCAAATTTAACCAAATAGTGTTCATTTAACTTATTCAATGCATGTCTCCCTTTTTGGAAGGGGCTTTAGTAAATATAATATAGGGTCTTTTTTTCACATCACTAAAACACTGCATATCTAAAAATCAAAACTGCTTTTGTCATGATACACGTGTGTGTGTTTGGGGAGGCTCAGAATCTATAGTTTCTTTTCCACAGACTTCAATGGAATTTTGCACATGAAGAACAGTAATCATCAATTTCAGATTATTAGCATGTGAAATAAATGATCTGATCATTCTTTTATGAAGACCTATTCCACTGGTACTCTATCTGCAAACAAACAGATGGCAGCCAATAGCAGTTGAGAATTTTCCTTTTTTCAGTCATTGACCCTTCACCCTGCCCCATCCCCTTCCTCCTCCCCCGCCCAACCCCCCACCCCCCCCAACCAAACAAAAAACAACAACCTTCAGGCTTCCAAAGCTGAAACTTCATCTTAGGTTTGCAATTAACTTTACGATGTGACCGTGCATATAAACTAAGCCTTGAATGAAAACTCTTCCCATTTAAACTAACGGTAAGCAAAGGGTGAGTGTTTGAATTGAGACAACTATCCTGCAGAACAGCATTACCATTTAAAAAATTATCTTTTCCGAAGACCATTTGCCAACGATTTTGGCTTAATTGGATTAAAGTAGAAATCTAAGAAAGGAGACCCATCCATTCACTGAAAAAAAAAATGGAGGATACAGACACTGTCCCAAACACTTCCAACAATGTAACAAAATTTACTGACAGAAAATCTGAAGACCAAAGACAGGTGGCAGAGCAGAAGACATGAAATGGCCTTAAGTCACCGGTCACCTTATCTGCTGAAGATAAGGTTCATCCTATAGTGTTCATTAAATGTTTACAAAGACTTCCAAGGGGATATTCTGCACAGCTGCACTGACACTATGGCTACACTACAGCTTAAGTCGACATAAGTTGTGTTGCTCAGTCGTGTGAATTAGTCACCCACCTGAGCGACATAACTTACACAGAATTAAGCGTCAGTGTGGACAGCACTGTGTCGGCAGGAGACATAGCTACCACCGCTTGCGGGGCCCGGAGTAATTAAGCCAGCGGAAGATCTCTATCCCATCGGCTTAGAGTGGCTACACTAGAGAGCTTAAGCTTAAGCTCTCTAGTGTAGCCGTAGGGGGGATGGTGGGGGGAAAGACTTCTCATTTGAAGAAGCTCCAGATGCTCATTCTACTATGGTTTTAGTTTAACCAGGCAAGGATCTCCATGAAAAATGACTTCTTGATAGAACAGATTACTCTACAGGATCTTCCAAAGAATTAAATTCAAAACCACAATAAAACAAGTCAGTTTCTTAGCTCAGTTAATTTTTTCATACTGGAAAAACTTTATAAATCAATAAAATAATTAATAAACATGTACATAGTGTTTTTTACCCAGAGATCTCAAAACATCTTACAAGTTGAGTAGGTATTTTACCCCTATTTTATATATAAAACAGTCTTCAGTGAAGTCCTTAAACACAGAGGGTTTTAATTATCTTTAAAAAAATAAGATGTTCTTATTTACAAAATAGATTTAAAGTCATAACTACACTTGCAAGATACCTTGGTTCTGTGTTTTTAATTGCTCGATGACAGAAGAATTATTACAATTGTCAAAGAAACTGTTGTTGAAATCTGTCTTCTTTGATCTTAAGCCACGGTGGCTAGGAGTTGCCTCTTGTTCCCATGGAGAATGGGAAAAGTAAAACTTCTCTTTAAAGGGATTTCTTGACTGCTGGATAAAGGACAGCTTGGTGTCTTTTCTTGTTGCCACGAGAACACCGATGAAGAAGCCTGATGCCGAGCAATCTCTCTGTGACTCTTAGTACTTTGAGGATGAGAATGATTTATTTTCCATTTAAAAAGAGGGGGGGAAAGCATATCTACCTTTACACAGCTGACAATTCATAAGAGAATTAATTCACTACTGTATGGTGGAAATAAGATAGGGCAATTGGTCAAACTGTCAGTTACAATTTTTGATAACAGAGTCAGCGACACAGATCATCCATCAACACAAAGTACTATATGATTCACACGAGTCTGCTTTTATACCCCCAGCAGTCAACTGACTGGAATACTTTGCCGATTAACATCACAGGCAGCTGAAGAGCGTTGGGAGAGTACTATCTGCAATTCAAATATATCTAAGCTGGCCAGCATCTCAAGGACAAGAAGTTTGACTTGTGGTTCCTTATATTTAGTAGAGCAAGTTTTTTGTTTTGTTTTTTAAGAGAGGCATCCTATCAATTAACATTGAGGTACCTTCCCTGCACATTCCTCACGATCAGATCAGTTTTGTAAAGCTAGCTGTTGACATGCATAATATTCATTTTTGTACTTCATTCTAGACTTACTGTAAATTAGTTCTGATCCTCATTTGTGTTCTGTGGACAAATGTAGCTACATTTTAGACTATGGGCTCTATTCATCTCCAAATGTGTGGTGATCCCATTAGCAAGAATTCTACATGCAAATCATTCCACACACAAGAGAGAGACTCATTTATTTGCACTTACTTTTACAAAATACCTGGACTCAAAAAACATGTTTTGGCTCTAATATCCGATATTTTTCTGTCCCTAAACCTCTGACTGCCAGAAGCCGGGACTGGATGACAGGGGATGGATCACTCAATAAATTGCCCTGTTCTGTTCATTCCCTCTGAAGCATCTGGCACCATCCGGAAGCCAGGATAATGGGCTAGATGGACCATTGGTCTGATCCAGTAGGGCCAGCCTTATGTTCTAAAAATACAAAAAAGCTGCTATTGGTACTTACAGAACTTGGTTTTCCAATACATCTAACATTTGAATGGGGTTTTTGACTAAAGCACTAAGGGCCCCAATACTGTGTGATTATTTACATGACAACAATATGTTTAAAAAGTCCTTTTTGTGTATTCTAATTAGTACTAACTTTTCAGAAATGCTGCCAGGAAATTAACCATACCCACTGCTTACTCTTCTTAAATCTATACTTTAATCTCAATGGCATGAACAGTGAGCAAATTTAATTTTACCAGTTTCCCTGAAAAATCATATGGCTAATTTTGAAGAACTGCACCTTTCTCCATTTCACACATTAAATGAGATTATAATGCTGAGATACTCTATACCCATACTTTAATCTGGATATTTCTCAGCTCTGCCTCCAGTTTTTTTCTTTCTTCAACTTCTTTATTGTATTTTTCTTGGAGTTCTTCAAACTTAGAATCTACAAATTGACAAGGAATATTTGCTAATAATCTGGTTCATTTTATACATAATATCTTTCCTGTTCCATTTCTTATGTCTAATATTAGACAAGGGTGATAAAAGCAACAGCCCTCATTAATCTCTAGTGATATATTAAGACAATGACTCAAAGGGAGTTCTAAAACCAATAAAACTGAATAGTTCAGGGACTGAAAACTGAGATCTGGAACTCAGTGCCACAATGAAAATGCAACCACTAGACTGAGGGACCAATACCAGGGGTACAAATGTATATTGTAATATGGCCTGAATGAAGAATGTTTTCCCACCGTTCCCCTGGCATTAACATTCCTTTGTAGCATGACTGAAAAATCAGGCATTGAGATTCAAAGGAGCTTAAAAAGAAAAGTCAGTGGGAGTTGGACACCTAACTTCTTGCTAATGAGACTCACCACACATTTGAAAACTCAGCCTAAAGTCACATCACTCAGATTCCTATCTTGCTTCTCTCCACTTCCTTCATAACTGTAGCAGCCACTTTCTCAAGGAACACCATAGCCAGAATGCTTTGCATCTTCCGAAAGCATCTGAAATCTCAGCTTTCAAATGAGAACAAGGACTGATCTCCAACTCCAGTTAGTCAGGTAGCCAAATGCAAGTCAAATGGTAGTACCTTGTTTTAGTGTCCATGAAATTTGTGTGTTTTGTTTTGTATTGTAGATTCTGAATTTCACAACCCTAAACTCAAGCAAATTGTGCGATGGTACATTGTCACTGGTAAGCATTTTGAACTCTGAGCACTTACTACTAAATCCCTCAAGCCCCCGATTCGCCAGCCAGCAAAACTGAATTTCAATTGTTTTTAATGAAAACTTCACCTGAATATTTTGTTATAGAACATAATTAGTTAGGATGTACATATGTTATGTCCATATTAGTATCTGCATTTGTACCTCCCCTGAATCAAGACAAAGCATATTCTCGGACTCATAAAGCATGCTCACTTAAATTCCTACATATTCACTCATGGGAATTAATTTTCAAATACTGGAAAATTATAGACATTAGCAGATTATAAGCCAAACACATGGTCAGCTGTTTTCTTCGTTCACCTTTTGTTTTCTTTTATGCTTTCTGGAGTGACATGTACTTTCAAAGGAATTTACATTTTATTCAATTGCATACTAGACACGGGGGGTGGGGGTTACCATTGTGATTTTGATTTGGTGTTAAAGGAGCAGCAAAATTCTTCTGTGGTGTACTCCTGAATGGTAAGTCTCCTGTAATCAATGTTTGCTAACTTCTTTCAAGTTCAGATTTGTACCTGTTTAAAAGAGAATTAGAAGTGCAATTAATTAGTTACAGAAACAAATAGGGCCCAATCATACATTTTTAAGAGCCCCAAATGCACATTGAATGGCAATTTGGGTTCCTCAAGAAATATAAAATTAGGCATAATAAAGATATATCACTAAAAATAGGATTCCTGATGACAATACGACACCTTCAACTAAATATTGGAATCTGTACTTTCACTTCTAGTGATATTGGGTTGTTGTTTAAATTTGTTCTTATATGACAGAGACAATTTGTTTATATTTTATATATACACTCAAGGTTTAATATTTCAGAAGACTGAAAACGAAAGGAATTATACACAAAAAGGACACATGGATGAACAGCAATTCCAAGGATTATCCAGTCACAGCTCTGAGAAAGCTCCCTCTGCTGGACATTCACAAGACTGCTGTGTTTGGGTCCCAATATGCTTGATTTGTGCTCTTAAGCTACCCTTGGCCTGAATAGGCTGCAGCAACTGCCTTTTCCCTTGGCTTCTCTGGTACACTTCCAGGGCACAGGCTCCTAGTTCCACTTCCCAGAAATAGGACCACACGACCTAGCTGTCTTAAGCACCCAGGCCAGCACTGACCCCGCAGACTTAAACACACCCCTTTCCCAAAGCTTCAACATTGTGGGCACTCTGGGTACACAGTTCACCTCTTCAATGATATGTAGTAGTTGAACACAGACACACAGACTTTGCAAGCGTTCCCCAAAACCACTCTCTGTTGGCAAGCACAATAAGTATACAGATCTGGACAAAAAAATAATAAAACCCTATACACAATTCCCTGCCTCAATTTCCTCACCACTCTTAGAGCATTCTTTGGACTTAGGTCAGAGTCCTCTAGTTCAGGATTCTTCCTCTCTCTCTCTGCCCTCCTGCACATGGTTTCTCCCCTGAATCATGGAGTATCTGTAGTCTTTTCTCTCCTTGCCCCCCTCCCCAGGGTTCGTTAGAAACCCTCTGTTATTATCTCCCCCTTCTTTGTCAGGTGACTCCCAATCAGCCTCATCAGCTAATGAAAGTACCTTACCACAGATTCTGTTGCTTAGTTACCATCACTCCTAGAATTCAGATTTTGAAAAACTAGTTTAGCCTGGATGGTAGCCCTTGCTTTGTCCCAGGGTGCTCCATTTAAATGATCATCAAAATTTAACAGCCTATCACTGATAGCTCCATGCCCCCACCACTTGGAATTTTAGTCCAAGATGGAGGTGAAAAGACAGAGGCTAAAAGAGCCACATTCAAAATGGAGTTTGCAGTCTGACACAGGGTCTCCAATATCAAACAATTTGTAAACTGTACATAGGCAGATTCCCCAAATGTTCATAATTCAATTGTTTTATTAAGAGTCCATTTTATGAAGCTACTGCTATATGTACAACAATCCCCCTAAGGGTCATATAACCTCCAAACTCTTTAACTTTATCACTCTCATTAATATAATATAGAGTGTTAGGTGAAGACTTTCAAGCCTGTCTCTCTAAAAAGTTGCACTAGAAAGTTGCAGTGGTAAAAATTCTGTTGTCATGGTGACACTGTCAAAACTATTTTGGTAAAGTGTATTTTACACTCTACCACTTCTGCTGGCATGATGTCTACATAGCATTCAATTGTATTGGCAAAAACATGCTGCACTCTGGATAGGCATTCTAGTGTTATATTCCCAAAGACTCAGCATTCAAAGACTCAACTGAGTCTAACTGGAAAATAAATGCAGAGGCTATTCATGGAACAACCACATTTGGTGGAGTGGGAGTTTTGAGCCTGTCTAATGAGTGGTGGGACAATCAGTGGTTCTAGAACTTTTAGACGCAGAAGTTCATTTCTAGAGTTGCATGCTCAGCTCACCCCACTCCCCCAGCACAGAAACAGCAAGGCGAGAGCTGCCCTTACAGTGGGGAAACAAGTGGTGATTGCCCTATGGAATCTTACAACACCAGTTTGCTATCAATTAGTGGGGTAATCAATTTGGTGTTACAAAAAAGATCAATGGTAAGGACACTCATCATTGAGGTATGCAAGACAAAAAAGCATCCCCATTCTGTGCTCCCCCTTCCTAGCTTCTGAGCATATTAAAAAAAGGTACCTTCAAAATTTATGCAGGCCTTGGTAGGTCAGAAGGGACACGTTACTGAGAAACACTGGCTGGTTCAGAGAAATTCAGGACAACCATGGCTTTAGAAACACTGTGCTTTTTGACATATTGAAAGCAGACTCCCCGCTCCATCCAACTGGAATTAATGACATTTCTGTGCCGATCATAGTTTATGGAAACTGCCTACCCTTAATTCTCTGGCTTAAGAAACCATCTACTAGCAAGCTAGACAGAAGCAAGGAAAGATTTGACTCTCACCTGTGCAGCTGAAGAAGGAATGTGAAGTGGGCAGAGTTGGAAGACAACAGGATAGGTGGAGGGGTCTCATGCCAAAGCTCCATATCAACAAGTAAAACATTCTCAGTTCTTATGCAATGCACAGCATGCAGCACTATCTGAGAGACCCTATTGCCAGGGTGGATGAGTGAGGTGGACGGGCTGGATCTAAAATAGGCTAGCTAACAGTTGCATTGCTAACACAGTTCAGGTAAAGGAAGCCTTAAAAGCTTACTTCGACAGTAGGAAATGGCCTAATCCTGTTTCTATGAAACTATTAATAGAACAGGTGTGTTTTTTGTGATATACATTACTTTTAAGGAATTTGTTATTGAAGTATGGAAAATGACTGGACTAATTGACAGTAGTTTCTATGACCATCAGCATAGTACAGGTGGTGTATTTCTAGACTCAATAAAGGCTAGCACTTCTGTAATATACATGCATTGACTTTTTTTTCTTTCTTTCTTTTTTTTTTAAGAGGTATGGAAGCCTTTCTGGTTATATTACTTTCTAGCACTGCAATACCAAAAAGTCACAATAAAGTTGCACCAACTTTCAAGTATGTACGTTATTACCACCACGGCATGCTAGACATACAAAAAAAAAAGAAAGATAACTTATAATTGACTTTACTAGCTATATAACTTGACTAGGTACAAATACAACATGCAGACTGGATGTCAGTGCATCACAGATGACTGTACGTGTAATCAAAGTTCTTTGTTCCCTGACATGTTGTCCATGGGAGTAGAATACACCAGGAACTGACACAAGGGGATGAGGTGTCTATATCCCTGCCAACACCCCATATTTATCCATGCTTTGGAGTGGGTGAACTAATGCAGTGAGATTCTTAATCAATAATTGATCAACAATTCATTTGAGCAGCTGGGTCAGCAGCAGCAGCATTTATTTTTGATTTTTGTCCTCCCTCTACCCCTTCAGCAGCTGTTCACACCCCTGCCTCATTGCCCTTGCATTTCACTTTTAGACCTGCATAACCTCACAGAGCATGTCCTTCTCTGTGCGCTTCCTCTTGGCTCTGACAGTGACCAGACAGCTGTGGAGGTGTTAGGGAGAATCTTGAGGAGAGCCCCACTATCAAGGTTAGTGATAAACACAGAACTGTTAGGTGGAGAGGAAGGGAGGCAGCCTTCCCTGACATAACTGTTGCAGCTACTCAGATTTTCCCACCCTGTACAGCATAACTATGTGGATTGCCTCCAAATTACTAAGGCATAATGAGTGCTAGAACTTACATGAAGAGTAGATCAGGATTTCTTAACCCAATGCCTTGGGGAGGGGATGGGGTTCATTCTGATATAGAAAAAGGATAGTATTTCATAAAGACAACTGCACTTATTTCAGGAAGTCATGCTCCTTGATGATCCCAAAGAGACAAAGAAAGAGCTGTTTAAGAGGCCTTAGTCTGCCCATGGAGGTATGCAGTCATGCTGTTTTCTGCAATGATCCCCCTCAGAGGTCCTGGCAAAGTGGCACGGGGATGTGCCATATCACGGTGGGCTGGCCAAAGCGTATCTTCAACATAATGTTTGGGCAAGTCTTACATACTACTCACTGAAAAAAAGTTCTGTGAAATTGTGCCCACAAACCAGAAAGCTTTGTGTGTAAAAATTAACAGGCTGCTCTGTCTGTACCTCAAAGTACCGCAAGACACCAACTGATGGAGTGCCAACTGACGTGTGTTTACTTGCTTCCGTTCTCGGCCTCTGCTATTGATGCAGTTAGAACCTTCCCAGTAAAAATCGTTTTCAGTAGTTTATTTAATGCGATAATCATTCTCACCTACCATAATCTCCCTTCACCCAAGGAGGAAACATATTGGTGCATGTCATGGCTAGGTATGAAATAGCCCCTGGCTGTCACCCGCCTTGCTGTATCCCTCCTTGTTGTCCCCTTCCAGGTCAGGGCCAGATACCTCTTGCTCATCCATTGCTCCAGGGAGGGATTTCTTTCTCCTCACCAGAACACACAGAGTATCTACAGAGTTAAAGGGAGGAGGTAAGATCCTTCCAGAATATAGCACCCAGCTCACTATGAGAGAGGTCATGCAGGTGGCTCCAAAATTTCTCTTTTCTTCACCTTCTGGTACCACTGCCTCAGCTGCTTTTCCTTTGTGTGGCAGTGAAACCCCTCTCTGAAGAGGCTGAGTTTGCCACAGTCTTCAGCAAATTGCTGTAAATATTCTTGTTCCATCAGGAGTGCTGTGGCTGTGCCTGCACATGCTCCTTCCGCCACAGTGCAAGGAAACTGAGCACCCCTCTCTTGGAATAGACAGCAGCATGAGACAGTGCTAGGAACCTACATTCAGTGAAAATGTAGCAGGGAACAGGAACAGATGTCGCTGTGAAGAAACACGCTGGCATATAAAAGTGAGGTATGGACAACTTCCAGGTCGCTGCATCCTGGACAGTGGACTTCAAGAGTGCTACCAGACAGTAACTCTGGAAGGGAAAGTTGCATTGTGGGATTGCAGCTAGGGACTGCTTATACTGGTACAGGTACATGTGCATCCATGACAACTATACTGGCAGCGGACTTGTCACTCTGAAAAGAGAAATAATTAATGCCGTAAAAAACAGAAGGCTTTGTTGGAGTAGAAAATTAAATGTGGACACACACCAAACTGTGCTATAAAAAAAAAAAAAAAAAAAAGGAAAGTTGTCTTGGCAAAATTTCAGTGTAAGCAAGGGCCTTACATAAAAGGCCTTATCTTGACAGGCAAAAAGTATATATTTTTTTCAATCCTGTTAAGCTAACAGGTTTGAAACACAGCTTTTTTGCCCAACAAAGAAAGGGCCAAATATTCAAATGTGCTGAGTATCTATGAATTCCACTGGGCTTAGTGGGAGTTTCAGGTGTGCATCACATCAGATAATCAAAAAACTTTATTTAGAAGCTTAAACGTTGTAGGAGCAGGATTTTATATAGCACTATAAGAATTAATGTGTGATTTGATTTCATCCTGCTAGCCACCCTTTTTGAATAGCAGAAAGAAATGATCCTCTGGGACTATGAGATTCTGTTTTCCAATATGCATTACAGATTGGGCCCTCTTTAGCTCTTTGTTTTAAGATGTAGTTAGTAAGGGTACGTCTACACTTACCTCCGGGTCCGACGGCAGGCAATCGATCCTGGATCGATCCCGGAAGTGCTCGCCGTCGACGCCGGTACTCCAGCTCAGCGAGAGGAGTACGCGGCATCGACGGGGGAGCCTGCCTGCAGCGTCTGGACCCGCGGTAAGTTCGGACTAAGGTACTTCGAATTCAGCTACGTTAATAACGTAGCTGAATTTGCGTACCTTAGTCCGAAGTGGGGGGGTAGTGTGGACCAGGCCTTAGAGACAGGATTCTGTATTGTGTCTATGTTAAGTAGATTAGAGGACCATTGAAGGCCTGGGTCTCAATGTAAATTGTCTTGGTTATTGATTGTAAACCTTAGCAAGGTTTAATTTGCAATGCCTTTTTGCTCGATATAAAATACTACTGTTTGTATTCCCAATCTGTTTGTGTGAGTAAGGAATGTACGCATTAGGAAAAGATAAGGTGGGAAGGCCATTGTTAAGCAGATGGTCAAGAAAGGAGGAGCGAAGACACTTATCGAGATTTGTTGATGCCAAAGAACCATCAACATGTATCCATGATTGAGGAAGGGCAAATTGACAACCCTGAGGTGAAGACAGCTGATTAAATCGGAACCAGGACAGGATGACCCTCTTGGAGGTGTATTGGAATGTTTACATGAAAAGATACACCAATTAAGAAGTAACCCGGTCACAAACTGACACAGCAAAATCCATAGACTTCAACAAAGAAAAAGGACTATAAGAACAGGGTGCTTGGCCATAAAACTTTGGGGGTTCGTCTTGCCACACTCCCGGAGCATTGGATCGCGACCGACAGAGCCCTGCTCCCCTCTGCGACCAATCTGGCTGGCCACTAGATTGATCCAGACTCTGGACTGATAACTATAAACATCAACTGGCAGGACTGTGTGCATGGTATGTGTGTGTGTGAGAGACAGGGCTGGCTCCAGGCACCAGTCGAGCAAGCTGGTGCTTGGGGCGGCAGCTTGTAGGAGGCGGCATTTGGCCCAATCCTAGGGCGGCACGGCCGCTTTTTTTGTTTGTTTGTTTGTTCCGCTCCGGCCGCCCTGTAGGGGGCGGCGGCACAGAGGACGGGAGCACCCTGCAGCAAGCCCGGCAGGGCAGCCCGCAGGGGGCATGGCGGGAGGGGCCGCGTGGCAGCGCCCCGCTGAAGCCCTGGCCGCCCCCCTTCTCTCTCTCTCCCCCCCGCTCCCTCCCCTTGCCCCCACTAGCCGGGGCAGGAGTCCCCCTGCACCCTGGCTCCGGCCGCGCCGCAGGTATTTGTTTGGGTTTTTTTTGCTTGGGGCGGCCAGAAAGCCAGAGCTGGCCCTGGTGAGAGAGATTGAAAAGCATATGCTAACTGTTGTATTCTCAATAAATGCGGCGTGCTGCCTTCTTCCCTATAAAGATCTCTTGTGCTTCTTATAAGTATAACAACGTGGGACTCAGGAAACTTGTTTTAGGCACCCAGGTTTGAAAATTTTGGCCACAAACTCAAACTTCTATTTAAATATGGAGTACAGTTAAAGTAAGATAAAGTGGACAAAGACAGTAATTTGACAGTCATTTACATGTCTAAGCAAAATAATACTTAAATGGGATAACAGCCACACTTCAGTTAAAGCAGAACAGTTTGGTCTCACCTTTTAAGTTCCTGTTCTAGTCTTTCAATTTGTTTCTTGCTTGAAGTTAGTTGTCCCGCTTGATAATTAACTTGTGATTCTTTTACTTGAAGATCATGCGAAATTTTCTGCTTTGTTTTCTCAAGATTATCACACAATTCCATCAAGCTCTGGTTTTCTCTTTTTAGTGTTGCTCCTTCATTTTTTTCCATTTTCAACCTAATTTGATTAGTCAATTATAATATATATATATATATATATATATATATATATATATATAAAGATTTTGATCAAGCCTGGGAATACACATCTTTATTCAGAGTGAAGCGTGGAGAGCACTTACAAAATAAACAATTTCTGCTTTATAAAAAAGCGGTATTTGAATATTTTTATTCACTACATTTCAAAGCCCTGACAGCACTGAACATTTTAGTTACACGCAAAGCTATATTGCTATTCTACCAATGTCCGTATCGCAAGGCTTCCCTGTGTAACATTTAAAATCAAAATACATAGTCACCACAAGTCATTTAATTTCCACCTAGGTATTAATATTAAAACGATTTCTCTAATCAGTGGCCCCACACCTGTTCTTGGAAGAGTTTATTGGCTATAAAAAGCACCTATCCAGACCCTTGCACATCATCAGAAGAGCTAAACTTAAAAGCCATATGACTCTGATCATCATCTTGCTCCTCTCCCTTCAAATCTGTCAATGTTAGCACCCAGTATTTCCAGAATGACTAGAGTAAGAGATCAATGCTCAAGTTGCGTTTCCTCAAGATAGCAGCTGGAACAGCCATCTCTGATCTGAAGGAGGGATGCAAGATAGTAATCAGAATAATGCAATTTCAAGATCCTCTCTCTCATGATCTGTGTTGCATTATGTAGCATTGGAAAACAGATTTGATATCCCCAGCCTTTGCAAGGTATACGGCATACATTCCTATCCCTGACAGTTTATGAGATATTGGACTTAGAATGGTCCCAAAAACGTACTACCAGAGCAAGAGGCTAGTGACAGTTTAAGACTGAATACACAGCAAGGCCTGGATAGTGGGCTAGTGTCATTTTCCTTCACTACTTTACACAGGTGTCAATCACCGCTCACAGGGTGAGTATTAGCACAAAAACTGTTAGTGAGTAGTCTACATTTTACTGGTATGTCAATTTTTTGATGGCAGCAATAATGTTATGCAGATATTAATCTTATCAGCTATAAACCTAGGTGTTATGGCTTTTTTGTGACTAAAGCCCTGATTAAATTGGAAGCTCTGTACCTAAGAGTTATGTCCTTTTAGCTCAAGCGATAGCAGGCTGTGCTACAATGATGAAGGTTTGGGGTTCAAACTATGCTGATGATGCATAAGTGGGGGATTCTTACTGTTGTACATAATATTTTTAAATGTTTAAGTCAAGATTTCTCTAAAAGATCTGCTCTAGGAATTATTTCTGGGAGGTTCTGTGACTTGTGTTATATAAAAGGTCAGAACGGATGATCACAGTGGTCCCTTCTGGCCTAAGAATCTATGAAAATAAAAGCAGCAATTTTTAATAAGCCATTACAACAGAACGTACTCCAATATTTTAAAACCACCACGCTCATATAGACAAGTTGGTGTAAATTCTGAATGAGCCCGTTGTTGGGTACAAAAAAAGTTGAGCTAATCGTTCACAAAATACCAATGAGTATCTGATATGAGAAACTGGGTGCAAATTATCAACATGACAATTTCGGTATGTTTACAAAAATTATATTTTTATATAGTGTTCACAGATGTCCATTTGTAGAAATAATTTGTTTTACAAAGCACCCTGTACAATCAATTTATCAAAACAATTTACATAAAGGTATTTTTTTTAAAATTACTTTTTCCACTGTGCCTCATAAGATTAACGTTTGCACAGCATTCTAGATGCATTGTATAAGTGACTGTTTGCTATTATCGTAGCACCTAGGAGCCCTCGTCATGGACCAGTACCCCACTGTGTTAGGCGCTGTACAAATAGAACAAAAAGACGGTCCCTACTCCAAAGAGCTTACAATTTAAGTACAAGACAAGGAAAAAGGGGAGAGTACAAGGAAACAATGAGATACCATTGGTCACTAGGATAGGCAGCTTGCGTACTGAGACCACAGCTTAACTGTTGTCAAGTTTTTTGTAGGCATCACAGCAAAGGAGAGTTGTAAGGAGGACTTTGAAAGAAGATGAGGTGACTTTGCAGATGGTTATGGGGGGCTCTTCCCAAGCACAAGTTGACAGCATGGGAGAAAACACAAAGGTGAGTGTTTAAAAATTTAACAAAATGTATGTGTTATGGGCCAGTAGAGGCGGGAGTTGACATTTCAATAGTGAATGAAAAAAAGGATGCCTAGGTTGGGGTAGGCCATGAAGGAGCTAGGAGGTGAAGACAAGCAGCTTGTTTGTTGCAATAGAGAATGGAGGGGCGCCAAGAGAGGTGACATGGTCAAAGTGACAGGCAGGGGAATCTTTGCAGCAGCACTCTGAATGGATATGAGCAGAACAAAATTGTATTAAAAGTTACATGGTGCATTAAGACTATGACCTTCTGCTTCTGCTTTTGCAAAGCTGCCTCCAGCGATTCAAGCTGAAACTGTCTTTTCTGTCATTCTTTTTTAAGCTTGTCTAGTTGACTTTCAAGCTCTTGAATCTTCTGAAGGGCCCTCGTGGAAAGGCCTTTTACCACTCTTCCACAACCCAGCTCATTTTATATCAGCTTTTTTTCTTAATACAAAGTGTACATCACTGAACCTGAATCACACAAACTTGTAAAGACTTTGGACAAGTCATAGAATCATAGAATATCAGGGTTGGAAGGGACCTCAGGAGGTCATTTAGTCCAACCCCCTGCTCAAAGCAGGACCAATTCCCAACTAAATCATCCCAGCCAGGGCTTTGTCAAGCCTGACCTTAAAAACCTCTAAGGAAGGTGATTCCACCACCTCCCTCAGTAACCCATTCCAGTGCTTCACCACCTCCTAGTGAAAAAGTTTTTCCTACTATCCAACCTAAACCTCCCCCACTGCAACTTGAGACCATTACTCCTTGTTCTGTCATCTGTTACCACAGAGAACAGTCTAGATCCATCCTCTTTGGAACCCCCTTTCAGGTAGTTGAAAGCAGCTATCAAATCCCCCCTCATTCTTCTCTTCTGCAGACTAAACAATCCCAGTTCCCTCAGCCTCTCCTCATAAGTCATGTGCTCCAGCCCCTTAATCATTTTTGTTGCCCTCCGCTGGACTCTTTCCAATTTTTCCACATCCTCCTTGTAGTGTGGGGCCCAAAACTGGACACAGTACTCCAGATGAAGCCTCACCAATGTCCAGTAGAGGGGAATGATCACGTCCCTCGATCTGCTGGCAATGCCCCTACTTATACAGCCCCAAATGCCGTTAGCGTTCTTGGCAACAAGGGCACACTGTTGACTCATATCCAGCTTCTCATCCACTGTAACCCCTAGGTCCTTTTCTGCAGAACTGCTGCCTAACCATTCGGTCCCTAGTCTGTAGCAGCGCATGGGATTCTTCCGTCCTAGGGCAGAACTCTGCACTTGTCCTTGTTGAACCTCATCAGGTTTCTTTTGGCCCAATCCTCTAATTGGTCTAGGTCCCTCTGTATCCTATCCCTACCCTCCACCGTATCGACCACTCCTCCCAGTTTAGTGTCATCTGCAAACTTGCTGAGAGTGCAGTCCACGCCATCCTCCAGATCATTAATGAAGATATCGAACAAAACCGGCCCCAGGACCGACACTTGGGGCACTCCGCTTGATACCGGCTGCCAATTAGACATGGAGCCAAGTCATCCAAGGTGGCACCAGAAAAAGAGAGAACATCCTACCAGCAGACCAAATTGCTCGCCATTTGCTACAAAGAAAGAAGTTTTCTTACAACAGTTGACAGCAGTCACAAGAAAAAACAGTGCAACACGAGTCAGAAGATGCTAAACAAAGATCTGCACACAAACAAACAGGTTTCCAAGGAGGAGTGTGCACAAGAGGGCTTGAGAAACAGTGACCTGCTGGCACTTGCTATGGAATGTCTGCCGCAAATCTATTCCTACTGGCCAGTGACCTGTGCAGGCTGGGGCCAGCACAGCACACTCCCTGTGAGCACAGGCGGCCTGCTATGGGCCACGCTTACACACGCAGCTGAAGCCAGGGCTGCAGCGGGTGGCTCAGGGAGGTTGATCTCTACCGGGGTGGGCAAACTACGGCCTGCGGGCCACATCCAGCCCACAAGACCGTCCTGTCTGGCGCGCCCGAGCTCCCGGCCAGGGAGACGAGCCCCAGCACTTCCCCCGCTCCCCCTCCTCTGACCGCCCTCCCCTTGAGTCTCCGCCCCATCCAATGCCCCCTGTTCCCTGACTGCCCCCCACCCTGCCATTTGCCGTTGGCAGTCACACCGCAGGGGTGTACGTATGGGTCGGGGCGGTCAGGGGACAGGGAGCAGTTGGATAGGGCATGGGAGTCCTGGGGGACCTGTCAGGGGACAGAGTCCTGGGGGGGCAGTTAGGGTGAGGGGGGTCACTAGAGGGGGCAGTCAGGGGACAAGGAGCAGGGGGGGTTGGATGGTCGGGGATTCTGAGGGGGGCAGTCAGGGGGCGGGAAGTGGGAGGGGGTGGATAGGGGCAGGGGCCAGGCTATTTGGGGAGGCACAGCCTTCCCTACCCGGCCCTCCATACAATTTTGAACCCTGATGTGGCCCTCGGGCCAAAAAAAAGTTTGCCCACTCCTGAGCTAGACACCTGGGAAAGAATTCTCTCTAGTAATTCATAGCCCTCCCCGTCTAGTGCTATTGGAGATATTTGCTAATAGCCGTTGCGGATGGGCCATATGCCATTGTAGGCAATTGCATCATACCATCTCCTCCGTGAATTTAGCAAGCTCAGTCTTAAAACAAGTTAGGATTTTTGTCCCCCACTACTCCCCTTGGAAAGATGTTCCAAAACTTCACTTATCTGATGTAAAGCCCTACATGGGACTATTTTTTTAATCCCACTCCCATCCTGCCTCCAATATCTACTCCCACCTGCTCCTGCATTGTTTCTTTTATATTTATCCCACTCCCAGCCGCAAAAAACTTAGATTCTGCAAATCCCACAAGAGAGACCGATTCCCCCGTGCTACCAAAAAAACCCAACCCACCACAATTGGTTAATATGTTATATATATAAATGGAATTCAGACACAATTTTTACCACTAAAAGAATAAAACAAATCTTGCTTTAACCATGTAAAAAAACACTTTAACTCCTCTTATAATAGACATTAATCTCTTTCAATCTCTCGCTTAAATTTCAGTTTTAAAACCTTTATTTAATAAAAAAGAAAAACTTGCTTTACACTGCTGAAATTCTATTTATGACCAACTGATGAGAGATTTAATGTTTTCCCACAAAATATCATAGTCTGATTTTTTTGCCCACCCAATCCCATCCATAACAAAACATTTTACCCGCTCCCATTAATATGACAGCCAATCCTACGGGATCCCAGTCCCACTGCAGGGCTCTACTTTGATGGTTAGAAACCTTCATCTAATTTCAAGCCTAAACTTATTGATGGCCAGTTTATACTCATTTGTTCTTGTGCCAATATTGCCCTTAACTTAAATAACTGCTCTCCCTCCCTGGTGTTTATCCCTCTGATTTATTAATAGAGAGCAATTGGATCTCCCCTCGGCCTTCATTTGGTTAGGTTACACAAGCCAAGCTCCTTAAGTCTATTCTTGTAAGGTAGCTTCTCCAGGTCTCTGGTCATCCTAGTAACTCTTCTCTGCACCTGTTCCAGTTTGATTTCATCTTTCTTAAACATGGGAGACCAAAACTGCACACAGTATTCCAGATGTGGTCTCATCAGTGCCTTGTATAGCAGTACTAACACTTCCCTAACTCTACTGGAAATACCTCGCCTGATGCAGCCTAGAATTGCATTAGCCTTTTTTACAGCTGCATCATATTGACAGCACATAGTCATCCCTGTCTTTCTCCTCTTCTGTTGCTTCCAACTGATACGTCCCCAGTTTATAACAAAAATTCTAGCTGTTAGTCCCTAAGTGCATGACCTTGCACTTTATACCACTACATTTCATCTCATTCCTATTACTCCAATTTTCAAAGTCATCCAAATTTTCTTGTATGACATTCCAGTCCTCTCTGTATTGGCAATACATCCCAATTTTGTGTCCTCCACAAATTTTACTAGCTCATTCCCACTTTT